>NC_072800.1:35579924-35882954 GCF_028583425.1 Eublepharis macularius
AGTTGGTGATAGGGATTCTCTTTTATTCACAAGGCACAAGTAGTGGTACCATGGCATGCTGGGATATGAGGTTCCAGTTACCAATCTCCAGCCATTCCCACCCTTCCAGGGCACGGATCAGGCGCCTGCTGATGCATCCCCTCTCTCAGTCATGGGTTATTGCAGGTAGAACTTCTGTTTTTTCCCCCTTTTCTTCAGCAGTTCTAATGTTAATGAATTGGAGCTCATTCTCCATCTTTGAACTGGATGTCCCCTTGTTAGGCAGAATAATATATCGGGTTAATGTGTGTCAAAGGAAAGGACTGTAGCACAAGAGGGACTTCGAAAATTCTCATGATTGTGGATTGGCATTTTGAGCTTGTGGGTGAGGGTGGGTGCATTTGCCAGGCTTCTTGATAAGGGCAGAACCATGTGGCAACCATGAAAGCCAGTTTGGTGTACTGGTTAAGAGCGTGAGACTCTAATCTGGAGAACCTGGTTTGGTTCACCACTCCTCCACTTGAAGCCAGCTGGGTGACCTTGGGTCAGTCACAGCTTCTAGGAGCTCTCTCAGCCCCACCCACCTCACAGGGAATTTGTTGTTCTGGGGATAATAATAACATACTTTGGAAACTGCTCTGAGTGGGTATAGTCATCCTGAAGGGCAATATATAAATCAAATGAGTTGTTGTTATAATAATAACTGGAATCCTGTCAGCACTTCAGGATTCTCCCCAGCAATAGGAATACTCTGTCAGCATTCATAGGAGCTGGAGCTCTACCCCTCTGTCTATGGGAAGAAGAGGTATGAGAGGATTGTAAACAACAAGGCAGAATAAGGGCATGTGAGAAGTAAAACCATTTTCCTTTGGGCAGCTCCAGTAGTATCTTCACAAGAATGGATTGTAATGAATGCTGTGAAAAGTAGCAATAAACTCTTTTTACTCATCCTTTTAATTACCGATAGAGTAGAATGTCCAGAGTAAATCTTTTTCTAAAACAGTAAGCGTAACCCCTGGACGGTGCTTTTGGTATAATTGTTGTCACTGGCTTTTCCATAGCTGTTCAAGGCAACAATGAAGTCTCCATGTGGGATATGGAAACAGGTGACCGACGGTTCACGCTGTGGGCCAGCAGCGCCCCTCCTCTTTCAGAGTTGCAGGTTTGGCTTCCTGGTTTTTGTATGTGGGGCAGAATTTTGCGGTCCTCTGGGGGTTTGCATTTGACGGAGATACGTGTGTCAGTATAGTTGGTGTTCTGAACACAGTTTAGACTTTTGAATGTAAAATTTTGAATTCTTTAACCATGATTTGAAATATTCTACATGTAAAGAAAGAGCATCGTAGAAGAACTTCCAGCTGCTTTTTAACAGAACCTGCAGGATTAATAGCTTGAGGGTACTATTGTTTTCTTTTAATTATAAATTGGCTTTAATTCAAAATACCTGCTTTTCTGCCCATTAGCCTTCAGCTCATAGTGTTCATGGAATATACTGCAGCCCTGCAGATGGAAATCCTATATTACTGACTGCAGGTTCTGATATGAAGATAAGGTAATTTCCAAGAAACATTGATAATTCTCTCAACGTCTCACTCTATAATGTTCTTATTTGCATAAAACCTATGAGAAGTAATAAAGTACCTTTTCTGAGGTACAATTTTTTCCTACCTATCTGTAACGGTGGAGCTCCAAGATTAAATCTTGGGCATGTTCCAGTTTGATAGGAGCCTTTCTCTGGAGGAAAAGGTGTGTTTTGCCAAAGGAGGGTGATAGTTGGTGATAGTTATTGGATACGATGCTCATTGTAGGAACAATTATGTGAAATGATGCAATGCTAAGCACAGTTACATCCTTTCAAGACTGGAAGTCAGTGAGTTTAGGAGGGTGTAACTCTGCTTAGGATTACACTGTTATTCTTGAATATAGAAATAACTATAAGCCCCGAGATCTCACCACCAGTAACAGGGTGTCAAGCTGGAGAGACGTTTGGTGTGACTTAAGAACTGTACAGCAGTTCTTAATATTTCAACTTCAGAAAAAGTATATTATAGGCTAAATATCCAAATATTTTATATGGTGTTGGCTTTTTTCCAGATTTTGGGATTTAGCATACCCTGAAAGATCCTACGTTGTTGCTGGAAGTTCTAGTGGCCCATCTGTTTCTTACTATAGGAAGATCATTGAAGGCACAGAAGTGGTCCAGGTATGCTGCTTCTTAGTTTCATATCCAGGTTTGAATCAGAGACCAGATTCAGCATCCTCATGCATCTGCTTCTTGTCTCTTTTGGACTTCCTATGTGAAGTTCACCATTCATATGTGGTGTTAGGAGCAGGACTAAGAGAATGGCTTCCAAATGGAGGGATTTTGGTGCGACAGACTGCATTTCCCCCTCCTGTCCCTCCCTTCCTCACTAGCATTGATGGCACAGTCCAAATGAAAAGGGAAAAAACGGGGTTGGAGGGTTGGAAGTGCCTCTGAATTTTGTATTATGCCAGGCTCCTCTGCACTCACACTAAATTGCACAATCAGCAGTGCAAAAAAGCTGCCTTCTGGATGCAACTTATTGTTAACTCTTGTGCATTTTGCTTGTTTAACCTCAGATTAGTGTTCCAGCACTTTAGATCAGAGCATTGAAGGAAAGCACAGCCATTTCAAAAATGGTATTAAAATCTTCCTAAAAGGACACAGCCCCGGGTAAATGACTAATGACAGCAGAACCAATAAACACCTGTGATACAGACTGGTGCAGCGTGTAGTAAAGGAACAATACCAGAGACACTAGGGATTTTCTAGTTTCAAAATATAATGCATCCCATATGAATGCTGTTACGATAAAAACGGGAAAACCCTTGAAAACTAAGGCAACATTCTTGTGACCCTTGACCACAGCTGCATTTTGTAATTTCTCCTAATTGACAGGAAATTCAGAATAAGCAGAAGGTGGGTCCCACAGATGAAACCCCTCGAAGGGGTCCAGAATCTCTACCGGTTGGACACCATGACATTATTACAGACATTGCTACTTTCCAGACAACTCAAGGGTTCATAGTTACTGCATCGCGTGATGGCATTGTGAAGGTGTGGAAATGAAGATTGCACTGATCTGTATTTACTGTAAATACTTGTAATAAAAGATACAAATAGTTGCTTCCAGAACATGAAACAATAGACTGTGGAGCTGATGAAGGTGACCGATAACTCTCTTTAACAATATTATCACTGTAATACTGGTGACCATTTCAGATCTCCTTATTTTAGCTTGGTTTATGTAGCACTTCCTAAAAGTACCAAATGAAAGCAATTAAAATGAAGAACCATGGTATTGCTTGGAAGCCATTACCATTTGTTTTGCCTATTTATAAACATGAAAAATGCCGTTATATTGCACATCAACAATATTTATGGAAACTGAACTTTTTTTTACAGACTGGACAAGAAAAAGTGATAAAATCAATATTGCACTATTGCTCAGATATATTCACATTCTTGTATACTCCATATTGAAAAATAAACAGCTTGGATCATTCCTCTGTGCCTAAGTTGTAAAGAGAGGCTATTGATGATACTGTTGTTGTTGTTGTTGTGTGTGTGTGTGTATATATATATATATATATAGATAGATAGATAGATAGATAGATAGATAGATAGATAGATAGATAGATAGATAGATAGATAGATAGATAGATAGATAGATAGATAGATTTCGTTTTTTTCTGGGCTTGTTGCTACGTAACATCTTAACCATACAAATTAGAGGATCGTTCCTTTCCCTGATCCCACCTCCCAAATTTCAGAGTAGAGTAAGGAGTAGAGCTGTGTGACAAGTCATGAATGTTATCCTGCAAGAAAAGAGCCACTGGCGTAGGCCTCAGTCCCATAGTCTCCATTATGTCCAAAGTGCTCGTGTAACCTTTACAAGGCTTGGAATCTCTGGAGTGACGCTGCTCAGGTGAGGTTGGATTCAACCACCTTTTCTCATCTTGAGTTCTGAGTAGAGATTTGCTTGACTTTCTGCTTCTGCAACAAATCTGCCTCCCAACCCACTTTTGCACATACTGTACTTGTTTCCAGATAAGTTAAACCAACACCCTCTCTTTTATAAATAGGAAACAGCTATGTGAGCATTCTTTCTGTGTTCATCTTTGGAGATGCTTGCGATAGCAACTTCTTTGTTTTAAACCAAATAACTTCTACACCGCCTGTATTCAAGTTGTTTTATTCCTGTTTTGAAAACACACTGAAGAAAATAAGTATGCTCATCTATATAACACAAGTTGGTGTACAGATTTTCCATAACCATAATGGCCAGAAGTGTATCTGAGCAACTGAGTTTAACTGAGTAAACTAAACTGAGACTGTGTGCACAGGTGAAAATGCATGTCATTGCAGAAATAGATGCTTTCCTTAAAAGACTATGCGTGTTGTGTAAATGTGGGGTGGGGGTGGGGGAGAGTTGAACCTGTCCCAGAGAAATGATACTGAGACCCTGCATGGGTTGAACAGGACTCAGAGACCTCTACAGGTGGAGGGTTTGGATTTTTCAAGTGTCTAAGATAGTGAATGTGTTCCCTCCCCCTACATCTGAACTACAAATTGGAGAACTAATTTAGCCAGCTTGGGTTACCCAATTCAGATAAGGAAATTGTCAGAGACTGGTGCTAATAAGCCATCTTGGTAGTATGCTATGCTGTCTTGGTTCAGAATGACTTAGTAGTCTGAAGTCCAAAAAGGTGCAATCTGGGTGCTGTTGTCCACTGTCAGTCCTTAGCCTTGTTCAGTCATTATGATTTTAGCTCTCCAACCTCACATAATGGGTGTATGACCTACATTCCTCCATACATGGTCAAAATTTTGTAAAAAGAAAAGACCAGTATGTTTTCTAGCTTTGGTAGACAGAAACACAAACCCTAAAAATATGGCTTCTGGTTATGCTCCCCAAAGCTGGAAAATCCTCAATACCCTCTTCACACAAAATGGCAGCTGCAGATATGGAGAGGATTCTGCATAGCTCGGTCTCTCCAGCGCATGTTAGATAACAAAATCTTTTTCTGAGCCTATTTACTATAGTGCATTAAACTACTTTGGGTCATGTTGCACTTTCTAAAATTACTCAGCCAAGCTATTAACATCGTTATCATTTATCCCTTATCAGACTGAACGCTTGTGCATTTGACTATTTAATTTGCTAGTTCAGTGTTCCAGCACTCTGGAAGAGCATTAAAGCACAACTGCTAAGAATATTTTTAAAAAATGGAAAAATAAAAAAATTTCAACACGAGACAGGACTGTGCAGACATCAATAATGGCATCAAAGCTACTAACCTATAGAAGAGGTCTGTCACACAGAATCCTATTCTGTGCAGCAAATTCAACAGCCCTGAATACGCTAGCAATTTCAGAGCCTAATTGAGGTATTGTATTAAACTACTTTTGGTTATGTAGCACCGTCTATATTTACTCAGAAAAGCTATTAATGACATTATTGTATATCCCTTATTAGAGCATGGCTGAAAATTTCATTTCTAGTATGTTGATGGGCTTGTTTGTGCATACCATGCAGAACAGAGGATCCTGCAAGGGAATTGCAGCTGTGCAGTACAAGCCCTCCCACACAGCTTCATGAGCTGCACAAACCATACTTCCATGTGAAAAGAGCCACCAGTATAAGGATTTGCAGAGTTTCCAATGCACCACCCATAGGATGGCTTGAATCCTGTGCCTTGCACAGTATCCCTTAAGAGCACCAGGTGAGGTGCTGTTCTGGGGCTTATCCCAAGGCACATCAGGCCCTGCATTTATGCGGGCTGCTCCTGTGCATCTTCCATGCTGCAGCGTCAGTTCCATGAGTATCTGCTCAATCTGTAGGAAAGATTCAGGTGGGTAGCAGAGTTAGTCTGCAGTAGTAGAACAAAATTTGAGGCCAGTAGCACAGGTGTCTGACAAAGTGAGCTTTGACTCACAAAAGCTTATAACCAGGAAAAAAATGTTGGTCTTTACGTGCTCCTGGACTCAAATTTTAATCTGTAGGCAACACACATATGTAGTTATGAGCCTTTCAGCATCAAATGAGTCCTGTGGGATGAACTCATACAAACACTCTTCCCCATGGCTCTCCTGTAAGGTTTAAAGGGCATCGGTCCAACCAGCTGCTGGGCTTCATCCCAACTGTCCAAGAACAACTCTCTTGCTTCAAGGCATACTTCATTCTTCAGCATGAACTAGTATGCTACACCTTCCAAAAGCCTCTCTAGTATGTCCAAGTTTTATAAAAAGTCTTCCCTTTTTCCAGCACAGAGATGTTTGATTCCTGGTTCCTAAGCAAATGGAACCAATGAGAGCTTCAGGGGTATGGCAACAATAAGGATTTTAAAGAAGAGCACAGTTCTTCTTGACAAGTCTCTGCGGAGATTTATTTCTTCAGTCAAATTCCAATTTCAAACATTTTTCTAATTTCCAAGTTCCTGAAAATAAAAAAGAAACATGAAGAAAATGGGGAAATATTAGCTTTTTTCATTCCTAAAAGTTGCATTGCCCTGACATTGATGATCCAGGCAGCCCAATCTCAACAGATCTTGAAAGTTATGCAGGATCAGCTCTGGTCAGTATTTGGATGGGAGACCACCAAAGAAAGGTCAAGGTTGCTATGCAGGGGAAGGCAAAGCACCTTTGAACAGCTCCTGCCTTAAAAACCCTATGGGATCACCATAAGTTGGCTGCTACTTGACGGGACGGCATTTAAAAAGTTTCATTAAGCAAGCCTGCACCATCATAAGTTAAATGACTGGGTAGATACTGGTTGTTGGTGTGACAGACCATATGCACATCTGTACAGCACTATATCAGAGAACTAGTGGTATTCAAGCAAGGATTTCTAGTATAAGCAGGAAAATAAAGGTTGGTATGAAATAGGGAAGGACTCTTGGCAGGACTTTTGGCATCATTAAGGGAAGGACTCTTGGCAGGAAGAAGGGAATTCCTTTAGCAGTTCAAACAAGAAGTTGTCTCAGTCCAGTTTAGTAGACCCTCTTTGCCCCTCTCCCTTGCCTCTCCACAATCAGCCTTTATGGGTCCTATTCTGCTCTCCTCAACCCCTGATAATTCAGACAGCCTGCAAGATACACCAATATTTACTTGCAAAGCATGTAGAAGTTTGATGTTAAGATGCCCTTAAAAAGTTTGAAACTGTGTGCACTGCAATGCAGCCATAATTAATTCCTACAGAAATCAATGGGATTTGAGTACGTAGCACCTAGTAATCATAAACAGTACCTGGAAATTCTTAATGGTCTGCAGATTGTACTCTTTGCATTTTAAGATCTTCTTTTCCAACTTGCCCTACACCAGCAAAGTGCACAAGGGGGGCAAGTTGTGACATTGAGTCAGCTTTATGACTCAACAAGCTTAGGCATCCAGACTTGCAAGTTAATGAACAGCGGCTCATTAGGTTCTTGCTTGTGTAGTCAATGGCCAGGATGCCCAAGAGTTTTCTAGATCTCTCTGTCTGGGTAGAGGTGCCTGCGTAACCAACAAATTTGCATGCGTTACTGCGTTGGTAGGCCCACTGTACTGCAGCCATTATGAGGAAGGGGAAGATGGAAAATCCCCAGAAAGATCTTTTGCTACATGTTTACAGACCATGGGGAAGAGGTGTGACACAGATACAGAAACTTTCCATGTGCTCAATATTTACACTTGGAGATTATGCTTGTAATCCAATAGGATATATATACAGAATTAATTGGGTTATACTATAACTTGTTCATGAGATTTGAGGCCCCTTTTATGAGATTCCAAATCTTAAAAGTTAATTTATCTTCACTTATTATTACCCATCTAAATTTAAGGTATGATCGATTCCCATATTCAGTGTGTACAGTACAGGGGGAGGATTTAACAGGGGATTGTTAATGGATTGTCCCATATGATTTTTCCTCTTATGTGTATCTTTGCATAATTTTGTCACATAAATCCTTCTTACAATAATCTGCTGTGCATTGCTGATGAAATGTTCAGAGTTTACTGAATCGCCCGGCAAATACTCCAGAACTGCAGATTCAGTCTCTAGACCCTTAGCTCTTCTTGACACAGTCTCATCCACTGGAGAGCTAGGTATAAGATAACAAAACACAATCTAGGTTAATGTGTTCACAGAAATTCTAGTGCAAGATTGTCTTGAAGAAAATAACTCTTACTATCTGACCATCAAATATTTTATCCCATCAAATATTTAATCTGTCCCTATATTCCGCAAGATTTATTCATGAAGTGCACAGGCTTTGGTGTAAGGAAGCTGTGTGTTGCAAAGTTAGAGTTTGCATTGTTACACTAGAGTTTAAGCTTACCTCCAGCCCTAGCACCTGTACTACAGCTATTGGTGCTATTTAGCAGATGCTTTGCCCCCGCCTACTGTCTCTGCTGCAGAGTTAGCAATTTGCAGAGGGTGGAGGTGGCCATCCACAGTGCCAGCAAATAAAACCTTTAGTTGGTGAAAACACAATGTAAAATTAGAAAAGCACGTGCAATCCTGCTGGCATTAAGAAAATGCACAGTCAGCCAGGAAGACTCCAGTGTATGAGTCAAATTATGATGTTCCGTTTTTTGATGACTCTTATGGTCACATAGCAGCTGCAGGGAAAGGCATTTTTAAAATATGCCAGTACCATCATATTATAGAGAGAACAGAAGTTCAAGAGACAATAATTTGGCTGAGTTTACTTAGTGAGAGCAAGGGCCAAATTCTGAAGATCTTTCCCCATATTTAGGCCAGCTACTTCCATTTCATTCCTACCTTTACCCAGCCTTGAATCTGTATCCAAAACCTACAAGCCACCTTCTCCATGATCCTTCTTAGCAGGAGGTGCTGGGGACTGAACCTGGGACCTTCTGCATGCAAGGCAGATACTCTACCATTGAGCTACAGCCCCTCCCCCAGCCCTAGATCTCTTATGCACAAGGCCATCATACAGCTTTAGACTGAAGTTTTTTCTTCACATTTTTGTTCAGCAAGAACATTTCTAGAAATGAATGAATTCACCTGTCTCTGGACAGTAGTGGAACATATACTGGCTTCTGGGTGCTGATGTCTGAACATCTTTTCCTGAGCTGTGTTGGTGGATAGCTGTTGATTTTATCTGTCAAAACAGAAAATACATGTATAGCAGACAGAAACCTGCTGAATGAACACCGTGGCTACCCTGTCTCCATTTTGTTCTGATTTCCATCTTGGGGTTAGAGACTTTAATCCCCCCCCCCATTAAATCAAGTAAACAAGTCTCTGATCATCACAGAACAAAGGCAGAAATTGAAGGAAGGACCACAGCTTGGTTAATTTGGTTATCTGGGAGAGAAGACAGCCTCCAGAAGGTCCTGGGAGAGAAAAACGTCACCTAGAAATGGCAATCATGATGACTGATCAAGGAACCCCACGTATCATAACTGGGCCTTTCCCCAAAACAGACTATGTCACTATTACCATATTCAACTTCTTTGCCCAAGTTCTATTCAAATATTTAGGCCATCTACCTCCATCCCGTTCTCACTTTTACTCAACCTTAAATTTGTACCCAAGGCTTACAAAGTCCTTTCCCTTTCTAGAGCTATCCCGATTTTTCCTTATTTTGGTTCATGAAGCACTTCTTCCCAACTATGTACCTGGACCCTGCCTCCCTCAAAGGACGCTGGTTCCTAAGCTACCACCTCTTTCACCTACCACTGGGGACAGAATCTTTCCCCAAAGTACACTTCTTGCCTGCTCCCAAGCAACCTGTGTTTTGTGAGTGTGGAGCTCCTATCTGGCACATGGTCTTTCCTCTTTGGATTATTTGCTGCCCAGCGGCAGCCACCTAGATCCCTGCATCAGTTCAGATTCCATCAAACTTCAAGATCAGCAGCTATAATCCTATCTCTCACTGTACCTGGTCTCCCACCTTACTTGAATGGAGAAGCTTGTTGTATTACGTGCTAGTTATCAGATGCCCTAGCTTATTTTTGTTTAGATTGGCTAATTTCCCCACCATTAAAATACATTATCCCCCTTCGTAACCTTTATTTCTGAATTTATTCTCTTTGTATTCCTTTTACACTTGTAGTGGTGCTTCACCTAGAGATGCCACATTTGCAGGGAGACTTCAGCAGGTTCTCCTCCATCCACCCTCCCAGTTTGGCCAAGATTGTAATATGTTACTGAGAGCCAAGTGCTGCCAGATTGCCTGACTGAAATGGCAACCGGGAGTTGGTGAGTCAGGAGTAGGGTTGCCAGCTCCAAGTTGGGAAATTCCTGGAGATCTGGGGTGTGAAACCTGGAGAAAGTGGGGTTTGGGGAGGGAAAGGACTGCGGCATGACAATTCCATAGAGTCCACTTCCCAAAGTAGCCTTTTTCTCCAGGTGAACTGATCTCTGCAGCCTGGAGATCAGTTGTAATTCCAGGAGATCTCCAGCCACTACCTGGAGGCTGGCAACCCTGGTCAGGAAGAGGATAAAGGATTAGCGGCTGCAGTGTGACGCAGGGCTGGGAAGACGGAGTGAGGGGCGGACTGCAGGCAGGGACAGTCCCAAGAGTTTGGGAGGAGCTAGATGTCTCTCCAAAACCCCGCCATTCCTCCTGAGATCCCCCCTTGTCATCTTCCTCAAAATTTTTGAGGATATCCACTTCCACTCCCACTAGCGGTGAGACCTGCCTCCTCCACATCCCCCACTGGGAGATCTACTACAATAGGAGTCTCTGGTGCCTCCAAGACCTTCCCCCCACAGTGTTGCTGGGCTCTGATGGGCAACCAGGACAAGATGTGCACTTCCTCCCCCTACGACCACCCTTGCTCTTCATTCCACTCCTCATAGTGCGGCACACAAAAATAATTTGGAAGCAAAAGAAACAAGATAACTTTGAGGAGTTTCTGCCCTCAGGCAAGGAACCCACACAAAGCTGTGCCCCAGAGCCAGGCAATAGCCCTGGGACTGGGCTTGGAGGGAGATCCCCTAAACACCACAGAAACACCTGCCCAGGCAGGAATGGTGCTCAAAATAAAAATGAAATGTACACAGTGGGTGCACAAAACAAGAGTGAGCTGCACCAGACAAGTACACAACAAGAGAGAAAGTAAACAGAAGAGTGAGTTCCTCAGGAACCCACACAAAGCTGGGCCGCAGATCCAGGCAATGGCCCTAAGACTGGGCTTGGGGGGAGAGGCCCAAAACCAAATGAAACAGCAAGTGTGTGAGCCCTCAAAAGAGCAGAGAAAGAACTGAGAAGAAACAAAGACAAGCAAATGAAAAAGGAGGAGGTCTAGGCTCCAGAGCCAGGCTAAGGCCTGAGACTAGGGTGGAGTGGGGTGGAGGAAAAAATGCACCCTCACCCAATGACCTTCTCACAGCAAGGCCAAGAGCTGGAAATAAGAGGCCTCTTTCAATCTCTTTTATAGTAGCAGCAGCCAAAAGCACAATTCCACACACTCTCTCACTCCAATCCCAGCAACAGGTCCTCCCTCTCCCTGTCTACTGGAACTGAAAAGCACGCGGCAGAGAGAGGTACCTTTTATAACAAACACTGACATAGAGCAGAACAGGAGGCCTGTGGGTGGCTGACAGGGTTTGGAGGGGTGAGATGGGTGTGCCCATGGCTACAGAAGGCCCACCTCCTTGGTTGCCTACGGGATTAACCCCCTGGTCCTGGCAGTATAGGGCAGAATGGAATCTCTCCAGATGGCTAGGAGAGCTGCCTATCAAGGGAAAGTGGCCTACGATTGGGGTTTCCAATGGCAACAAAAGGTCTGGGTCCATTGTTGCCTAGACAATCAATGGATTGGCGCCAGCCTGTCTGAAATGGTGAATCATTCACGAATCTAACGAAACGGGCCAAAAAGTCATGGATTTCGTGAAAAACACAGCCCCAGAAAACAGTTTCACGACACACGAAATAGCCCGATTCATCACGAAAATTGCTTCATGTTTCGATTTGTGCCCATATCTAGTATGTACATTCATGCCTAGAATACACATTTATTCTCACCCCACACAATAACAACAGATAAAGTCACTGCACTTTCTTTGCCAAACCGCTTGGCAACTGCAGTCTCTTTACTTGTGATACAGACCTTGACAGTACCGTACATACAACCATGTTTTCAACTTCTGTCAAGATATAAGGTGCAGTCTGATGAGTCTTTTGCATTCCAACTTCTAGCAACTCCCCAAAATCTTAAGCGGTGATGCTTCTCAAATCCTACTATTTGAGATGCTTTAAGTAGAGATGCTAGGGATTAACCAGCAGTAATGGTTGCACACACTCCTATCAATACCCTAACCACAATGAAACATCACACAAACTGCCACTGGAAACAACATTTAAGTAAATCAATAGGTGGATTCAAGCCACCAATTCATACACTCACTTTTCCTCCTGACTTGTAAGATGTTCGTGGAGCTGGAAAGGTTCTGTAATAGTCTGTCATGTGTTTTTGATGAGAGGCTTACCAAATTCTGGCAACCTAGTTCTGGAAGTTTACTGAACTCACGTCAACCTAAGATTTAAACATTTGCTTGATCTTTCCCATCTCTCAGTTTTACAACACTCTCAGCATAAAATGGAAGTAAAGCTGTGTGGAATCTCCAGCTTTCAATTGTGCTCTTAATTCATACTAAGACAAGCTCATTCATTGAAATATTTCATTATTAACATTCCTTTGATTCCGCAGGGACTGGGGGGAAAAATACACTTGGCAAACTCTGCAAGTTAGCTGTCCAATTCTGTTTGGCCTGGAAATTATGTTTCAATTAATCATGCATTCTGAAACAATCTCCATTAATGGCTGTTCAATATAATCTAAAAGCTGGCTATATTTTAATGTCAGTTTATGCCTTCCCCAGTATTCAATTACATATAAATGTATTATGGTGAAGACATTATTTTTCTTTGTTGAAATTTACACTTTTTCCGGTTTGCCAGATGCCTCACAAAAAAGTAAAATAAATGTGTTTAACTGCACCATTCCTGCATTGTTATTTCTAAGGGGTTTTCCACATGGAGTTTTTTGTTGATTCCGGACCCATCCTTCTTCAGTTTATCCACTAATTTCCACATCTTTTCTCCCCTTTAGTTCTTGCTTCTTTTGCGGGGTGGGGTGGGGGGGATGCTCCAGGGTTTTTTTCTGGTTCTTTTACCCCGATCTTTTTCTGGAAGCTGATTTTGAGTTGATTTTTTTCCTTGTGCATGTTTCTTTCGGTTTTGTTTGCCCTGCCCATTCCCAACCACCTCCAACCCGCATTTCAATGACTGGATATTCATCATTGTTGAACCACTCGTTCCCTCCTCTAGCTCCTTCCATTGCAGAGAGATGTCTTTTCCCTTATCTCTTCACAAGGGAAGGGAAGGAAGATTTACTTTTGTACAATAGAACGTTAGGAATGCCGAAAACCTTCTACACCTATTATTACAATGGAAAGTCAATATATTGATATGAAATTGATGATTTTTTAAAAAAGGCAAAAGCCCTAGAGGTCCTGGGAAGGGAATGTGTGGCCACATCTGACAGCAGAAGAAGCAGTGCTGTCTGAAAAGCATGTAGCTGCTGCTGCTGCTCTGGGCTCCATCCTAACAGAAGTCAGTTCACCCCACCAGTGCTGGCCTCCACCTCCTGGCTCTAAGCCAGCCAGTTTGGTTTGGTTTGGATCGCAAGTGGGGCTTAGGTACGGGTGGCAGAGCTGCTACCCTTTAGGCTTACCCGTGCAAAGATTGGCAGGGCGTTCATTTTATATCTAAAAAATAAGCTCTTTTATTAATATAACGATAGAAGCATGTGCGAAAAAATTAAAAGGGGGGTGCTGTGATGTTACCGATGACGACAGCATCCTCGCTTGAAAATCCTGGTCATTTAAGGCATGTGAGGAAAAAAATAAACTGCCTCCACAACGGTAAAAATGCAAAGGAGGGCAGATGTGCAGAAGAACCATACCTAAATCAATTTCAATGCTTCTGAATCAACTGCTAAGAAAATCAGGAATAAGCTGAGCATGTGGGAAAGCCCTGTGCTGTGTACAGGAGCAGATATGCAGAGGGTACAAGAGCATCCTTGAATAATTTCCAAGCTCTCTAAAAAACAGGGCAAAGTTAGTTGTGGCGCAACTTACTCCGGATAAGATGCAGAAATGGCTTCAGAAACTTCACTGCATATCCAAGTTCAGCCTTGTGACATCTCCCAAGCTGTACCAGATGATGCTCCACTGGTCTGCTTGCCAGTTCCCTGAGTTCTACATCATCATATTCATGCCCTAACGAGAGCACAAACAAAGCATAGCCTTGGCACTTGGCTCTCAGGGCCGCATCTTTCAACACTTCCTTGTCCCATCGACTTGTTTCCCCCGCAGATATCACAAAGATAGCTTTGTGTTTCCTCTGGCTGGGTGCTTCTGCAAAGATATTAGTGATGGTCCACTGTATGGCATGGCCAACAGCAGTTGCTCCATTCAGCTGCTGGACAGATTCTTGGATATGCCTCTTCATCCGCTCTTTATTATCATAGGTCACTAAATCAAACTCAGTCTTAATTGGGCTCTTCTGTGTTTGAGGCCTGAAATCTGGTGGTGCATGGCTCACCACAGCCACTCTGTCGCCTATCAAAGTGCTCTCTGGTCGAGCAGAAATGTCAAAGTTGTCAAGGGATAAACTTAGGAAGTCCTTCAGTTTTGCAAATTCAAGAGGGCTTACGTTCCTTGCACTTTCCAAAATGAAAGCAGCATCCATGTAAGTTGGAGGTGAGGAGGTTTTGTCACGTAGGCAAGATTCATTCAACCTGCATTTGTCTGCAAAAGGATATAAAATTATTTTAACACCACAATGTAAAGAAATAGAAACTGTAACTTGGGGGAGGGGCTGCTTCTCATGTTCTTTTCGCATGCATTTACCGTAGCAAAGTATGCACTGGTGGAATCTTTGTAAAGCTGGTGTAAAATCTCTCTCCTGATGAATATTAATAACCTGAAACAGTCTTGAGTCATCCATCTGAAAGTAATAAAAGATTGGGAGGAGGGAGAGAACTTTTATCAAGCAAGTGGATAGTATATCTTATATATATTTAGCTGGTGAGTCCAATGTGCCTGGGTGGGGGTGTGGGGGGGGCTTGCCAAAGACTGATGCTTCACTTCTATGCTTTGTGTTCATATCTTCCTGGATGGCTATATAAAGCACCTTTGCCCATAACCCGATAAAACAAGACATTATTAAGGAACAATTGACACTAATGCCATCATAACAGTGGTTATAGTGATAGCCGTACAGTTTAGGAACATGAGCCTTGCCTCCACCCCCAACTCTGCTCTGCCATGAAGGCTGCTGATGAACTTGGGCTGGCCAGGCTGTGACTCCCACCCCCACCCCCTGCAACCTATATCACCGGGTTGCCGTGAGGATACAATAGGGAAAATAGAGCACGTGTATTCCCGGACTTGTTGTTGCTAGCTACCACTATCCGGGCTTTTCCCTGTCGGTTTGATCCATCCAACCAAACTTAGCAACCTTATGTGTTATATCCTGGGATCTATCCGAGAGCATTTATGAAAGTAGAAAAGCTCTATGTCTACCTGGATGGGCAGAAAGTATAGGCCTTATATAAACTTTTCGTACTTGCACGTGTATTTTACAGTCAAAGATGACATGTTCTAGTGATTTTATTTCCCCATCACCACAGGGACACAGGCGTTCTTCCAACGGCATTCTTTTGTATCTGCCTTCCAGTACAACTAAACCACTTTTATAGCCTTCTAAGTGCACCTGTTTCAATGGATTTAGAAGGGAATAACTCTGCATGTGAAGCCACAAGAACCTTAAGAGGACGCGCCTGAATACAAAGAGGAAGGAGACCACAGTTTCTCACCTGAAAAGCACGGTTGACCTCGGGGATGTTTTTAAAAGCAATGACCACTGGAAGGATGTCTAATGCACTGAATTCCAGGACTGCTGTGTTGATTGAAACTGTATTAGCAGACTGACCATTGCTGAAGAACACAGCAACTTTTCTCACATTAGCACCTTGGAGAGTTCGCTTAAAAACATTCCTGGCCACAAATCTCATCGATCCACCCATGTCCCGTCCACTTGAGGATCTTTGGTACGAAAGAGTCTTCAGCTCTTGGAGCAACAGTTCCTTGCTCCTGAAATCTGAGAAGTGGATCAGATAGTGGGTGTTGGAGTTGTAGGACACAATGGCTACTCTTGCTCCCAGTGGGCAATTGCTCCCCCTGATTTTGGTGTTGTTCACAATTGTGATGATGATCTCTCTCATTCGTTCAAATATTGCAGGAGTGGTATCTTGAGATACATCCAAGGCAAACACTAATTCGGTGGGATATACTGGACACTCCTGCGCTCCTAGAATGTGAAATTAATAAATAATAAAATTAAGTGATTAGGAACACGTTTTGAAATATGACATAAAATACACATTTAGGGCATAATCTTGGCAAAAGTGGACACTTTGAATTGGAACAGATCTAAGCACATAGTTAACTCTTCAATTTAAATCATAGGACTTAGAAGGGGTGCTTAACACAAGCTGGACCATGTCTATAATATTTAAAAATATAACTAGTTAATCTTGGCATTGTGGATACAATATTACCTGTGGAGCTGCGCTCCTAAAAGCCGTGTTGGGGAAATGAAAATGATGCAATGGTTTATTTTCTTTTTCTAATGCCTGCCTGCCTGCCTGCCTGCCTGGGGAAAGGCTGTTGCCATCATGGGCAGAGCTGTTACCACCTGGTCTGGCCCTGCCCAACCTGCCTGTTGATGGCAAGCCAAAGCAACCTAGTGGTTAAGTAACCATTGTAGAATTGATGGTTTTCTGTTGTTTTTTACATTGTAAGCTGCTCTGAGCAGAGAAAAGCATGCTAAAAAGGCCCAAATAAAATAAATATACATATAAAACAGAGCTGAGAGTTTCATTTTGAATTTTTAATAATCACAGATATTTATAAGTGAAAAGGCACACCAAATAGGAATGTCCATGGGGGGAAGGCCCTAAAGATGGGCTATAGCTGAAAGCATGTGCAAGTGTAAATTACAACTCTTGCTAGGTTCTTAAAATAAAAATATCTAACATATCTAAAATATCTAATATTGAAGATTTACCAAAGAAAAGGTGAGGCATCACCAAAAACTATTTTTAAAAAATGGGGAAAAAGTATATAAGGAACCTTTGCTTAATAAATGGCTGCTCGTCTGTGTGTGGAAACTTCTCTCTGCTTCATTAGACAAGGTCTAATTTTCTTCTAAGACACAGGAATTTCTTCAAGGTCAGACAGAGCTTTCAGAATCCTCACTGAAGGTTTTTGTGCAGCTCCTTCCGGGCTGCCAGTGGTGTTCAGGGTTTAACAAAAAACAGATGACACCAGAAACAGTTGGAACTGATAAGGCAATAGGATAAAGTTATGAGCATGGATGGATCCCTCAGCAAAAGTGAGTTTTGTTTGCTGAGAAAATTTGTAATTATTGAGCTGATTCCAAATTGAGATGAAGGAATTACTGTGAATCAGGGCTTTTTTTCAGCAGGAACGCAGTGGAACGGAGTTCCGGAACCTCTTGAAAATGGTCACATGGCTGGTGGCCCCGCCCCCTGATCTCCAGACAGAGGGGAGTTCAGATTGCTGGAGCGGCGCGAAGGGCAATCTAAACTCCCCTCTGTCTGGAGATCAGGGGGCGGGGCCACCAGCCATGTGACCATTTTCTCTGCGGGCAACCCACTGAGTTCCACCACCTCTTTTCCCAGAAAAAAAATGTATTCTGCATGTACGTGCATACATCTGTTTATAAGAATGAGCCAAACTGCGCCCACTTTACAAATGAAACTGGGGACCAGTACCCAGATAAATGTATGGTGTATATCATACATGCTTTGACTGTAACTTGAAAATTTCTCAATGCAAATGCAAAGAACAATCAAGTATACACTGAACATGGATTGTATATGCACACACTGTCACTTGTGAACTTTGTTACTAACCCCCAGTGTAGAGGAGAGCAGATAACCTCCAGTGCTATCCCTTGGAGTAGCAGAACACTCCATCACAACTTGAAGGTTTCTCAAACACAGCCTGTTACTCAAAGTGCTGGTATTAGTGAATCCTAAGCAGTGACACCCTTCAAAGTACAATGAAGTCAACCTGTTTAGTCCTGGACATCTAAAGCATCTACACCCCAATGAACCAATTTGTATGCTCATCAGTAAAAGTGCTGCTCTGTGGCCCTCTAAGATCTAAGTTGTCGCTTGTAGGTACATGAGGCAGGGCCTTTGCAGTTTGGTACTTGGCCTTTGGAATTGGTGGGAAGGGAGATTTGTCTGGCCCCCTTTCTCCTTATATTAGGATGACAGGTCAAGATGCTATTATTCCAGTGTAACTGAGTCTTGGGTCAAATGGTAATTGTATTTTGACCCCGGATCTGCTCTGTAGCCTTTCGATATTGTGTTATTATGTTCTAATTTTTTGGCTTGCTATGGTAGTGGGTTTTTTTTATTTGTTAGCTACCTTAGGGTGCTAACAAGTTGTAAAGGCAGAATAAAAATACTTAAATATTACCTTCTTCCACCCTTCATCTTCCTACCAATATATCTCCAGTCCATGTTGGCTGAGGGGTTCAGGAGGAGAAGGCAAACATACCAGTGATACCTCACCTTCTCTGTTCCTTCTCTGGATCCTTATTGCTGCTTCCCATCTACCCCTCCTACCCCTCTCACCCTATTTTAAAAATCTCTTCTCTCTGCTACCTACATGTGCAGCTCTTTCCTTTTTCTCTTCCCTCCTTCTTTTGTTGACAGGCTGTGTTAGGGAAGAAGGTGAGGGGAAAGTGGGTAGTAGGGTTAAACGGGATTTGAATGTTGTTAAATTGTGGGGAACCAATTTTAAATATCCAAATGTAAAAAAAAAAACCAGCAAAAGAAACAACCAGGGCAAATCCACACACCCTTGGTGTGTCCTGGTGTTGCGCTAAATGTTCGCTAAACACCCAGAGGTATAGCATCTTTCTAGTGCGATTTCTGAAATCGCACTAGAAAGACGCTATACTTCTGGGTGTTTAGCGAACATTTAGCGCAACACCAGGACACACCGAGGGCATGTGGATTTGCCCCAGGAAAAAAGTCTGTAGCAAGGAATGACCATCGGTGCCCCTCTCCTGCCCAGGAGCTGGCATGGAGCAGTGGGAAGGAGTGCATCAGCAGCTTGGAGATCTGGAATGGGGGAGGAGGGCGGGTCACTGGCCAAGAAGTGTCAGGCCCTGAACCCACTCTGTGGGACAAGGCTGGTTGGTGGTAGCAGTGGCAATTCATGGGAAGGGCATACCCTTAGGCTAAGGAGAGCCTGGAGGTCCAAGGAGGGAGGGACCTGGGTCAGAACATGGGGTCGTGTCTGGATATTAGGGAGGGTGTTAAAGGCTATGGTTAGGTGCAGCCTGAGGTAGACTGAAGGGTGTGGAAGTGCAGAGAGTCCACTTGGAAGGAAGAGTGGAGAGAAGTGCTACCTTGGAGCTCGGGCAGGAAGCATGAGGATGTATGACCTGTAAGCTGGGACTGGATAAAGCTGGGTTGAACTATTCCCTACACATCTGTGGAATTCTTGAAGGTGAAAAAGAGACATGGAGTCACTCTCACGTCTCAGTTTTCCGCATACACCTGTCCTGTAAGTGAGCCAGGGCACTGCAACTGCACCCACAAATACAATAAAAATGATCACTGAATGATGGCAAGAGAAATTAATCTTGTCAGAGTTCAGACATGCACAGCAGAAGAATGGTTGCGAAATAGTCAGGCCCCTTCTTGCAGAGTGATGCCTATTATGATAAGCTGCAAGTAGGTGTGTGGAAAGGGTGCCTCTCTACTTTAACTCTGCATAACACCAACTCTCCCTCGACAGCAGAGTTCACGCATATCATTCTGAACTGAACTGACACACTGTAGACTTAAGGAAGCAGGCCTATAGGATTGAAGTGGGCCTTTCTACCTTCTTGTAATCATAGTTATATATGATATCCTATCCTAGCAACAGAACTGCATTCACCTATCAGAACCAAGTCTGCCACTTAAAGCTTCTTCACAATGTTTTGGAAATGCCAACAGAACAAGCTGCAACCTAGAATTGCGAACAATACTCACCTTTCCAGCAAGCTAAATAGAAAGAAGAAAGAAAAAGATAAAATTATTCCTAACCATGTTACTTATAATGCTCTAAAACACAGCCGTTACTAACGGCTTGAATCATTACTTTAACTGCTTCCACCAGGAATGTGTGATCAGACAATAAAACTGTTTTATAGTTCTTATTGTTATGATAGATATTATGTAGCACAACCAGTTGAAAGTAGTTTCAATTATTAAAATATAATTTCTCTTGCATAAAGCATTATTTAATGGATTGAACCCCTTCCCCTAAAGATCAGATTTTATCCCATTTACAGAATTTTACACACAATAGATTCCAGTAGGGTAGTTATCTTCTGCAGGGGGAAAAAAAAGAATCACATGGCACTTTAAAAATGTAAGATTTCATAAGCAAGAATCCAGTATATCAGATGAATGAATTGAAACCCTACTTGGCACATACACACACAGGGGAGGGAGGACACATTGTAAATAGTGGGTTAAAAGTCCATAACGTGCAAGAGGTATAGCCGGTGACATTTCTACATAAGAATGCAAGTCTATGAGATAACACAGTGATTGCTCCTAACAGCTGTAATGTATGTAATAACACAGGCTACATTAAGAATTTAACAACTGTATCAGCTAACAAAAGTAAAAAGTATCTTTTATGGGAAAAGCGCACTTCCTTTTTTAAACAGAGGAGTCAATATTTTTAGAACTGTCAACTGATTTAAACAATGCTAGTGGATTAATCATCTGCCATTGAACTCATAAATCACTTTATTGAGTGTATACAATCTGCATCTTATTGAATCTTCAAAGTGTTTCCTGAGATACCAAAGGATAAGGTTAATGTACAATTCAAAAAATAAAAGCTGCCAATCAGTGTTTGAAGCAAAAGCCATTGTTAATATGTTCTGTTTTACAGCGATTACAATAACACATCAGAACTAAAGAGCTTCACAAACAAACAAACAAACAAACAAAAACAAACAAACAAACAAACAAACATGTTCTTAACTTGCATGCCACCAACTAGAATTTGCTAGCACTGCTTAAAACTGGCTCCTGTTAAATCCAGTAAAGTTTGCTACAGATTATTAACTGATTGGATTGCTCTGAAATCCCCTTTTACCAGTTAGACACAAAGCTATCCCATAGTGGTACAAATACTGCAGTGCCTTGGCACTGATGGCAGGCTACCTCCAGCATAAACCTTATGGAAATGGGGCTCTACTTGTACAAAGGGCACTATTAGTTATAGTGGGGTGTGTGACAGAAGTGGATGTTTGTAACATCTTCTGTCTGTAGGATTAGTCCACCTTTAGACAGCCCATGCAAAATAAGCAGTGTAATTTTAAACTCTTCTGTGAGACTGTCACAGTCCGGGGGGCGGGGGGAGGAGGTTCAAGAACAAACACTTTGGAGGGCAAGAGACCCTTGCACCTTAGAGTAGATCACTACCTTTTTATTTTGTTTTTCTTTATTTAAACTATAGTAACTATAGACAATAAACAAAAAATAAAAAACACAAGATTCTATAAGAAAAAAAGACACGCTAACAATACATAAACAAATAGAAGAAGAAAGAAAAGAAAAAACCCAAAATGAAACTACAAATTCCGATTTTCCCCGCAACAAGTATACATCATTTTCATAGTCGCACTTATTCTAAGTTAAACAGAAAGCCCTCTTTTTCCTATTGTTCTTAATCTCTAAATCCAGATGTCATCAAGTCCTTATCATCTATTTCGTGTAAAAAGTCTATAAACCGTTTCCATTCAGCCAAAAATGTAACTAATGTCTTTTCTCTAATCTGTGATAGCTAGCACTACCACTAATTTCCTCTGACTAACTCTAAGCTGAGAAATCGACAAAGTAAAGCCTCCAGACATACCAGATGTTAATCGAGGAGGTCAGCTCTGCAAGACAGACCAATTGCTTGCTGAGATCCACTAAAACAATTAACTGGTAGCTGGACCAACAGTTCGAGATGCTGGATTCAGACTGAAGCCCAAACCCAATAACACCATACAAGGATAAAGATTAACATATTTATTAAGAATTGTACAAAAAGAATACATATATAGAAAGAGTGCAAAGACAGGATAAGTAGAAAAATAAAAACTGCTTAACTAAAATCCCTACTTTATTTAGCAGGATCCTCTGTCTGATAAACCAGATGCTTTCTTGTAAAGTCAAGCTGGAAACTCTGAATGGAATAAAACATCAACAGCTAGCTTTCCAGTCTAGTTCAAGAATGAGATGGCCTTGGCCATGGGCCAGGGGCTGGCAACCTTGTCTGACTGCTGGTCCCAAGAGCAAAAAAACCATCTTAGAAACTCCATTTTTATCCTATATCAGCCAGCAATATGGAGCAACTCTAAGAACCAATCACGGCCTTGCTGAGACACATGAACATGGCTCTCTGCAGCTGAGTCATGCCACCCGTCCCCAACCAGTGCTCTGATAGCTGAACAAGATGGAATGCAGGGGATGAGGCTCTGCATCTCCAGCCCTTGGCTTTGCTACTCCCATGATCTCACTTGCACCTGGGTTCTGCAAAACACGTACAGGCTTATCACCCTGGGAACTGCTTTCCAATGAGCGTCTCTAAATTTCTCAGAATTCTCCTCTGAGGCCAACCTGGGAGACTTGCCTTGACGTAAGTTTGGCCAAGAAACAGGCAAGGAGCAGACCAGTTTTTTGAAAGAGAGTTAAAAGACAGCCTCCCACTTCTCCTCCCTTCTCCCTGCTCTTACAGACCCAATAGATGATAAGAAGACCC
Source organism: Eublepharis macularius (assembly GCF_028583425.1). NCBI lineage: Eukaryota > Metazoa > Chordata > Lepidosauria > Squamata > Eublepharidae > Eublepharis > Eublepharis macularius. Next base: position 35,602,814 of record NC_072800.1, read on the forward strand.
CACAGCATACAGTAAGGGATATCAAATATCAAGCTAACTGGAACAGGGCCACATCACTCAGAGCTATTAGTACAAAGTAAGGATTTGAAAATGGCTTACTCTGCACAAAGAGGACATGCTGCGGGAGCAATGAAGTCCCAGTGGCTATGAAGAACAAAAAATAAAGGGCTGATCCATAACACATCTCCTCAAAGCCTTTTTGCAGGTATCCTGCCTTGGGATTTCAGATCACCCACCAAGGTTCTCTATCTTGCACTTACAACAAATCCCAGGGAGACTGCAGAGACCTTCAACAAGTGCATGGAAGCAGAGATGGGATGAACAACGGCCAATAAGCTGAAGCTTAATCCTGACAAGGCGGATGTACTATGGGCGGCCTGAAGCACTTGCCTCGGAATTGAGGTATCTCCCTGTTCTGAGCAGGGTTGCACTCCCACTAAAGGAACAGGCTCATAGCTTAGAGGAGCTGCCAGACCCAAGCCCCCATTTGGATAAACAGGTGGCAGTGGTAGCCAGGAGAGCATTCTACCAGCTTTGGCTGGTGAGCTAGCTGCAGACTAGCATTGTGGTGCATGCTCTCTGGTAATGTCTAGATAAGATTACTACAAGATGCTCTCTGTGGGCTGCCCTTAAAGAGTGTCCAGAAATGACAACTGGCTAAAACAAGAATGCTGGCTGGATTGAGTTATACCATATCGCGCCAGTCTTGATCCAAATGCACTAGCTTCCAATTTGTTTCTAGGCCCAATTCAAAGTAGTGGTACTGGCCTTTAAAACACTATATGGCCTGGGACCTGCATACCTTAAGGCTTGCCTACTCCCAAACGAACCTACTTGACCATTATAATCATCTTCAGGAGCCCTGCTTCGGGTGCCATCATCTGAGGTTACACAGGTTGCAAACCAAGAAAGGGCCTTCTTGGTTGTGTGACACCAAAACTGTGGAATTCCACCCTCAAGGAGATTTGCCTGTCCTGTTCTATCATCAACTTCTTCCAACAAGTGAGTGTTTTTTCTGGTGTTCCTTTATTGACCCTCCTTTTTGCTCATATTAATTGCTGTTTTTACATACACAAACACAGAGTTCTTAAAGTTGATTTTATTGTCTTTTAAACTGTTTGCATCCTCGAGGGCTTTAATAAGGCAGATAGGTGAGATACAAATGCTTTAAATAAAATAAACTCCACTGCTGCATCAGGGCCTGCAAAAACAATGCACTCCATACACTAAGCAAGGAAAGTGGCACCCGCTAGGGGAAAAAAACCCATGCTTCAAAATACAACCCTAAAATTCTGTCTCTGATGTCATCAGAGGGAGCAGAATATGCCCAAACACCCATAGCCACAGCATCTCTCTCCCCCGCATTTGCTTTCCAGATTGGAATTGTGTCCCCACACTTAGAATATAAAAAAAGAATGCTCTATAAAGAAAGAACTTGTCAATCAAACCCCCCACCCCACCCCCGCAATACAGCAAAGTTTCCAGTATGTACCATTTGAGGCAACAGAAATCACAGCCACCCTCTTGAGTGAATGCTAACTCTCTCTTCCATCTATTGCCACTGCTGGCCCAACATTCACGACTAATTGCATCCTGCAATGAATCCTCAGAGCCAGGGCACCCAGAGCAGAACAAACACTTCAGGCAGCATTTCAATGCAACCTCTTCCCGTTGCAAACATTAAGGACACAAAGTGGGGCTGGGGCACGTAGAATAGAAGAGCACCTAAACAGCGGCACCTACCAGGTCCAATCACAGGATCAGTGTGTCAAAGCACATTTATGACATTTCCCATGTTTTTCTTGTCTCTCCATAGGCAACCAAGCAGCCTTTCAATATACAGAGAGGCCAATACCATAGAGAACACAAGGCTTATGGGAACAGCAGTTGTGACAAGTGAAAAAAAAGTGTTCATCTCTGGGGTTTCCAGCTTTGTCCTCCCAGAGCTTCTGTGCCTTTCAAGCACATCAAATAGAACTGAAACAGAGCAGTGCCCAACATGGAGGTTCAGAGATAAGTGGTACTTGTCACTCTTCTGACTGTCAGGTAGTTTTCAAAGGCACAGGGCCCTCCCTATACAGACAAAACTAGTTGGCTGCCCTCCATCTCTATGATGCTGTCAGTACTCTACCACTGATGATGTTTTATTTTTCACTGTGTTTCAATTCTTGCAAGAGTCAACAAATAGGTACTTGCAACAGGAGAAAGCAGTGAGATTTCAGCCACCAAACCCCATCGGGGCTCAAAACTGCCAACCTGCCCATATCTGTGTCACTGTAGCACTAGCAAGGGGGAGGTCCCAACAGCTCAATATCCTCCCCACTTTCCTTCTTGATTATCATTGGTGAGATGAGTCAAGCAATTGGGCTGCATAAATTGGAGGGGGTAAAGGGCTTGCATCCCCCCACTTATTATTATTTCAGGTCAATCAACCACTATATTCACCATTCCCTAGATAGGACTTTCCCCCAACCATTCCCTTTCACTGTTAATATTTCTGACCATTCAGTATCAAAAATCAAGGCTAGATACTTACGGCTGTGTTCACGCACATACTCAATGAGTTCACAGGGCTGGGAGGAAAAACGAAATGAAATGAGATTCATTAACTGTTCGTATATAATTCTCTTAGTGGATCACATGTAATTCCTTCTATAGATATACGTACCGAAAATGAGGCCAGTCCCTTCATTCCTTTTGCACCCTAGAAGGACAGCATTGGAATCAGAAAACTGTATGCTTAGAAATTTCTCTGAAAGTTACCTTGTGTATCTGCCTACACTATAAGAGATAAGACCCTTCATTCATGGTTCCCTAATAAAGCAGTCTATCATGGGACAGGACCTGTATAGATTTAACATTTCCCTATTTCTTAGCAGTGGCTAAGACTTCCAGAATGCCTCACAGACTCTCACAGTCCCTCCAACATGAATCCCCGCTTCTCTGTTTAGTGGTCACCATGGAGTAGATCTAGAGGAGTTATCCATGTTAGTCTGTAGCAGCAAAATAGTAAAGAGTCCAGTAGTACCTTTAAGACTAACCAACTTTATTGTAGTATAAGATTTCGAGAGCCACAGCTTTTTGTCAGATGCAAGAATGCTACAATAAAGTTGGTTAGTCTTAAAGGTGTTACTGGACTCTTTACTATTTCACCATGGAGTAGTTTTATGCTTTAAAATTAATGTTAACCATATCCAGCTTCAAATGTTTAAGTTCTGTTTTAGTCCTGTCTCAGGTGATAACTTTATTTGATTAATTAACACCTCTAATCATTAACAAGGTTCTCCTAATTAACTAGGAAACAATTGTGAAAATAACCATGGTTAGCATTATTTTTGGTGCAGACATAATGTTAAAAGAATGATTAATGTTGAAATGGCAACAAAGAATTTGTGTAAGAGAGATGATGAGCAAGTGAATTCACAATTGTTTTCAGTCCCTTAACCACAGAAGCATAATATCTGCAACGTTTCATAGAGGTGTTCCAAATGTTACCCATAAAGGTGCAGAAAAAATCTTGCTTACCAGCTAAACTTCACCTGAGTACAATCATTCTGAATCTATACCCAGAAATAGCCTTTAATCCATGGATCACCATACTACGTGTGGCCTCATGAGCAACGCTGTATCACGTAAGCAAAATCTGCACTTGGGAATGCCCACACAACTATCCTTGCTGGAACAGATCCCCACATACATCTAGTGGACGCTATGGCCAGAACAACTGTGGATCAGGATTCATGTACACATTTGTCCTGATCCACAAACCAGTCAGTTGTAGTACAAGACTATATGCTGTTTCAACCTCAAAATAACCAAGAGAATTTATGCAACAGATTTGTGGAAGCTCTCCTCCTCAGCTTCCATTTATATATTTTAACTTTAAACTAGTTTACACAAGAACATAAGATGAGCTTGCTGGATCAGATCAGTAGTCCATCCAAACCTGCACACAGTGGCCAAGCATTTGCCTTGGAGGGCCAATAAACAGGACACAGATACCAAGGCCTTCCCCTGACGTTGCCTCCTAAGCACTGATTGTTTACTCCCTCTGTCTTCAACCATCTCAGCTAGTAGCCATTGATGGACCTACCCTCCATGAATCTGTCCAGTCTCCTTTGAAGCCATCTGATCATCACTACATCTACGAGCGGTGAATGCAAGTTTGATACTGGCTTAATTGCCAAGTCTTCCATGATGATAACGTTGGTAATATGAGATTTGTAAAGATAGGGAGGTAAGATAGCAATGACCACAACACATTCCCACAGATTATTACAGCAGGGATTTGGGGAAGGGATCAGCTGTAACACTTGGTTTATGTTCATAGTGAAGAAATGTCTTACAGAAGCTGACATCCAATTTCTCAAAGTATTTTGGTTTATGGGCTGAGGTTCCCCTTCACATACTGAACAGCACAAAGGGTTGTATTTTTTTAAAAAATAACAGAGTTTAGGGAATAAATTGCTCTATTCTGTTCTTGTGAATGTCATTTTATAATTTACAGTGTGGTTTTATTATACATTGTGTGTGGAAGAAGGGGAAATGGATTGAGCAAGCATGGGTGAATCACTTGTTAGGCACTCTTCCTCCCTTCAAACTAGAAAAAATAATTTGCTTCTTTATAAAAAACAGTACCAGTGTGATGATAGGGAACCTGGCTCTTGTACCTTTCATAGTTGTGCAGAAGAGGGATTTACAGGTTTTTCCCCTCAGTCCTGAAAGGCAAACTGCACCTGTCAGAATTGTCTTTTCTACACAGTAGCAAAGATATCGGTGCTTTAAAAAAATCTGGTCACCTGAAGAACCAACAATTCCTTGGGAAGGACTTCATTGTACGAAGCCCACCTCCAGAGGGAACATAATGTGACTCACATCTCAGATTAGTTAATATCAGAAAAGCATACACTTTGGGAATGATTTAGTACGGTCAAAGACCCGCACCCAAATACACACTTCAGGAATTCAACAGATGGGTTGTTTCTGACACAGGTAAAATCAATACACAAGTGATCAAATGAAGGCATACCAGACGTCCTGGATAACCCCGTTCTCCTGGGGCACCTCGTGTACCGGGTTTTCCCACAGGGCCCTGGAAAAGTTATATAGCCAATTGGTCTTAGTTACAACATTTAAAAAATGTAAACAGTATATTACAGTGGGAAAAGGTACCACCCACATCAGCAATTGTGTGACAGCCAGTCAGTATGCTATATTAAGAAATATTGGAGCGGCGGCAAGGGGAACCTGGAAAGAAAGTGGCTTTAAAAGCACTATTATAGCCCCCACAATGGCCCAGTTCCCTGTTTTCTTGGAGACCATTACAAAGCCTGTACGCATTCCTTAGCTGTGATCAGTGCACTGTTAGAGCAGATGAACAGAGAAAAATAAGTCAGTTACACATGTGGCGGCTGCAGCCCAGGCCACCTTGGTGCTGATTTTTGCATGCTGCAGTACACTGGGCAACCATCTGTATATAATATATTTCTGTTTGCACATTATTGGGCTGTTTTAACTGGGACCATTCTGGTTTAAAATGGAGGCTCCAACTGGGCATCTGGCTTACTGGAACAATTCCCAAGAAACCAGTGCGTGCTTCCTATGCTTGGCCAAACCAGTTTTAGGCCTATATATGATCTTTCACATTCCTTGAAATCACCTGGGGAGAAATCCTGCTTGGTGATCTCAGATCTGTAAAGGAACAAAGCAGGGCATTGACAGTTATAGCTCCAAGATTATGGAGTATGCTTCTTGAAAACCCATTGCTTGAACAATGTGTTGTATTTTGAGTCCAGTTATTAAGATTGTGAGTGCGTGATTGGTTTATTAGATGATAATTTTAAATGTTTTGTAATCCACTTTGAGCCATCCGATGAATCATAACCATAAATATACCACTGGTTATAGAAAGCTAAGGGATAAAAAACACATTCCTGTCAGTCTTCAGGTCCCCAAAGGAGGCAGCACATAGTTTAAAAGGTAACATAATGTTGTCTTCTTAGAATATTTAACAAATTAATACACTGTAATGACAGTGGGTAAACAACACAATCAAAAGTCCCCCAACAAATGGTTATTTCAAAGACACAGTACCATTTCACCTCTATTCCCCTTCGGCCCAGGCCCCCCAGGAATACCAGGCTCTCCAATTTCACCCTGCCGAATATAGATATAAGACAAAGATGTTAAAAAGATGGACGGGAAATAAATAAAAAGAAGAGGAATTCAAGACATAAAAGTTCTTCCTAATTCAATTTCCCATGACATACATTCCTACAGTTGATGTATAATAGCCAAGTACATAAGAAAATTATAAAAGATTCCCTCCCATCCGGGTTGCAAATTTGCAGCGCTGTGCGGGGAAGGGGGAATGAATCCTAAGGCCAGCCTTGAAACTGCTTAGGCTGATAACTAGCCCTTCCAGCATAACTAGACTGTACATAGATGCATCAGTGTATCTGGGGGAGTGTCGGCCCTGCTGGTATTGCATCAGCGTAAACTGAGGCCAAAGATTAACACTGGTATGCCATACTGGGGGAAGAGCATAGCTTAGTATCCGCAGCCACTTTGAGGGCTGCTAAGTCCCTAGTTGGGTTGGGAGAGCCCCCACCTTGAATTCTTGTTGCACTTTCTACTCCATAGAGTTTACCACAGAGTTTCCAGCAATACTTGCTATCACTTCCAGGTTTTCCCCAGAAATGACATCGTCACAATCACAATATCACCACTCCTGCTGGTTGCCTGGCAACCCTACTTTGAGACCATGTCTGGCCCCCAGCATCAAAAAAAACTAGGAAGAGGGTTTTTTTGATGATGTAGAATAAGGATGATGATTGTCAGGTTGATCAGATTTTTGAGAACAGGTATTGGGCACTACCACAAAAAGGCTGCTGTAGCGGCAGGGTGAATCACAAAATGTGCGTAGGTTCCAAGCAAAGCATCCTCCTGTGATAGTGACAGCTGTTTCTGAATGGGTGCTCCCTACAAAGACAAAGACAATGCCCCTGGGTTTTTTCAGAAGCACTTCCTCCTCCAAAAAGGTAGAGGAAAGCCATGATTGGCTATTTGGTCTGGGCAAGGGATGCTTTGAGGAAGAAGGAAGTGGGGTCCAGGAAATGCATCAGCATGCACAATGGAGCCTGCAGGTGCCACACTGGGGATCACGGATAGGTGTGCATTGATAGGACCAGTGGGAAAATGTGGAGGATGCAGGCAAATTGCTTTGTATGTTGGCTCTGAAAAGGCAAACGATCAGAGACATTCAGCCCTACGATTTAACAGGAAGCTTAATCCTAATTCCCAGTCTACAACAGACCTTACAGAAGCTGCATACTTTTATTTTTAATGTTTTTGTATAATTTAAGATCAAATGAAAAAGGCTGTGCACCAACAAGGTAGGCTGGACAAGTGCTTTCATTTTCATTTTAAAAGACCTACAATGAATCTGAACAGTCAGATTTCTCAAGGATATATGTTTATTATATCTGATATTAACCTTCCAAAATATTATTTTTACTTTTTGTAAAGAGATACATCTAATCCTCAACATCATACTCAAGGAATAGAAAAGTAGAGCGTTTAAATGTCATGTGTGAAGCACAGAAATAGAAAAAGACTCACAGTGCAATCCTAAGCAGAGTTACTCCAGTCTAAGTCAACTGATTTCAGTGGGCTTAGACTGGAGTAACTCTGCTTAGGAATGCACTGTCACAGTCTGAACATCAGACATTGACCAGCACTGACCATAATTCCTTCCTTCTGTATTGGAAATGTATAGCTGGTTCAATTTATTAACTGCCAATAAATATTGAACTGAGACTGTGCACCACTGGTGCGATGAAGTTCTCAAAAGTATATGCACACGGATACCTGAATTCCAACGTCTCCAGAGGATCCTTCTTGCCCCTATAATTTAATAACACATGACAGAATTACCATAATTAGTCCAATATCTCAGTTCCATTGCAACATTTCTAAAATAAAAAAGCTTATTTTAGAGAAAATATAAAACATACATAAACTCTGGTACATTGGAAAAAATCCAATAAACATAGCAGAAGAACGAACCATTACCCAAACAACTTCCTTCCTTCCTTCCGTCTTTCTCACTGAGAATCAAAGTGGATTACAAAATTTAAAAAACAATAAATAAATAAAAACAGCAAAATACATACAATAAACAATGCGATAAAACTGGAAAGCACAATAATTAAAAAAATAAAATGTTATATGGCCATAGGGTGCAATTCTTATAGTCACTGGGAGTTCTTAATCCATTGCAAGCAATTCTACTATGTTTGCTAATGACATTTTACCTCACATATTTACACTTTACACAGAGTAAAAAGTGTAAAGCCCCCCCTCAGCCACAAACTTCGTAGGTGACCTTGGTTGATAGTCTCTTAGTCTACCCAGTACTTTAATTATGGGGAGGGGGAGCAGGAGGGCCTTAATGAAATCTACAAATCTCAGCCATGATTTCCCTCAATTTTAGCTCCTTCTACTGGCCCTCATAAGCTGCACCCCTTTGTCCCTACAGGTGTATTCATATATAATACATTCTATTATGAGAAAATAAAGTAGGGAGGCATTTACTTGCCTTTCCCCTAACTCTGCTTATGAAAAGTGGACTCCAGAAAGAAAATGCTCTCTTAATGATGGGTCATTGAGTCACCTAATGGAGATTCCCGAAAGAAAAGGGGTATTACTGAGATATAGGGTGAATGGTACAAGGCAGCAGTAACACACAGTAGGTTATTCCTCCCACTGACCAAATTCCCCTTGGGCCACGAAATCTTTGCTCCAGCCTGTCTCCTCTTTACAAGGCAGCAACATAATGTAAACGGAATTCTCATTGTCTTCTGGACTGGTACCTATCCTCTTGCCATACACTTAATTACAGAAGGGAATTTCAGAAACTCGTTTGTTGTTTTAATTCCTCAGTTTGTATTTTGATAAAGTGAAGAGATCAGCTAGACTCAAAACATTTTTTCTCTGGCAGAAGTTCTATCCCTTTCTTCCCTAGCAGGGCCTCCAAGCTAACTAGACAAACTGCAGTCCTCCTCTGCATAGCTGTTTATAATGGCCTTTTGAGATGGACTAACCCTGACCCTGACCCTGACCCTCTCCTCCTAATTCTTCTGGTAGAATTTAAGAACGTCATTGCTCCCTTTGCAGTCAGCCAGTGTTCTTTTGGATTTGGTCATTGCCCAAGATATCGGAAAAAATTCAAGCAGTTAGTGAGGCCCTTTGACTTCACTGGAAGCTTCCTTTAGCCAGGATAAGTAGTAGATTCTGAGGCAGCTGAGAGATTCTGGGATCAAGCCACATGCCTGGCATAGAGGGGCAGAAAGACTCAGTAACTCATTTGGAGTAATTTATAAGCAAGATTAAAATTTTAATCATGGCTCTTTTACATAGTTACCTTTGATCCTTTTCTTCCTGGTTTGCCATAACCAGCAGTTCCCTCATTCCCCTAAGAACAGAAATTTTATCTCAAATACTTGAAAATACACTTGGTTTCAGATATCATTGTTTACATTTTTGATTTACTGTGCCTTTTAGCAATGGCAACCCCCCCCCCCCACCTGCCAGCTGATAGTTTAAAGGGACCTGCTGCTTGCAAGTGGCAGGGCCCTTTAAATGGCCCAAACCCTGCAGACCCCACCCCAGACCCCCAACCCCACACTTACCTTGTCTTCTCCGTTGCCACAGCCTCCTCCCCCTCCCGCCGCGAGGGGTGGGAAGGCCATTTTCAGCCTCTTCCACCACTGCGCAGGCCCACAGAATGGTGGAGGAGGCTGACTATGGCCTTCCCACCCCTCAAATGGCTGCCACAGTAGTGAAGGAGGCCCAGAACTGCCTTCCTGACCCTCAAATAGTGGTGAAGGAGGCCAAAAATGGCCTGGGGGTGGGGCTGGGGGGCTGGGGTTTGTGGGATTTGGGCATTTAAAGAGCCCTGCTGCTTGCAAGTGGCAGGTCCTTTTAAACTATCAGCTGGCAGGCGGCAAGGAGGGATCCCCCCCGCTGCCTGCCAGCTGATAGTTTAAAGGGACCTGCCGCTTGCAAGCAGCAGGAAAAGTTTAAATGCCCTTTAATACGAACCAAACGAACCAGTAGACCGGTTTGTGGAAGTTTGGAAATGAGCTTCCACGAACCACTGGTTCACGAACCACGAACGGGGCTGGTTCAGGGAGGTTTTTGGTTCATATTCAGGTTCATGCCCTTCTCTAGTGAAGATGCAGATGGCCCTCTGAATGCAGCACAGTATGATGATATCAGTTGTGGGGATTGGATTCTGCAAGTCACTCTTAGGTTGCCAACTGCAGGCTGGGAAATATCTGAAGATTTGTGGGCAGAGCCTGGTATAGGTAGGGTCTGGGAAGGGAGGGACCTCAGTGAGGGCTATTTCTCCAGACCCAACTTGCAAGCCGCTGCCGGTGCCTTTCAGTTATACAGAATGCACAAAATGAACTGTTACGTTTACAACAGTTTTCAAAAGTAATGAATTACAGTATTGTCATTGTAAAAACATACAACATGTCATTGGTGAGAGTGAAGAAATATATGGAATGTGGATCTAACACACAGCACAGGGACAACATTTATCTCTCCCTAAGCATACCGGAGGCTCAAAGCACAATAAACTGGGCCAGCACCGAGGGGCTTATCCTCAGGATGCCTGACATCTCATCACACATGCTCCAAGGTCTGCAGTTTGCCAAGAGGACGGCAATATTGTTTCTCCATTAGCTGGTCAGAGGCAGGCCTCTCATCATGCATGGCTTAGTATGGCCAGGGAACTTGCTGGGCTGTCTTAAGCCCAAATGAGACTGCAAGGCCTCTAGCAAGCTGAGGAGAAAGTGACATCACCATCCTTGAAACAAAGATACAAGGGATCTGCAGAATCTATTCCAAAGTATTTTAGAAGAACAGTATGTATTAATTCCTCTCTGCAAAAAATGTGCCTCTTAAATCAGTACATTCACATTGCCCTTTGATCCCACAGTAAATGCTGTTGTTTGTTGCCTCTTTATATTCCTGTCTGAATTCACTGCTTGGGTGAAGGAGGGATGGTGTTTGCTCAGTGCCAAGTACAGAGGAAAGTTACAGGAGGAGCCCCCTTCCCAGAGATAGGAGCCCCCTTGAGGCCTGGGAGTTGCCCTTCCAGAATTTTTTGAGCAAAGCATCCCCAGACCCCAATACGCAGCCTGTTGTAGCTGCTGTTCACCACTGTGCTTGTGATGAGTCCACCAAAAAAGGACCAAGTGGAGTGTTCCCAGGGGGTCTGGCCATGCTCCCATGACTGAATACCCTGCTGGGCCGAGTTGTGGTCACCTCTTCCTCCCAGGGGGGAAGGCAAGCAACTTTCTCTCAGCTAATGAGTGAAAGGGCAGTTTTCAGACAGCCAGTTGGAAGAATGGCATAAGCTACAAACCTTCATTCCCCTCTGACCATGGGGTCCTGTTTCTCCTTTTTCTCCAGGATCTCCAGTTTCTCCCTGGACAATGAAATTTGCATAATCTCGTATTTGTGACCAAGAAGTTCAAACAGCAAGTCATCGAATAAATATCAGAATGCATGACAAATGGGGTGAAAAATAACTCATTCTGAATAATGCAAATAGCCACAAGTCTCAAACAGAGGCAAATGTCTTTTAAGCATTCAAATAAAATTGGGGTATTGTGGGAAGAGCCTTACTTGTACATAAAGCCTTCCCAATTTAAGAGCAGTTTTGTTTATTGTTAATAAATACGGTTATTTAAATTTAGGGATGTAAGAAAAACCCTGCTGAATCAGACCAAAGCTCCATTTAGTTCCAGCCTGTTTCTCTCTCTGGATAATTAGACGCCTTTAGGAATCCCATAAACTAGGCAAAAAATGAATAACCTTTTCTCTCTCTGCCCTCCAGCTAATGGTATTCAGAGGAACACTGCCTTTGGACATGGAGGTTCCTCAAACTTCGACTTGAGCGGAGAGTGGAGACTGATTAGAAATTTTGTGCTACTCACATATAAAGTCAGTCTTGTTTCTAGCTGTGTTGGTTATATTCCATTGACTGTTTTTGAGAATTTTTTTTCTTATGAATATTAAATAGGACTGCCAGGCTTTTATGAACAGAAGCTGTGAGCTTTTTCTATAACTACATGATAAGGAGAAATTATTAGCTGCTGCTTTCCCCATCACTACCAAAAGGGAAACCTGTTGATTTCTGCCAGCAAAATGGAATGCCCGAGTGCATGTGAAGCACGCTTTGACCGGGTGCTGCTTTTGCCTCCCCGCCCGGAGGGAGAGACAGCCACTACGTTTTCAGGCATCTGGGTCTTTTAGGAGGTGAGGTCAGGCATTCGGTTTTGTTTTCCCGGCCATGTTGGACGTTCCTCTCCGCAGGTCCGGGAGGAAGCGCCTGAGCAGCCTGACTGGGCAGTTGACCTGCGAGGGTTAACCCCCAGGACTCCCAGTGAGGGGGTCAGGGTCCGGAGCGCGCTGGGAAGAGCCCCCTGAAGTCGATGCAGGGGGTAAATTGCCCGTTTGCTCCTACGGAGGCCGGCAGACTTGCGCAGCACATCGCGTGCTGCTGGGCCATGGAGAACAAAGCGAAAACAACAATGGCCGTTCCCGTAACGAACCAGCGGAGAAACAAAGGAGGGGGAAATCCCCATGGGAACCTGAAAAGACTCACAGTCCAACACGTTATTTTGTATAACAAAGTGAAAATTTTTAAAGTGCAAGTGCTACTGTAACCATTCAATTATTATACAAATCCATTTTTATACAATTTCATAAATGTAAGAGAATCCAACATAATAAACTCTACAGATATAATAAATACAATGTTTGTAATGACTGCCGGGTACAGCAGAAGCCTCTGAGGTAAAAAGGTCCTTTAGATGTATTCTTCTGTGTTCTTTCAATTTATAGGACTCCTTCAATATATCAAATTCCTCCGGTGAGGTAGATAGAAATGTGCAGGCAGCTAGAAAAAGCACGAAATCTGATGTTCGTAGCCGGCCCCCAGATTGAGCGTGACGGAGGGCTTTTTATAGCTGCCTGCACATTTCTATCTACCTCACCTGAGGAATTTGATATACTGAAGGAGTCCTATAAATTGAAAGAACACAGAAGAATACATCTAAAGGACCTTTTTACCTCAGAGGCTTCTGCTGTACCCGGCAGTCATTACAAACATTGTATTTATTATATCTGTAGAGTTTATTATGTTGGATTCTCTTACATTTATGAAATTGTATAAAAATGGATTTGTATAATTGAATGGTTACAGTAGCACTTGCACTTTAAAAATTTTGACTTTGTTATACAAAATAACGTGTTGGACTGTGAGTCTTTTCAGGTTCCCGTGGGGATTTCCCCCTCCTTTGTTTCTCCGCTGGGCCATGGAGAACGGCAAAAAGCAGATTTAAGGTGAAAACCTGTAAGTAGCGAATCCCTTCTGTCATTTCAAGCGTATGCGAAGGATTGGTGGGAGTTGAAGCTAAGAAGGTTTGGATATCTTCCCCTTCATTGAGTCTCGGAACTTAGTTGGCGGATCCCCCCCCCCCAAGATGGCGACGAAAAAGCAGAGCCCTGCTATGGGCAAATCTGTTTCGGCTGCCTTGCAGTGGAAAGGAGAGTCTCTTGAAGAGCTGGTTAAGCGGTCGGTCGTCAAAGCTATAAAGCCCATTGTTGATAAACTGAATGAAATCGGTCAAAGGGTTGGCTCAATTGAGAGTGAAGTGAAAACCATTAAGGAAGCAGCCTCGGGGGCAGAGCAGTCTGTTCGGGAAAACGCAGAACTCATGAAGGCAACAAACAAAGAAGTAAAGCTTTTGGAGAATCAACTGATAGGGCTACAAGTGGATCGTGCTCAGACGGTATTGTGTCTCCAGAATGTGAAGGAGGAGGAAAGTGAAAACTTAAAGGACTTGGTGTCGGAACTTTTGGCGATATCCCCGAAGGCAACTAAAGAAGAGTTAAAAAGCGACATTTTGGAAGTCCGTCGGACATCTTCAAAATATGCAACGAAGTGTCAGCTGCCTCGCGAGATTATTATCGACTTTTCATCTAAGAAGACTCGGGACACCATCTTATATAATTCGTACAATGTGGATTTGGACTTTCTGGGTAACAAGGTTAAGATATTGAAGGACATTCCATTTTTAGCTCGGAAAAGAAGATTTAAATATAAAAGGTTTGCAGCTCTTCTGAGGAAGCGTGAAATAAAATACAAATGGTTATTTCCGGAAGGTATCTGGTTTAGTTATAAAGACCAAGCCTACAAGATAACATCGGAAACACAGCTAAGGGACTTTGTGTCTAATCATCAAGAGTTTCAAGAAGAAGAGGACTTAGAAGCTGAAGGGGGGGGAGGAAGCGAGCACAGCTACTGTAGCTGTTCAGAGAGAGCTGCGACCGAGACGCAGGGGGGGGAAGAAGACCTGATTCTGATTGTAGTTTGTATTTTATAAGAACTACTAATCTAATAGCATATTATAAAGTTTTAACTTTAAACAATTGTAGTATGAAGGGAAAGCAATACCTGTAGATGTAGTGTGTGTGTTTTTATATGTTGTTTTTTCCCTTTCCCCCTGTTCCCATTTTTCCCTTTTTGTAGTGTTAGTAATTAAAAATAAAAAAATTATTAAAAAAAAAAGGAGGTGAGGTCAGGCCCTATAAAGGGCAGCTCCATCTTCTTAGGGGCAGCAATCGGCTCTGTTAGCTGGTTGCTGGTTTCCAGGGCCAAGCAGGAGTTTTTTTTCTTTTCCCCTAAATTGGCTCAAGGGACGGGGTGTTTTTCACCTACCTTGTACTGTTGTTTGCGGGGGGGAGGTGATAATTGGATTAATAGGAGCTGTTATCTAGGTCCCCGGCAGGTTAGATTTGGATAGACAGAGCGGGCTGGTAGCACCTTCCCATTGGTGTGGAATTGGGGTCTGTCAGGGATCATCTGGCGGGCTTCATGGCTGCCAGCTGAGAGGGCAGACTGCCTGTGGGACCCCCTGTACAAGTCCTTCCCTCAGGCTCCATGGCTTGGGATGCTTGGAGCTTTAAAGAGGGAATCATTTGCTGGGCTGGCTGGGTTACAGCCATGCACTTGTATGGCTCACGCCTGGGGCAATGGGTGCTCATCCAGATAGGTCGAGTAGGTGGTCCAGGGTAGACCCCTTGGCTCAACATGTACTGCTAGTTATGCCCTTGCCGTTCTTGAGTTAATGTGGGTCAATAAATGGCCTTGTGCCTGTCTCTTCATTCCGAATTGGAAGGTGGGGAGGGGCAATGAGCCTGTGTCCATAAATTGTGGCAACTTTAGATGCTAAGGAAGTTTCTTCAGAAAGAAATTCTGGAGAATCAAGATTGGAGATCTTTCTCCTTATCATTTATGTGCTATGGGCATGCTCTACACTCTGAAAGCTGAGAACAGAAGAATTAATGCATACTTTCCTCCCTCTGGGTCCAGGTTTTCCTTGCTCCCCTTTTGGGCCTGCCTCTCCCAAACTTCCCTGCATAGAAAATGAAGAGTATTAACAACCATTTTATGTTGACAAAAATAAACTTTCTTTTCTGCAATCACCTTTTTCACATTACTCAATACCAACCTGTGTGTTCCCCTTCCCAGCTTCAGTTAGGCCTTCACACTGAACAGCCAAACAAAATCTATGAGCCATTTTACCTGAAGACCTTTATTTCCTGCACTGCCTTTCACTCCTTTCACACCAGGAATTCCAGCTGCCCCCTGAAAAACACATTGGTCAGGTCTAATTAATTCACCCAAATGTGTACAACCAGATGAACCACTAATTAGTAATACAGTGGAAAATACAGTATAATTCATAATATAGGAAATGTAGTGCAAGAGCTATGCTCTCCCCTGCCCAATGACTGGCATATTCGAAGCAAAAAATCACTTCTATTATCCATTTAAGTCCCTTTCATACAGGTTTTTTAACCTGCTTTGGCTTCCGAAAGCAAACTGATTTTTTAAACAGTTTTCACACACCTTAAGGACAAAACACATTATGAAGCCTTAATCTATCTTTTTTGAAACCTGAGATGGGTTAATCTGAGATGGGGAGGGTTAGCTGTATTTTGGGGTGTGTGTGTGTGGTG
This sequence comes from Eublepharis macularius, assembly GCF_028583425.1. NCBI lineage: Eukaryota > Metazoa > Chordata > Lepidosauria > Squamata > Eublepharidae > Eublepharis > Eublepharis macularius. The sequence goes on from NC_072800.1 coordinate 35,618,918, forward strand.
AAACATTGTTTTTAAAATCCTTTTGCCTTCAGAAGCCAAAGCAAGTTTTAAAAGCCTGTATGAAAGGGACCTTAGTTTTTTCCTCCCCTAGACCATAATCCAGAGCACATGCTCAGACTGGTCTCAGCTTCTGTCTTTCAGAAGATTCTTTCATAGAACTTTCCAAACTTTTCCTAGTGCAAAAAGTAAGTTAATTATTTGGCCTGTAAGCTTTTTAAAGGGCAAAAGAAGTGCATAGCCACTGGAAGCATTTGCTGTTTTATCAAGCTCCCATCCCAAATCCCCAAACTGCCATTTTTTCAAATCCTCTTTTCAACAACTGTATACTCTCCAGGCAATTAATTTGTAATTTTTCTATGTAATGTTCCATGTTGTTTTTTAAATGTACAAAATGCCAAACTTGCTGGTTGCAGACAATATTTTATACTCAGAGATGCCATCCTGATGACAGAGGAACAAGATAATGGATGAGCTTGTTGCTTAACAACAACAGCAACTGAGTGGAGAGGGATGCACAAACATTCAGGGGCTCCATATCCTCTTCCCCGCCTCCTTCCTGCTGACTCCACTTCCTGTCTACCCATGCTTGTGTATACTTCAGCTTTGCCTTCCCTCCATCCTGCTCTCCCATTGGCTCCCTTCCCTAATCACCCCCCTAGTTTTGCTTCCCTCTCTTTCCTCATCCTTCTTGGCCTTTCTGCCATCTTTGCTACAGTTGATCACTCTGTTCTGCTCAAGTCTCTTTATCCCATAGGTTTCTGTGACTCTTTCTTTCTACTTATCATTCAGTGTGTGTCTGCACAGTGACTCCTTTTCTTTCCCTCTTTCCATTGGGCTCCCCCGGGTTCTGTCTTTGGCCCTCTTCTGTTCTTTTTCTACATGCTGTTCTTGATCCCATCTAACCTCATAACACCCAATACCATATAGTGATGATGGCACTCAGCATTACCTATCTACTCCTAAATGAAGAAGTAGAGGCTTCCCACTCAATTCAAAACAACTTTTAGAATCTTAGATGTATTTTTGCACAATGCCTGTTTTGGACATTACTATAGCTGATGTGTGTCTATCACGTGTGACAAAACATACACCTTTGTAAAATAAATTCATGCTGTGTATGAAAAGTATGCTGTGTGTACACATGTATAAATGGAATAGTCATGATATCTACCTGTGGGCCTTGAAATCCGTGTTCTCCTGGCAAACCATCTGGGCCAGGTGCTCCTTTCCTTCCCTGTGTGAAGGCACAATTTCAGGAGATAAAAGATTTTTTTCAGTGAATATTATCACAGTGCTATTCTTGTGCATGATTTTAATAACTTTTTAAAAAACCTTTAACCACATCAATTCTTCATGTTTGAAGTTCAGTCGTTTTCATCAAATTATACTCAGGTCAATTCGTTCTTGTGGGAGATTTGAAAAAGGGTCGGTATAACCAACACACTGGAATGCCAGCAGAGTTATGGGATGTTGAGGAGGAAATGTCTGTGTGCATCCCACTTATTTCCACTTTGTGTTCCATTTTTAGCCAGCTGCAAATTTCATGTGTTTGGAGCATGAGTAACTTGCAAGGCCCAGAAAGAAAGGGCTACGTGAAGATTTGGAGGGCATGCACAGACATCCTCTTACTTCCAGTACCCCATTTTGCAACCTGTGCAAATGCAACATGTATACGGAAGGAGGAGGAAAGCAGGGCTATTTTCACACATCTTTCCCTTGCAGAAAATTGTGCAAAACTTACAGAACAATGGCGTCTTCATGGTGCGATTTCTTGTCATTACTCCGTTTCATGGCGTGATTTATGACGTCATCGTGCCAGGAAACAGAGTCATGATGGGAAATTGCGCCATGAAGACACCATAAGTTTTGTGCAATTTTTTGTGAGGGGGAAAGACATGTGAAAATGTATCGCACTCCTCCATGGCATGAGTGTAATACCTACAGTGTTATGAACAAGCTCCCAACCATTTTTTTTTTAGGAAATTCATATTGAAGCCTAAAGTTTTGTCTTTCAGAAACCATGCCATTAGACAGAAGAAAATAGAAAACAAAAAGGGTACTTATCTGTTTTCTGCTAATATCTCAAAAAGAAAATGAAGAGAAATATAAAGAAGGACAAGAACAAACATTTTGGCCCAGCTCACTTGGAACTGCTTCTGTGGACAAAGACACCCACCACCATACATTTTGCAGTGGTCTCTGTACACTCATTCATTCCTCATATCTGCTCGAGTTGTACATGTTGAGCCAGCATTATGCTGATTAATGAAAAACAGGTAGCTACACTTCTCATAAACCTCTTCCCTCTTACAAGCAAGGTTTCCCATGTTGATTAGGGAGTTGGGTGTCCTTGTATATAAAGCCCAATTCTTGACTCACTGCAAATTTGTATAGTTATGGGGAACATACCGGTGGCCCTGGAAGTCCTCTTTGTCCCTCAGGTCCCTGCAGAAAAGAAATACTGGTTACGTCACATATAGGACTCTCTCATTGATCAAGAAAATTTCCAAATTTCTTCTCCTCCCAAAATTTCAACAAAGGTTTGATTTATATAATCTCTTTTTGCAGGGAGATGGTCTCCCAACGTGAAAGCAATGTTATCTCTGCAGCTGTTTTCAGAGACTGGCTTTTAATTTGCCCCTCAGTTAGTTCTAAAGTCATAAGCTTGAGGAGGGTGTGAGAACAGACTGGAGATAGGCTGTAAAAATCAATATTTACAGTTGGCTTTTTGAATCCAGGATTTGAACTATTCCTAAATAAAACATAGGTCACTGATGAATAAGGCTATGAGTATGCTAAATTTATGGCAGAAAACTACACCAGTCCAAGAGCAATACTGGTGACTCCTTTGAGACTGGCTGTGCTTTGGTTGCTGGAGATATCGTGAGTTGTAGAACTGTTGGTGATAAAGAAGAGGAAGTTCTAGCCCCCATAAGCTGACATGTTGTTGGTTTAGTCTAAAAACCAAGAGCCTTTTCCTCACTTCCCCTTCACTGTCAGAAATTCTTTTTACTGATATGTAAATGTGGAAATTCCTTTGTTTTTTACACTTTCTGCTGCATGCTGTAAATCCTTTGTATACTAATTGTATAAATGTTAAAGTTGCTGGGAAAAATCTCCATTCCTTTTGTACCATCCATAGCAGTAAATTACCAATAATCTCTGTTTATCAAAGTTGATGCATGGGTCATTCACAGATGCATTGTTTGAATTACCCTTCTGTGTATTCCTGTGATTGGCTATCTCAACTCGTTTTCACAATGAATAAAAAAATTATTCATCAGTCAATCCAGAATGTAAGATTTCAATTCACAAGTATGCATCCAGATGGACAAAAACTAGTTAGAACAGGGGTTCTTATCTTCGGGTTAAGAGATTTCGGGGGGGGGGGGCAGTCTGTGAACTTGGATGGGGAAAGATACATCTTTATTTTCAATCTGAAATTATGTATTTTATTAAAAGCATACTGAGAATGGGACCATGGCACAAAAAGGGTTAAGAACCCCTGAGTTAGAAAAAGAAAATTTGGGTTGAGGCAAGAACTTGGTAGAGCTGTTGCTGTTCTTTTGAACTGAAGGATTTTGAAAAGGTGGGTTGGAGCTGTTATCTGTGCTGGTGGAGATCTTTGGGAAAATCCAGTCAATATAGCTGAATTCCCTGTGTCCTTTTGGAGGCACCCACAGGAACTGAGGTCATCTTGGAAATGGCAGAAGGGAAAGAATTAAACTTACAATGCACAGAAGCTTTTGAATTCATCCTGGATTTGTAACTATCACTAATCAGTGTAAAAGGGGGAAGGTGGCATGGTATAGCCCAGTCCTCAGATCTCAGAAGCTAAGCAAAGTCGGTACTTGGATGAGAGACCATCAAAGGAAGACTCTGCCAAGGAAGGCAGCGGCAAATCACTTCTGCTTCTCACTTGCCTCAAAAGTCCCTTGCTGGGGTCACCATAAGTTGAATGCAACTTCATGGCACTTTACACATAATCAGTGTACAAATATTTGTATTTCCTGTTTTGTTTTCTTTTGTATTTCATAAATTTTCTGCTTTCTAAATTTTAAATTTTCTAATCTTCCATTTATCATGTATGACACACACACATATGTGTATGTGTGTTTGGGTGTGCGTGTGTGTGTGAAAACCTAGTAGTCATGCAAAATAATTTGTTTTAAAGTTTTGGCTAGGAACAACCTGGGAGTTTTGCAAATTCTTTTTTGGTTACAGGTAGATATATTTTTGCATGAAAAATTCCTTGTCTAGGGTTGCCAGTCCCCCGCTGGGGGTGGGGGATCACCTGCTCCCACCCTTTGCTCCCCGTCCCCACTTACCTGACCAGCGGGGAAGGCATGGGCCTCAGGGGCGTGCTCTCAGGTGGTATGGCACACTCCCAGGTGATGAGGTGCACTCCCAGGGGACGTGCTCCCGTGGGCCTGATCCAGGCCTAAATGGGCTTAGATCAGGACCAAATCAGGCCAGATCAGGCCACTGTGGAGTGTGGGAGCACTCCCATGCTCTGCAGCAGCCCATTCCGGGCTGATTTGTTCTGATTCAGGCCTGAATTGGCCCATATTGGGCCACTGCAGAGCGCAGACTGCTCCCACACTCTGCAGCAGCCCATTCCAGGCTGATTTGGGCCTGATTTGGGCCAAATTCAGCCTGATTCAAGCCAAATCAGGCCTGAATTGGCCCCCCTGTGGAGTGCGGGAGCGCTCCCAGGGGTAGCCACAGCCACGTGATTACATCACTTCCCGGAAGTGATGTCATCATGCAGGCCCAGGAGCGGTGCACTTTCTGTGTACACAATCAACAATGGAGCAAGTAGGTGCCGGGGGCCCCACCTCCCCCCGGGAGGACAGGGGAACCTGTGACCCTATGTTTCATACTAAGTCATGGCTTAGTAGGAGGGAGGCTTTCCCTCTGCATTTTTTAAAATTACTTGAGGTATATCTATTTTGCTTTGCATATATCTGAGTAGTAGATACATTTTTCAATATGGAAGTAACTCTGTATTACAGTTACCTAATGGTTTTAACACATTAGAATACAAAAACAGTAGAAATACAATAGTTTCTATTCACTGGTATAGGATTTCCAGAAACTAAATTTTGAAAGAGATTAACATTAGTTTTTTTTCTCCACTGCACAATAACTTTTTTCTTTTTGCTGTGCTAAAGGAGAATGAAAATAAAAACCTGACCTTTCCAATCTACAGTAGCACAACAGATGTCTTGAGAGAACTTTTTGGAATCATTGCTTTTATAAACATTTCTCAAGAGTGAGCTGGGCAAGGCTCCATCCTCTTTAATTGGTCTGCCTTCATGATGGCTGTACCCAGATAAACTGGTACGTTGTCGCTAGAGGAATTTGTCCCCTGGGGCCAGAATAGTAGAGGAAAAGAGGAATCGCTCAAAAGATACTTATCAATTGCTTCCCGAAAGATATCTATTGGCCACATCCCATTTTTTAAAATCATTGGGGTTTTCCCCTTTAATAATAACCAGTTTGTATAAAGAATTCATTTTCAAACAGTGTTAGCAACAATATTTTGATAATGGCGACTAGAATATTAGGGTTTTCTCCATAACGAGAAAGAAATTATAGTTTCTGGAGTCCATGTCTAGTTTGGAAATCTCTGACTCTTTCTGTCAGATGTTGTTTAATCTCTTAATTTGCTTTATTTAGTTAGTTATTTATTACAGAATGTGTATGCTGCTTTCCTGCTGAACTAGGGCATTTATTCTTACCTTGTTTCCTTCAGATCCTGCAATGCCTGCTGAACCTTTTGGTCCTCTTTGACCCTATGGATGGAGAATTTAATTTCATGTTAAGATACAGTCTCAAAGATCTTAATCTTTAACCTTATCACACATTTATAAGGATAGATGAATAGGCAGCAGCCATATATACCATCTTATGAGAAAACCATAATGTATAATATACAGAAGATAGTATAGGTAAAAGACAGAAATGAAGAAGATTAAGGACTGGGTCACATAGCAATATTTGTCACATAATTATTATTGCTATCAAATAACGCATCAGTACAAACTTTTGGAGCAATTCCTACTTAGTGTCTAAATATCTAAGCGAAAAGGGAAAATGGGTCAAAGCATATTTTGTAACTATCTTTGTAAAAGATAATACAAATTTGATCCATGTCTGTTACTTTCTTACTCCCCCTCCTCCCCCTCCTATCCCTGATCAGATGTGAAATAAGGTGCGAGACAGAAATATCACTTGCCTCATTGTCACCAGTTTCTTACTAAAAATGTTTCCATTCTTTGAAAATTCAAATTTAAATCTACGATTAGGTAAAGGTAAAGGTAGTCCCCCTGTGCAAGCACCGAGTCATTACTGACCCATGGGGGGACGTCGCATCATGATGTTTTCTTGGCATACTTTTTACGGGGTGGTTTGCCATTGCCTTCCCCAGTCATCTACACTTTACCCCCAGGAAACTGGGTACTCATTTTATTGACCTCGGAAGGATGGAAGGCTGAGTCAACCTTGAGCCGGCTACTTCAACTCGGCTTCCACCAGGATCCAACTCAGGTGGTGAGCAGAGCTTGGGCTGCAGTACTGCGGCTTACCATTCTGTGCCATGGGGCTCATAAGAAATCTACAATTAATGTATTAATCTATTCTAGTTAAGTCAATTAATCTATTGTGCTTTTAGTGTTATTCGTAAGTCATCAATGTGTGATCTTATAATAAGGGTTGTACGTTTAACACAGTTGTAAACCAAGTCATAATAAGTATTAGTTACCTTGCTCCCTTGTAAGCCCTTGGGGCCAATTGCTCCTACAATGTTAATGTCCACTCCAGGATTACCCTAAAGAAAAAAAAAGTTGTTTAGTTATCATAAAAAATAAAATCAATTCTCACTCAAAATAATATGCTGGAGTTAGCCAAATCCATCCTGTGGTTTTCAAACTCCTGAGAAGAAAGTTTCTATTTTCTAATACAAGAATATAGCAGTCCCTTCCACTGATCTTTTAGCAGGATCAATATAACATTTTTGTTGTACATTCAAGATTCTGAGTACCATATTTAAGACCAGGAAGTATATTCTCATAGTAATCCTTGACGGCCAGTTGATTTTGGAGAGATTTCTTAAAAAATCCAACCTTTCGCTGTAGCAGGTGACATAGCTTATGATGATTTGAAGCATCCTTCCCCCATCGGTGCCCTTAGGTCAAACAGGTGTATAACTTACCACAAGTTCCTTACAAAGTACGTGGGCTGTAAGATTGTTCTTCTGTGATTGGTTAACAATTATTTTCTAGCAGACATCCTACAGCCATCACCCACTTTGAATTGGGAATGTGGTGCAGGGGAGGGAGAAGTAACTCTGCCCCATGCTATTTTCTTGACCTGAAATGCCTGCATGGGGCTGATGCTTGTCTCACTGAGTAACCATGTAGACACTCTGTATATTGCCTGAATCTTTCCTTGAATGTTTGCCCCACAAAGCAAATAGCAGCTCTTTATAGCTCTGACAGATCATCAAAACGGCATAGGGGAGGAAAGCAGACCTGCTAACCCTCCAGGCGGGGCCTGGTGTTGTCCTGCCATTACAGCTGATCTCCAGATTACAGAGATCAGTTCCTTGGAGGAAATGGCAGCTTTGGAAGGAGCACCCTATGCCTGCTGAGCTCCCTCTCCTCCCCAAAGTCTGATTTTTTGTACAATGCTTTTAAATGTTTTATATGAAATGTTTTAAATGTTTTAATGCTGTTATCCGCCCTGAGCCTGCTTGCGGGGAGGGCGGAATATAAATACAATAAAATAAAATAAAAATAAAAAAATAATCTCTCCAGAAACCATCCCCAAATCTCTAGGAATTTTCTGAGTAGAAGGGTTAAACCCCTGAGGCACAGTCCTGATCTGAATCAGGGGTCCATGGCTGTTATTTAAAAAGAAAAAAAATGCCTGAGAGTTGGGCATAGAATTCCCAGCGTCATGTCCAGTTTGGCCCTTACTGAGGTGATATTTATTCCAAACACTCAACAGATGCTGTAGAGATGTTTCAGAGGGATAGGCCTCTGTGGAAGATAACTAACTTGTATGGCCATAGCTATACAATAATTTGTATTTTGGGAAGACATATAGCTATGAAATGCAATATTTATTTCAAAAACACTTTTCTGTGAACTTTTCCCCTGTGGTAGACATGTGATCATCTTTGCTGGTAAAACTCCTGCAGTTACCAAAAGAGCTTGCAAAAATGGAGTGGCAAAGATATAGATCACATAGGAACTTCTTTCAGCAGTGGAACTCTTATGAGAGATATCAGATCTCAATCAAGGTAAGGATCTGGCATTCTTACTCCTTAAGACTTTGCTAAATGATAACATACCAGTGAAGAACTGCTATGTGAGAATTTTTTAGTGGATCTGAATATACAATCACATCTTTAATTTATACGGTATAGTAAATGTGTTTCTGAAGAAAACTTACAAGATCTCCTTGGAAGCCTTTCTGACCACGTTCTCCAGGAAGTCCTCTTGATCCCGGGTTGCCCTGAAGACGTTGCAAATGTATGTTAAGCTTTGAAAATCCTTTGATTTGGGCCTGTCTCAGTTCTTAACTTCATGTTTTTTATTTGGTTCCCTCATAATTTTTTTAATTCAGAAAGTACGGAATTTGCTTTGTCTGTTCATGCTTTTCTGACCTTGAGGACTGATTAATGTAATGCAATTTACCTCCTAATAAATATTGGGAGATCATAGTTTTAGAATTAGAAGGGGCCCTTATAGGCCAGCTATGCCGACCCCCTGCTCAATGTAGGAAATCGAATACAGGCGAGAACATATCAAGCTGGTTTTAATTCAACTACCTGCCTGACAGCTATTTATTTCAGTTCTGTTTAAGCCATCTCAGAGACATTAGGCTGACTAGATGGCGGACAAATGTAAAATTACCAGGGCTTTTTTTCTAGGAAAAGAGGTGGTGGAACTCAGTGGGTTGCCTTTGGAGAAAATGGTCACATGGCTGGTGGCCCCGCCCCCTGATCTCCAGACAGAGGAGAGTTTAGATTGCCCTCCGCTCCGAGCGGAGCAGAGGGCAATCTAAACTCCCCTCTGTCTGGAGATCAGGGGGTGGGGCCACCAGCCATGTGACCATTTTCAAGAGGTGCCGGAACTCCGTTCCACCACATTGCAGTTGAAAAAAAGCCCTGGTGCCCATCAACATCTTTTCTGGTGCTCATCAAATGTTTTTAGAAAGTGGATGGGGCCAGGTGGGGCTTCTGCAAATCATGGCTTCTGATTAGCTACTGGAGTACTGAGTGGCTGTGCAGATTTTTAAAAACATAGCTTTGGCAGAAACTGCTTCCACAACACAAGGATCTTCATTGTGTGACTGAAGGTAAGTTGTAGCAGCCATTTTGTTGCTGCACCTACCACACTGTATCAGAATTCCAGATATGCCTACACACTCAAAAAGGTTGGGGACTACTGCTTTATAGAATACAATGGAGAGCGTCTGAGGGCAGTGTGTTCAGAGACAAACAAAATTGGACCCTGGGCTCCAAACATCTTGAAAGTGGGGGGGGGGGAGGTCTTTAGTGGACAGTCAGGAGTAGGTTTCCTCCAAATTTGGTAGAGATTGCTTAAAAATGCCTCCCCCAGCCTGCCAAACATTATTCCCCATAGAGTTAGAGAATCCCTGATCTAATTTCCATTATTCCCCCATGGGAAATAATGGCTGGTTATAATAATAATATAATAATAACATTCAATTTATATGCCACCTTTCAGGATGATTTAACACCCGCTCAGAGCAGTTTACAAAGTATGCTATTATTATCCCCACAACAAAACACCCTGTGAGGTGGGAGGGGCTGAGAGAGCTAGAAGCTGTGATTGACCCAAGGTCACCCAGCTGGCTTGAAGTGGAGGAGTGAGGAATCGAACACGGTTCTCCAAATTAGAGTCCTGCGCTCTTAACCACTACACCCAAATGGTTAAATCTGGGATTCTGTAACTCACATCAGAGAATCTGACCTGGATCTCAGGGGGACCAGAAAGAGAGAGAAAGCTGAGATTTCATGGAATTTGTTACACATATTGTAAGAATGTCATATCTCTATAATTATATTCATCTGACAATTTAAAAAAAATAGTCAAAAAGCCTCATTATCCTGGGGAAGGGGGGATGGCTACTACTGTGGGACTGGGACAGTGAAACTGAGTGGAAATACACCATTATGAAAACCCTGTTTCTGCTGTGCTATATCAACAACTGCACTGGCAAGGAGGAAATCACATGAACCTGTCCCCATATGGAAACTGCCTGAGACATATGCCATTTTTGTGTTTTAAGAAACATAGTTCTATTGCTGACTTTTTTGGGGGGGAACAATACTCTATTACAATTCATATTTTGTTAAGTCATTTCAGTCCTCTGAGAATTGATGTGAATATTTTCTCATTCATGCACTGTCTTTCTAATTCTGATAAAATTCAAAATTGAAGCAATAATAGAATTTGAAATAATACCTGCTGGCCAGGGCCTCCTTTTTCTCCTTTTGGTCCTGGCAGACCAGGTGCTCCCTTGATAAAGACAAAAAAGAAAATTTATTTTATCTATCAAACCCAAAAAACCACAATGACAGAAGATGACAAAATATGAGTTACCTCTTCTCCATTGATTCCATAAATTCCATCAATTCCATTGTCTCCCTGAGAAAATAAAAACAGGAAATATGTATTCTATTGTTACCCAGGACAATTATCCTACATCAGCTGTCCAAGAGAACTGGAGTCTATCTCAATTCCACCAACTAACTAAAACTAAATAAAGGATTTTCATTGTAATGTTAATTACTTTGGGTTCAACACTACTTTAGTGTCTCCCTATAACTTACTCTGGAAGGTTTTACATTGTCTCTGTCTCCAATTTGGCAGTCTGGCTTATTTAATCCCTTCTATCTTTTATAACCATTTGTCTTGGACGTTGATCATAACCAGGACCTCTCAGAGTTCCAGAGAGACCAAGGCCACTTCCAGCTATCAAGGCCCCAGCCATAATAAAAATAAAAAATGACACATGATTTGCATAAGACCAAGATACAAAACTTATCAGATGCCAAAAAGTTAACAAATCTCTAAATATGAAGCTCCCTCTCAGAGTTTTCTTCCAGGGGGGAATTCCCTATCCCCTAGCAACTGGCAGGGGATAGGGGACCAAGGACAGCAGGGGGAATATTTACTGGCTTCTGCACACCTCAATATTACTTCCCAAAGTGGCATCACTATGTCACCAGCCTGCTGGAACTGCTGTGGTTTGGGTCAGAAATTCAACGGTTTTTGACACAAAACCATGGCTTCTCAGATGTGTTGACATCACTTCCGGGCCCAAGTGAAATGATGTCAGCATGTCTGCCAGCAATGTTGTTATGATCAGCAAGCATGGGAACGGGGAAGTGAGTCCCTTGTTTCTCCCTTTATTTTTCCCGTCAGCCAGGTGAGCAGTTGGGGGTGGGTGGGGGATAACCCTGCTTAACCCTTAGGCTAAATAGCCTTCCTCTCCTCCACTCCGCAGTTGGCACTGATGATAACACTGAAATTAAAATATCCATGCAGCTGGTGTATCCATGTAACAATTCACCATATCTGGTTTTCAACATTATCTTAGTTTAGGTAAGTTTAGCAGCCATTAAACAAATATACCTAATGTATGGAGAATGGCTTATTTCTCTTAAATACAGATTTTTTAAAAATCACTTCTAATAATCTTACACAAAAGACAGACAAGAGATCCTACATAAAAGTCCATTAATTCTGCAAAACATCTTCCTAAAAACTATGAACATCACTGTTTGAAATCATAAAGACACGAATGCTTCAAGTTGCTCATCTCCAAGCTTCCAAATAATCTCCCTGCTTATGAGCCTGTGAACAAAAATGAAGAAACTGAGATAATTTAGAAATCTGACGTGCTCTCAAATCAGGATGAATTTCCAGGTCATAAACTGTACTTTTAATTTGGATTCTAGCTGCTACTCTGAGGATATATTTATGTCAGTGAATCTATAGAAAAACATAATAAAGCCAAGCTAAATGACTTTATTTCTTCCAAAGATTGCTCAAAAGAGATACATGTGATGATGACCTCTAATCCACCATTTTCTGTACTTCTTGCTCCCCTTCTGTCACTTGTATTTTCCCATCCTCTTAATTACCACCACCACCACCCATTTTCAAGCTTGCTCAGGTACTTGGTATCCTGGGATTCTTCCACTATGCACAGCTTTCCACAAATCACTGACTCTACTCTGAAGGAATCCTGGAAGCCTCACAGGGGCATTAGGGCTGGTTTAGAAAGAACAGTTCTAGGACTACAATGAACTCCAGGATAACAACAACATCTCACACTTCCCTCCTTTCTCTCTCACTATGCTTTAGGTCTAGCTAGATATTTTTTCTGGTTCCAGGAAAGGAAGAATTCAGGAAGCACTCCAAAAAGTTACTGGTCAAATGTCCTCCTTCTTCTGGACCAAAAAATGGTCTGGACTGGAAAGTTCCATTCAAATCAGAAATTTACTACCATCCAGTTCACTGTTGCCTATGAGCTACGAGCTAAGTGGGAACTCAGCTCCTGGCTAGAATGGTTCTCCTTTCAGGCATTCCAACTTTTGCATAACCACAATTAACCCTTGGCGTCTTCAGACTGATATACCAAACAGAATGACAAGTACACATTTCATGCAAACAAATAGTGAAAACCTCAACACTTGCTTTTTAAAGGCCAGGATTTTGAGATGAGAACTAGTGGGGGAAGGAAGGAGTTTTATGGGCAACCCAGTTATCCTATGTTCATTTGGATTCATTCTACTTTACTTCTGAGGTGTCATTCCAATGAACTTCCATCAAATTGCACTTTGACAGGGAGTGAGAGTGCTCATCCCCATTTTTCTTGCAGATGGCAGGGATCAAAGAACAATACTTTTGTCCTATAGGTTTTCAGTTCTGACACTCTGCGGAACAAGGATGCTGGGGAAAGCACGGGTGTTTGTTGCAATATCATATAACTAACAGCCAAGTACATCCCCCCAATGTGAATCAAACATTTGCAAGACAGGCCCATATGGGCCAAGGTATATGTTTCTGAAGACAGAAAAATATGAAACATTTTAAAAAGTAATGACTGTGCATGCTTGCGGTGGTGGTGGGGAATTTGTGGGGTGCAATTTTGAGCAGAAACAACAATAACAGGAAAAGGGTTGAGAATGCCTTCCTCCTCCTCCTCCTCCTCCTCCTCGCTACTCCTACAATCAACAATGCAGCCACCCAAAGCTTCATTGCACACATGGGCACATAATCTTTAATTTGCCACTTAGTGACAGTTTTTCTCTTCTTACCATTTTCTTATTCCAGGTATAGGTTTATAAATCCTATAAAATCCTATAACAATCTCTTTTTCAGAAAATAAACATTTGCTTACTGTACCTTTTCTCCACTCCATCCTCGTCGCCCCTGAAATATTTTAAAGGACAGACATGTATTTAATGAAACATGAAAACAGCAAGTATGCAGATAAGATTACCATCAGTGGCACAGGAATATTCTTACTTTTTCTCCCTGATCACCTTGGCATCCCACATAGCCTTGCTGTCCAACTGGTCCAGGAGGCCCACTGGGACCCTACAGAAAAATGATTGAGAGTCAATGGGAACATACAAATCTTAAGAACTGATAAATTAATTCCAAGGTTATGGAACTTACTGGCTCTCCATCATCTCCTATATATCCCCGAGTGCCGTTAGTACCAATATACCCCTGAAAATAAAATTGTGAATTAGCAGATGAGTACTAAAATCATTGGACTAAAAAGCTTTACTAGGAATGGCTTGCAATTTACTCAAAGGCATAACTTGACAAATTTAATTCAACTTCCTTTTCAGAAAAAGTTGGCTTAAGATTCAATAATTGTCTTCTTTAAATATGATTGGTGGGAAATCTCAGGCATTACAAGAACTTTTTACTTGGGAACGTCAAAATAGTTCAATAAAATATGACTATTCCATTGAAAACTTCATTCCGTAAATAAAGCACAGTTGTAGTGCCATGGTCAAAACTACTGAAAGTGGTGCAGAACCATTTTACGTGGCCGTATTGAAGCTGTTTCTTCAGTAACATTTCAACAGGCAACACTCATTGGATAAACTGGTTCATTTTGCATGGCATCACAGCCATTTGTATATTTTTGTAATTAGAGGAAATGATAGATGAGGTTAATCAACTTTTTTCTTTTTTAAAAAAAATTGATAGATGAGAAATAGATCTTCATTCCAGCGAGACTCATACTGAATAGTTTAGACAGATATTGATGATTTCACTGGCTCTTTCTTGATATGGGCATCAATGGAATTTGCAATTATAGGAAACAGTTAATATCACTGAATGGGTTTTAATTTAAAAGATACTATCTATGATCCAACACGTTGCAGAAGGGAGATGTTGGATTCATTCCAGTGTGCATGTGAAATGCTGAAGTATTAAAAAAGAGAATTTGGAAACTTCAATGCAGTTTTTTAAAACAGAGCAAAGATAGCCAGTGATTTGGCAAATTTGAAACATATTATCTTTAGTACTTAGAAATAATCATGACATGATTTGCAATTTGTCCGTAATGCCAGGAATAGGGTCATAATCATAATCTCTGATTTTGTACAGTGTATGGGAAATCAAAAGAAAAAAACGCTTGTTTTCAATGGAGCTCAAAATTGTTCTTTTTTTAAAAAAAAAACTTAACTCTTATATAACTGCAATGTAAATTAAATTATAGGAAAAGGTCCTTACCTTTGGTCCAGGTCTGCCTCTCAGCCCAAGGGGGCCTTCTTCCCTCATGCATGTACAAAAAACACAACAGCATGTTCTCTCAGCAATTTGCGCCTTGGAAAAAAGAAATTGTAATTGATAAAATACCTATTCTTAGAATATTCTGTACCCCTCACACTGATAAATATTAATATCTATTTGCTGGTATGATGATCCAAAGAAATGGGACTTAAAGCTCTAATACCTAACCCTTTGGTTCTTGTCTGACTTACCATATACTCAAATAAGCTTTTGGCAATATTTTGCAAGCCAATTGTCAAATGATTATTATATCCAGCTCCCTTTCCAAATTCAATAGATCGGAGGTTATGAAAGTTGCTAGCGCCTTCCAGGGTAACTGTTATCAGTCCATCAAGCCCTATTAAAAACATAGTTATGAATATGTTTAAATATCTATTATATTCTTCACTTCCTAGTATCATCAGGGAATAATGTAGATTATTATATGGATAATAAAATTAAAAGAGTGAAGATTTTCTCATTTGTTCATATTTTATTTTAGCACAGCTGCAAATGGGAATACCTGGAAATCACTTTGCAAGGGATGAAGGCGGCAAAGCCATTACCTAACTTTCTGAACTTTTCCAATCATCTTATCATTGAGAGTTCAAGGCAAACGCCCTCCCCAGCAGCTCATATTTCACTGCTGCGACTATGTAATTAATCAGTTTGCAGAATACAGAACTATGACAGCATATTAGGTTTCAAGATACCTGCACCAGTACCCTTGCTTGGTTCTGTCAAGTCTTTCTTGCTGTACTGGCTCTCAGGTCTAATCTATTGCACCTGACAGGTAGCATAACAAAGAAGAACTTGCTACTGGCAAACATTAAACGTGTAATCATCTAACTGCAAACAGCAAGGCCTTTGAAAGGTTACAGCCGAAGTTGAAACTAGAACTTGCATCCCCTTGCATTCCATCTAAGTACATGATGGTATTGGAGAGTGCCCTCAAGTCATTGCTGACTGACGGCAACCCCTGGCTGGGTTTTCATGGCAAGAGACTGAGAGGTGGTTTGTCGTTGCCTGCCTCTGCAATCCTGATCATCATTGGAGGTCTCCCATCCAATAACTAACCAAGGTTGACCCTGCTTCGCTTCTGAGATTTGACGAGATCAGGCTCACCTGGGCTATACAGGTCAGGGGAAAAACACCTTATTGTGGAACAAACAGAATCTATCACAGAAGGCATTCCTGTTGATTTCCTGACCCATCAATGTACAGGAATCTCTTCCTGAGAAGTTTTCAGCTGTTAATATCAACTAGGGCCAACTTACAGATTCTAAGCAAATGACTTTACCATCCCTCTGTGTTGCAGGGAAGGGAAGCCACTGCCTGAATTCACCTCCCTATGATGTAAGAAAGCTGCCGCCACCCTCCTCCTCCTCCCTGCATTGTGGGAAACCTTCCCCACCCATACTGTCCTCACCGGGGCTGTGGCTTGCCATGGTGCCACACCTCCCAACAGCAGTGGAAGGGGAGGCAAAAATGGCACTGGAAAAATGGCACATGGTTCCATTGCCACTGTAGAGAGAGGATAGATGGAGCAGGCTTTCCACAGGCCATCCACTGGACTGGGGTGCCACCTGGCACTGTGGCTTGCCAGGCAGAGTGGTGACAGAGGCCAAGGCAATTGCCTCAATCTGTCTAATGGATGGACTGACACTGATACCAACTCTCTTGGACAGAAGTGACCATATTTCAATCCACTCTGTACCTTTTTGCCTAAATTCTTCAGATTTTTGTTGAAGCACTTCTACATCATCATCCAAGCCATCAGAGAAAATAAGTAACACCTAAAGAAAGATCAGGTATGTAAGATTAAAACAAGAACTATATGCAGTTCAAACAGCAACCAGATATTCAAATGGTCTAATGCAGGGCTTTTTTCTGGGAAAAGAGGTGGTGGAACTCAGTGGGTTGCCCTCGGAGAAAATGGTCACATGACTGGTGGCCCCACCCCCTGATCTCCAGACAGAGGGGAGTTTAGATTGCCCTCTGCGCCGCTCCAGCAGCGCGGAGGGCAATCTAAACTCCCCTCTGTCTGGAGATCAGGGGGTGGGGCCACCAGACATGTGACCATTTTCAAGAGGTTCCGGAACTCCGTTCCACCGCGTTCCAGCTGAAAAAAAGCCTTGGTCTAATGAATATCTAGAGTAAAGGGTTAATCAGATATTTGGATAAATTAAACCTTTTAAATAAGGTTACACTGGCCTCATTTAAGAACAAAGGAAAGATGCAAGGAAATTCAATAAAGTGTTGAACTCTAGGATATTATAAGTTTAGGCAAGATTTTGTTGGTGTGAGAATAAATTACCTTGCTTCGTTTTTCATTATCAGGTATGTTTTGAAATGTGTTCCAAAGTGTGTCCAAGAATGTGACATTGAGATGAGATGGATTGTTGATTGTAATTTTTCTGAGTTCTTCCATGATTTTTTCATGTTCAACTTGGAGGTCTGATGAGAAAGTTGAATTCGTGTTTCCCATAGAAATAGCCACACTGAACTGTGTTTTTGTTCCTGTATTGCAACTCACAGTGCTTACAGATGTAAGGTATTCTATAATCTTAGGAAGCTGGGCTTCCAGTTGAGGATGCCCATGGAATAAGCGGTCACCCGGCTTTTGAGATGAAATGTCAAATCCCATAACGACGTCCACAAAACATGCTGTTTTGAGGGAAGATAAAATGGAAAATATTACAAACTAACTGTGGAATTAAGAAAGACAGAGACAGATAATGGTAAAGAATGTCAGTAATGAAAACACAGCAAAATATGACAATTCAAACAAAATGGTTCATCTACCTCTGAGCCTGATTCCTTCAGCAATGTAATACTATGCCCCAGTATATTTTAATTTACCTTTTAATTCCAGAATAACATTTAATAGATTTTGCTAGCCACATTGCTCTCAGAGAATAAAAATACAGAGCTAGCTTGACTTTCAATTGGCATGAAGTTATCCTGAAAGGGGAATTATGTTCCGGGATGCATACCATGAGCCTAGCGGGACTTAAGCACAAGCTAAGCTACAGTTCAGGGCCTCAGATTATGTGGACTCTAAATACAAAAATATACTAAATTGCTGGTTTTGATAATGCTATGGGGGCTCTTAAACTTGGTTTTGGGACAGAGCATGTCTTGATATGGCATTGGCCATAGGGCATGCATATCAGTCACCCCAAGATTCCCTAAGTTCTTAAATGCTCTGATTCCTGGGGAGTTTATAAAGTCAGGGGAAATGCACTTCTTGCATGCACATTGACAGACACAGAGAGACCACTGCACGTACATAAGGAGGCCTCTTTCAGATGCAAAGAGGCTGGAATCCATGTAATTGGCTGTGAAATTAAACTGGGAGAATTCATGCCATAAGGTGAATTCTCTTACTTAGTTTCTTCCCACTTGCCTTCACTCCCCACTTTGCTTCACATCATGAAAAAGTATAGGTAAACACAGGGCTTTTTTTCCAGCAAGAACACGGTGGAACGGAGTTCCGGCACCTCTTAAAAATGGTCACATAGCCGGTGGGCCCGCCCCCTGATCTCCAGACAGAGGGGAGTTTAGATTGCCCTCTGCTCCACTCGGAGCGGAGGGCAATCTAAACTCTCCTCTGTCTGGAGATCAGGGGGCGGGGCCACCGGCCATGTGACTATTTTCACCGAGGGCAATTTAAACTTTAAAAAACTCCCCCCTTGTTCCAGCTGACCCAAAGTGACATCATCGTGCAGTCTTGAGTTCCACCACTGAGTTCCACCACCTCTTTTCCCAGAAAAAAGCCCTGGGTAAACATATCCTTTTCCTGCATTATACTGCTCAAACTTCACCAGTTAACTAACTGCAGATCACGGTCATGAACTGGGGCTAAGTTCCCATCAAAATTCCAACCATCCCCTCTAAATTCCAGCCATGGCTTCCTTGTTTTCCTCTCTGACTGCAACCTCAAATGCACCCCCCCCCATGCTGCTCCTGGAAGATTGGGAGTAGCATGAGTGGAGAGCTGGAGGGCTGCTGTGGAAGGGGGGAACTGATGAAAATCACCTCCCCCATTGTGCACAGAGATCTTTTAATCTTCCATAGAACTCCGTAGTATCATGATATTCTGTTATGGGGATGGGGGTGGGTGGGGATTTTCTGTCATACTTTATCAACTACCATCTTGTTCCCTGTGATCAATTGTGTGATCCAATGTCAGAAACGGGACCACTGTCAGACAGTACAGTGGTTCCTGTGTAGCAGGACTAGGGATTTGCCCAAGGACTTGAAACCAAACAGAATCTCAAGAAGGAAAATTTATTAAGCTGGCTGGCTCAGATGTGATATTAGCTTACCTCAAGTTTTGATGGGAAATGTAGGCGTCCTGGTTTTACAGCTTGGCTCTTCATTACAGCTGCAAGACCAGGATGCCTACATTTCCCATCAAAACTTGAGGGCAGCTGACAAGTGTCCAACCTATGACAGGCGTCACTTGTAGTTTGGCTCTGATGCTCTCGAGGGAACTTCCCTCCTCCTCCTTCAACTCTCTCATATTGCCAACACTGATTAGGTGCAGCAGTAGCAGGGCTTCCACAGGCTTCCTCTCATTTTTTCTGTCCAGCCTCACCTCCCAGCAGCTATTCCTCATGCCAACTGGGGGGGGGGGGCTTTTCAGGGAGGAGGGTTTAAATAGTAATTGACAAACTGCTGTCATGTTATAAAACACCGTGGTATGTTAAATACCACTTTAAAAAACGGAAAAGTCCCTTGCTAGCATGGGGGAGAAATGGCAAGTGCAGGGGAATGGTGCCTCTGTGGACAGGACTGAGGGAGAGCACTACCTTCTGGAAGGGGCCATCCAAGTAAGAGTGGAACCACCAAAGTGTGGTGCCCAGGAGGACTCCCAGCTCTGCCAGCCTCTCCAGAAAGATAATCCAGGCCAGTATTTTAGATTGCCCTAGTCCACTCCATGGCTCAGTGTGGGCAGGAACAAGGAGAAAGGAAGCTGTTGACACCACACCTCCATCAGTTCAGGCAGCGAGTCTGTTGAGCAGGGCAGGTGATACACCATGTCATGATATGGCTGTGCCAGGAAGGCCTAGCAAGGCCTCAGAAGCCTGTTAGCAGTGGAAGTAGGCCTGCCTACGATTCCCAGGAGCCCCTGGGCCGTTTTGGCACTCTTTTTGGCCAATCAGAACACAGGGGGCTAGTGCTGTATAAGTCTGGGAGGGAAAAAAGCCTGGGTTCTTCCTCCCAGGGAGCAGGCCAGAGGAGGTTTCTTCTAGGGAAAAAGGCCCTCATGAGGTAGGGTGCGAAGGCAGGCCTGGCAGACAGAGGGACAGTGAGTTCAGTCGCGCTAGGGCTTTTTGTTTATTTTACTTTCACCCATCTGTTGTTGCTAAGGCACCTTGCTTGTTTGCTTGCTTGTTTGATATTAACCGACCTCCTTATAAATAAATCCTTTTGTTTGTTGTTACTCTGCTGGGTCCTCACCCCTGTTTATTGGCCAAGCTACAGAGGTCAGAAGGGTTGGGAGGGTACTCTGAGCCTTCCCAAGGGACCCTAAATTCTAGAGTGGTGGCAGCGTAAGGTGGCTCACTCTTCCTGAGGCATGACACACCAACAGAATCCATAGTCTATCCCAGGTCCCCAGTATCAGGTACTTAAACTCAGAATTGGCACTCTGGGTAACAAAGTACCTAGTGAGTACCACACAGACCCCAAAGACCACAGCCACTTCTTCTCCATGCCTACTAAGGGCCAAGCTACAAGTGACGAATGACACTTGAACAGCAAGTGAATTCCTCCCTGTTCACTTGCTCTCCACTCGATCCACTTACCATTCAGGTGTCATTTGTCACTTGTAGCTTGGCCCTAACTCTTGGCTGATGAGGTAACAAAAAACTGGGTGGGGGAGAGAACCAGGAGAAAGCCATACCTCCTCCTTCATCTTTCCAATTCTAATTGATACATACCAGGTCAGACACCTTATCTATCATTAAATCCTGGATGAGGGATGCTTTGTTTATAATCAACCTGGTCATCATCAGCAGCACTTTTAGGCCTGATGGGTGATTAGCAAGATTACCAGGGCTCCCAGGCACAGAGGAGAGGATGGACACTTCTTGACAACTTCCTCTTCCCCTTACCTGGCCTGTCTCCATGGATTTATAGAAAAAGATTGCAATAGTACACATGAGCAGGGAGAGGGAAATTGTATGGGGTTGAAGCAGTCATACAATATGAAATGAGAGAATACAGAATGAATAGGGGGATGCAATCCCTCAAACCTTTTCAGATATACGGAAGGACTTCTGCCTTCAGGATTTTTGTGTTTTCACCCCTTTCAGCAGCTCTGCCCACTTGCCCCTTTGTGGCACATTGCAAATGACTTTTGAAGTTCTCTCAAGTTTCAAAAACAGCTTTTGATATGTAAAAGATAGACTGATCACATGGTCCTCTGGATTGTGGCCAGTTGGCTTAAGTGCCAATGAAACACAAAACAGAAGGTCATCATGGTTTGGCTATGTGATAAGAATCAAATATTGGAACCCCAAGTCAGGAAATAAGGGAAGAAAAAAACAGAAGCAGGAAGGAGATGGACCCACAGTACAAAAGAGAAGGGAATGAAATTTGGGGAGACAACAACATTGACTTGAAACTGAAATAAATAGAAAAGAATCTTTCATCTGTAGTATCATTAGCAGACATATAAAACAAAGAAGGTCAAATTAGTTTTATTGAACTTACCTGCTTTAACTCCACCATTACACATTTCATTAGCTATGCGTTTTGTGATATCAGGCAGCCCAGGGAAATTAGCAATTTTGTATTTCCTTTCTGGAGATCCAGCTATGGATTGAAGCTGTATATCACTAACATTCCCTACTCCTATTGCATATATCTCCACACCTTCCTTTCTCAGATTGTCAGCAGGTTGAGCAACATCGTCAGTTGCTTGTCCATCAGTGATTACCAGCAGCTTTGGCTGAATATCTCTAGCCACTCTGCGTCTTGGTGGACTGAAGAAGGCCTTCACTTTTTGGAGAGCTCCTCCAATGCAAGTTTCATCACCTTGCATCATTGACACTTTAGAGATTTTGTCTTGCAGCTCTGATTTGCTAGGGTGACCACCCAGAGGAAATTCTTCTCTGTAACTTTTGCTAAATTGGGCCATGCCAACTTGCATGTTGCTGTTATAACTAATCTGATCAAGCAAGTTGTTCAAGAATTTTTTCATTTCCTCAAAATCAGGTGGCCATATACTTCTGGAGCCATCAATCAAGAAAACAAGATCAGCGTGGACTTCACATTCTGCATTCAAAAACAAGATGAAAACAAGACATTCATCATCATATTACTCCACAATGTAAATGATACTAGAACATGATTGTTTATTCCATAAATAAATTCCAATCCAAGAATTAAAGGATAATCCAAGAGGATAACCATCACTTTAGGAGCATATGAAATCACAGCACCATTTTAAGGTTATGAATTTGCTAAGGTGGTTCTGTGTGCTTTTTCTTGTGCTGCATTCTGTTTATTACTTAACATTACAGAGATAACAGAAGTCTCCTGTTCTTAGGAGACATTTTGGAGTAAGGAAGTAATTCCCAAGAATTTTGAACTTGAAGGTTCCTTGCTAAATTTACTCTGCCTTCTCATTTCCATCAGTCAAGTATCATCCATATGTTTTTCAGATAACTATGTAGAGATCTTGTATGCAGGTCGTAGGTGTCCATTTGAATCCGTGGTTTGAGGCAAAAGGAACATTAAAGATTATTTCTCGCTACACATTCCCCTCATTCCTTTGTCCAACTCAAATTACACCCACAGAACCACTGGACCCAGAACTTGACCCTAGAGGGAAACCAGGTATTGAGTCTGATAGAGAGCCCAGAGCACAAAAGAACAAACAAAAACAAAAGCACAATCTAATAAGAGAAAAAGAGGAACTGGGAGCTCACTTGAAGAATGATCCTATTTCACCAACACTCCTTGGATCACCAACATTATCCACGCCACAGATATTGTAGAAGGTTACTCTGCTCCTAATACTGAGAAAATAACAGATCAGCACAATAGTGAATTAATACTTTACCTGTCTTTGACTGATTGCATAGCTTGTTTGAGAAATCTGTGGATATGTTTTGTAGTCCTTCAAAGTTGTCCACATAGTGATATGTTTTGTTTGGTCCTGCCATGGTCTGAAGTTCATCTGTCTTTGCTTCTTTTATCCCAACAGCATAAATCGCAATGTCACGGGCTCTGAGTCTTTTAGACACTTCATCGAGTTCCGCTGCATCGTGTGATTCTCCATCAGTAATCACCACAAGTGCTTGAGGAACATTCCTGCGGTGGCGACTTCCGTGTTTCTCAGTGAAGAATGATTCTGAGTGTCTAAGAGCCTTAGCTGTGTAAGTATTGTGGCCCAAAAGTGTGTCACTTCGGATAGCTGAAATGATAGCTGATTTCGTGTTATAGGTATTAAGGTAGAACAGTGTTACTGGATCGTCAGAATACTTCAGAGCTCCAAACTGAACTCGGTCACTGCCAACATCAGATTTATTGACCATGCGAATCATGAAGTCCTGCATGAGGCCATAGTTTGTGTCGCCTATGCTGCCGGAACTATCTATTACAAAGACAACATCTAAGCGTTCTATCCTTTTGCACTCTGGAATTTGATCTAGAAGAGAAGGAACATGTGTTACTAATATAGTTGTACATACTTAAGCATCCTTTTTTCCTAAAAAGAAAATACAAATTAGTTTTATTTTATAAGGGAAACAAAACATATTTTATTCTTGGAATAGCAAACATTAATATCTTGGTTTTGTGATACTAATGCTGTGTTGCCATTGGCCATGCTTACCCCAAATTGACACTTTCTCTCCTAGATTCTCAGTAAGTTATTGTGCATCACCACCAATAGAATTTAGTCTTGGATAAAAGTAGAATTAGACCACAGTTTTAAAAAGAGAACTGTTAATTCTTTTAGAGGAGCTTCACTCCTGCACAGCTTCATATCCCCAGTGAAGCTTCCTGTGGCATTTTGTGCACATTTATTTTGCCACAATATTAACTCTATTCATATGTGTTCTATAGGTTTTTGACACCATTCAGAACCTTGTATCTGGGGTTCTTTTGCATTGTTTAGTATGTCATATTAAATTACTTACGTTTTGCTTCAGCATTACTTCGGTACAGTTTTGGATTTCTGCTTACTTTCAATACCCTATTGTACTGTTTATTGAATGCCCCAGCCATTGATCATATTAACTTGTACCTATCTTGAGTCTCAGTGAGAAAGGTGGACTATAAATAATGTAAACAAATAAGTTTGTTCTGAAGACAAATCTTGTCTGACAGTGATGAGCAACAAACTAATGCAGGCAAAGCAGCCTCAGCTGCCATGGCTACAGAAATGACACATGCAACCAGAAAAAACTGTCTGCCAGACATGACCTGGACACCTCACATAAGGGAGGGAAGGCTGGTGTGACACATAGTACCTATCTGAGAATATTTACATCTAAAGGTCAAGAATGACTCCCTGCTTGAGCTCCAAGAGAGTGAAGATGCAGGGAGGTGGTGATGGAGGAGGATACAAGTGGCCCAAGCTCTGTTCACGACCTGAGTTCGATCCCGGCAGAAGCTGGGTTCAGGTAGCTGGCTCAAGGTTGACTCAGCCTTCCATCCTTCCGAGGTTGGTAAAATGAGTACCCAGTTTCCTGGGGGTAAAGTATAGATGACTGGGGAAGGCAATGGCAAACCACCCCGTAACAAAAAAAGTCTGCCAACAAAAAGTCGTGATGCGACATCCCCCCATGGGTCAGTAACCTTTACCTAACCCTCTTGATCCTACAGCTGAGGCCAGAGAAACAGGAACCCAAAGGAAGAAGTTTGTTGCAGACATCTGTAAGGGAAGGGCAGCACAAAGAAGCATGGTAAGGTGGTGTAAAGACAACCTCTTGGGCTAATGTCAGAGCAAGCAGCTGTCCAGGAAACATAAACATCTTTGCAAAAACTGTTTCCCAGAATCTATAGTGGGGTAAGTGTACACCCCATAGCAGCGGTCTATGGTATGATGGATAGCTACAAGAGACAGAGCCTTTTAAATTGTAGTACCTGAACATTTAAACTCCCTCCCCAAAGCAATCTGCCTGGCACCAGCCTTGATAACCCAGGTAAATATATACCACCAGCCCTGTTTTTGTTGATTTTTAAAATGTTCCCCTTCCTCCCTCAAAAGCGTCCACTTTTTGTATTGTTGCAGATTGTTTTTATTGGTTGCTGCTACTGATCTTTTGAAATATTGCATTACTTGTCTTTTAAATATTACTCTTAGATACATTAATGTTTAAACCGTTTGAATCCTCTTTAGGAGTTGTCATGATTAACAAGTGCAGGGTAGAGCAGTTTAAGTTTTTCATAAAGCAAGCCCTTTTCCCCCATGCTAGGCACCCAGAAGAAAGAGAGGCAGTACTAACCCTCATAGGGATTACATATGCCAAAAATGATGTTGCCTTCTATCTTCGCCAGAATATCAAAATTCTCCACATAAAACACCAGCTCAGGTTTCCCACTGATCTCTACAAGCTGTGATTTATTGGCATTAAAAACACCAACTGAATAGATAGTGATACCATCCTTTCTCAGGGCTACGGCTGGAGTTCCTACTTCATCTTGTGCTTCCCCATCTGTGAGCAAGATAAGAATTTTGTTCATGGGGGATCGGGACCCTTTGGATGGCTTGAAATATTCAGACACAAATTCCAGTGCTTTTCCAGTGAGTGTGTTCTCTTTAATGAGTTCCATCCTTCCGATCGCTTCAATTATGTCACCTTTTGTTGAATACTTGTTTAACGGGAATTCTTCTTTAGGGCTGCCACTGAACTGGACAACACCGATACGTACTTGGTCTAAGCCGATGTCAGATTTGTTTACCAGACCCCTCATGAAGTTCTTCATTTTGTTAAAATTCTCATCACCAATGCTACCAGAGCTGTCCACTAGGAACATGATGTCAGCTTTCATTTCCTTACAGGCTACAGGAGGAAAACAAGTAATTATTCAGATAATACACTTAAAGTGAAACAAATAAGCCACACATCATTCTGATATGGTTCAATAGAATGGAAACAACACAATGCACCAATGAACATCTTTGCAAAACCTTTGAAGTCAGAATATAAGTAGAACTTTTTCCTGAGGCTGAACATATTGTTTCTTTAACTCCCCTATTTAATAAAATAAAGCAGTGTTGTATGTGGAACCCAGACCTAATTCTTTAAAAACCTACATATCTAGCTTGGCCCCCACACACATTCAATTCACAAGGCACAGGAGAGGGTGATCACATCTCTATTGAAGAGAGAGCTGTTAATTTAGGTTTTGACCTATGTCAGAGGTCATGACTGTATTTCAAGTACCAACTGTGGGGGCACAAGTCCAATAATTCATGCGTAAGGACAGGAAGACAGTTTATTTTTAAACATAATGGGAGCATGCAGGCTACAGGAGTGAATCTTGCTCTCTCTCAGCACCATCGTACTTTTGGTTTCTCTATTTAAACCTTATTTTATTTTTACCTACGGTATTTGATGTTTTTAAATTATTTTTATAGGCTACTTCTTGTCTGAGAACCATTTTAGAAGGCTCATTTTAGGCTCCAAAATGTTTGTGCAGTTTTAAGCATGGACTGGTTTTTTTTTGCTTAGAATGACTGGTTTTCATGGTTTGTTAATTGTAATGATTTTATGCTGTTTTTATTATTTTATCATGTTTATTTTGTGAGCTATCTTGGACAGATCTCTTGAGAGACAACATATACATTTTCTAAATAAATAATTAACAATTTTCTCCAGCCCAAGCTCCAGTATGAGAAATCAATACCAAAATGACACATCCAACTTGAGGATCCTGGAAAAATGAGGATAAGCTCACATAGATGGTAATGTAAACCTGCCCATTTCAACTATGGAAGACAAAATTTTACTTGTACACAGAAGGGGATTCCCACCCCCACCCCCCTCCATATGCCTGACATTTGAAAGAGATGACCTTGGGAAAGGTTACGATCCTGAAAAAATCCGTTCCAACCAGAGGAGGAAGTTACATGTGAAAACTTTGAAGCCAATGGAATTACTATCAGATTAATTTTGTAATAGAACTAGCTTTAATTCTAATACTGAAGAGCCTGACTCAAGTTTTCAAAGTGACAATCGTAATTTATTTTTTTGCACATCTGGAGTTTTCTTACCATCGGGCTCACTCTGCACCCCATATTAGCATTACAAAAGTAACACATGGGAGTAGGTGTGCCAAGTCTGGGTTGGGAAATTCCTGGAGATGTGGTAGTGGAGCCTGGGGAAGGCAGAGTATGGGGAGGAGAGGGAGATCAACTGGAATCTGATGGTCATAGTGTCCACCCTTCAAAGCAGCCATTTTCTCCAATGATTGCTGTAGTCTGGAGATCAGTTGTAACTCCTAGAAAATTCCACCCCCCCCCCCAAGTTGGCAACCTTATTTGGGAGTCCTATATTTCCTTCATAATATCTAGTTGCATGCTGAGTAGTTTTTAAAACCCTAGATGTTCATGCAAACATGGAGGCAAAGACCTGGGTTTGCTTGATATCACTGGCTGTGAAACAAGCTTGCATTTTTTGAGAGAACTACCAGGGACGTTTCTCTTACCTGCTTCAGTGCATATATCTTGGATGACCTCAGCTTGTATATCTTTCAGTGAGTCAAATTGTTGCACCGAGTAAACTCTTGAGCCTGCAATCTCCTGCAATTGTGTTTTATTAGCATCTTTTACACCAATAGCATAGAGGTTCACCTTTGCATTTCTCAGTATCTCAGCAGGTTCCTTCACATTATCATGGGCTTCTCCGTCTGTCAATACAACGAGATAGCAGGGCACTTTGTTTCCACGCTGTTTCCTTGCCT
Source organism: Eublepharis macularius (assembly GCF_028583425.1). Taxonomy (NCBI): domain Eukaryota; kingdom Metazoa; phylum Chordata; class Lepidosauria; order Squamata; family Eublepharidae; genus Eublepharis; species Eublepharis macularius. The sequence continues at coordinate 35,646,697 of NC_072800.1, forward strand.
TTTCAAACAAAGGTTGCATGAATTTCAGAGCTTCTCCAGTATATGTATCTCCAGTTAATTGTTTAATATTATTAATATCTCTTTCTAAAGTGTTCCTTTTAGTGCCAGAATCAAGTTCAAAGTGTAATTTAACATGAGAAGCACTTGAATATTGCACAACTCCAAATCGAACATGATTCGGTCCAACATTAAACATTTTAATCACTTCTTTCAGAAAAGTTTTTATATCATTGAAATCTGACCAGCTAATGCTTGAAGAGCCATCAATGAGGAAATAAATATCAGCCTCTTCTGTGTCCAGACATCCTACAAGAAAAGAGAAATTGTAATAGATACTGATCCTAGGTAGGCCCCAAAATATGCATAAGTAGTTGCTACAAAGTAATAAATAGGTCCAATTAACTTTATTTTACCAAAAGGTTGTTGAGAGGAATGTTACTACACTGGTGAGCTTAACATTGTGGGGGGTGCACTGGAAAAATTGTTTTATTCTGTACTGTAATTTAAGTAAGGGAAGGTGTATTAGTTTTAAGAATTCTTAGGAAAGTTGGGGATCCATTTCCATTTTCATCAGATCTCTGCCCCTTAGTTTGCATGTATGAAAAATGGCAGATTTTCTTGAGTGGACATTCTTTCATCAAATGGTTTCAAAATATCAGAGAACCAAATCAGTCCTCTCTTCTAAAGACTCCCCAAAACACAAGAGATCCAACTTTACAGCCCTTTGAATAAAGTGCCTCCAAGCCATCCTCTCTGCACAGTGGGAAAATGGCTGCCAGTTTTCTGGTACAGTCCTTCCAGAGTGTCTGTCTAGTGAGGCACACACACTCCCTCTCCACTAATCATGTTGTGGAGGGAAGGGAGCCCAAGTATCCAAATCTAAGCAATGAAAAAATGTGTTGTTACCAAAATCACTAACGGATCTGTGAAACAGTAGAAAACAGGTAATTCACTAACTGAAGGCAGCCAGAAAAACCAACAATCTAAGGAGAAAAAACCACAAGGAAAACAAGGAACAATCTCCACGGAAGCACGAAAAAAGGAAAGGCAGATAATCAAAACTGTTGGAATAGGTGACTCAGCCTGCCTTGGACACTGGGGTCTCAATGTGCAATTTCCTGATGAGCAAGTTCCTTCTCTTTGTCTAAGGTGAGAACACCTCTCTGGCCACTCCCCCTCTTCCTATGCCCATTGTCTGAGATTCCTTTCTCTCCCCTGTTGTGTCTCCAAAGATTTGTGAAGCTATGGGATTTTCTGCACCCTCTATTCCCGATTCTCCTAGGAGTCAATCCAAAAGCACTAGAATCGGTTTAGGTACGGTTCTTCCCCACGTCCGCCCTCCATCTGCATTTTTACAGTTGTGGAATCAGTTTATTTTGCTTTGCACATGCCTTAAGTAACCAGGATTTTCACACGAGGGCACGGTTGTCATTGGTGGCATCATCGGTGACATCACAGCACGCACACACACCTTTATTTTTTGTTCATGCTTTTATTGCTATATTGATACAAGGCTGAATTTTTAAAAAAAAAAGATTGAAAATGAACACACTGCCAGTCTTTGCATGGGGAAACCTAAAAGGGGAGCAGCTCCACCACCTCTGGATTGGGCCCACGTTGCACAGCTCTTCCCCCCCCCCACCTTAAAGCTGAAACAGCGGCGGGGGGGCGGGGGGGATGAGTTCCCATGTCATATGGCCGCCATGAGGCTGCTATCACGTCTAGTTGGCCTTTAGGAAGTGGTTTTCACATCACCTCCTACCTGATCCTCTTAACTGGATACACCGGGAATTGAACCTTCTGCTTGCCAAGCAGATGTCCTACCTCGAACCCACAGCTGTTTCCTCTAGCAGCTGGACATTTAGGAAAGTCCTCTACACTTACCCAGAAATGCAGATAATTGAAATTTCCAGTTTGAGAAGGAGAAGAAAACATCTGGAAGAGGCATTTTGAAAATGTTGAAAGGACAGGGAAATGAGGGGGAAGAAAAGAGATGAGTTTCCTTTACATAGGAAAGACTGAAAGAGACATTATGGTACATTCCTAGCAACAGTGGTATGCCAATGAAGCGAGAACATAAACTGGACAAGTCATATGGGACTTTTCTTCAAGGAAAGATGTTGAGCCAATGTAAAAAATTAACATATTTGGGCCAATTGGATTTGAGCTGTCTTTTAAGAACTATACAAAGAAGAGAAAAATTATTGTTAACTGAATTACATGGAATTTCAACTTTACCTGTTTTGAGCTGTAATCTTCTTTCAGATTGGACATAAAGTGTGTGCTGTATTTTGTTGAAGAGTTTCTTTTGGAAAGTCTTGGTCTGATTTGGCAGGTCAGAGAATTTGGCAAGTTTTATAATATTTTGTTCTGGTGAATGTGATACTATCTCCGTTAACTGGGTAGCATTCGCTCCTTCAATGCCAATGGCAAACAGGGTCACATCACTCTGCCTAAGGAGAGCAGCAGCATTACTTAAGAGGTCATCGGCTGGTCTGTTGGTGACTATGGTGGCAATTTGTTCAACTCCTTGGGTCTTTCTGCTTCCAGCACGTTCATCAAAAATTCTTTTCCTGGTAATATTAATGGCAGCGCCCAAGTTAGATTTCCCAGCTCTTGGTGAGAAGCTCTGAATTTTCTGCAGCATATCAGTTTTGTTCGTTTCAGTCTTTAGTAATGATACTACTTGCGGCTCGGTGCTGTATGTCACTAGGCCAGTTTGTATACACCCTTCTTTCACATCAAGAGAGTTTATTGTGTCACTCAAGAATGATGCAATATAGTTGGAGTCTTCATGTGAAACGCCTTCATCCACCACAAATACAATGTCTGCAACTGAATCGTGTAGACACCTTGCAACTTGGAGGAAACATAACAAATATTAGCAACTGATTTGTAGCTATTTGTTTGATAAGACTTTGCAAAGATGTACATAACGTTGTGCAGTTGTCAATCTGTGCAGACTTCTCTTCCTGTTGATGCACACATAACCTTAGAACTGAATGGAAAGAAGGCCACCCACTGATGCTCACAAATAAAGGAAATTCCCCTTTCAGTTGCACTGCAGTGGCAGTCAGCACTTCCACCTAGCAAACTGCTTCACAAGCCATTACTGCATGTGGAGGAGGATAGAAGCACATTACAGCAGTTTCCATGAATAAAAGCCCTGGATCTGATTTGCTGCACATGTTGAAAAGTGTCCATGCCCTTCCTGAGTCATGCTTCACCTGTTTATCATAGAGATCAGAAGCAAGTCTGTTTCCTAACGTGAGAATATCCTGACTTTTTCTTGTTATGGTTATGGGTGGGGTTATTATGACTGTGGGACTTTTAGGACAACCCTACACTCCCCGCCCCCCTTTGAGATTCTACTGCATGGTTTTCCTTACCTTCAGGGGTTACCTTGCTAGCATTTTCTGTTACACTTGGTGGAGAAGGTGTTGAGATGACCACACCATTATCCATTTGTATAGCTTCTCCAATAACTGTGGGCATATTTTGAGAAAAGGTTGCAAGATCCCTTGGTGTAGCAAAGTTATAGAAAAAATGCTGCGTAGCCACTGATTGTAGTTCTTGAACAGATGCATCCTGCATTCCTAAAGCTATTATTTTTATCCCCTCATCCTGCAACCTTTTTGCAGGTCCCTTCACATCGTCTTCTGAAAGACCTGAAGTTGTGACCACCACAATTTGGTTTCTGTCTTTTCTCGGGACTTTGAAAAACGCTTCATGGACCTTTTGTATGGCGTTCCCAGTTTTTAAAGTCCCACCCTGGTATGAAACGTTCTTTTTAAGGTGGTTTAACATGGGGGTTTTGCCTTTATAATCATCCAGCCGGAATTCAATGTGCACATCGTCACTGTACTGCACAAGGGCAATACGATATTTGTTTGGGCCAACTGGAAGACTGCTGATTACTTTGTTAACAAATGCTTTCACAGATGGGAAAGACTTTTTGCCAAGAGCATTTGAACTGTCAATCAAAAGGACAACATCTGTAGACTCAGAGGCTGAAAAAAACAGAGAATTCAAATTAGTGAATAAGCTCAACACAGCTATATTCAGACAATAAACACACTTGGTTGGATTCTTTTTGTGTTGGTGCAAGAGGGAGGAGTAGCCCATTTAGATTTCAAAAAGCCTATGCTGGGGATTATGGAGAGAAAGCCGCATGGGATATGATTGTAGTGAACAGTGAAATAGACAAGATAATTCCTCTTTCTTTCTGTGTCAGCATAAAAGCTGGTGGGATCCACCCACTGTAATATGGAACTATTTGAATAAAGATATATTCGGGGGTGGGGAGACAAATGAAATTATCGGATTGGATTGGATTGGATTGGATTGGATTGGATTGGATTGGATTGGATTGGATTAGGATAGATAGATAGATAGATAGATAGATAGATAGATAGATAGATAGATAGATAGATAGATAGATAGATAGATAGATGATAGATAGATAGATAGATAGATAGATAGATAGATAGATAGATAGATAGATAGATAGATAGATAGATAGATAGATAGATAGATAGATAGATAGATAGATAGCATTCTAAAAGAAGTTCACAAGAGCAGCTCCAAAGGAGTTTACAGCCTCATTCATGGGACTACCCATATGAACATCATGTGAAAAATTAATTGATATATTTTGAAAAGGATATTGAAATACCAGGTTTCTGTGTTATAGAAGTCTGTGTTCCAAGAACAATGAGGAACAAAGTCAGAAACATCTTCAGTTTGTGTACTGATGAGCCAAGAGATAGACCTAGGAATATATAAAAAAAAATCATCCCTAGCTGTCCACTTGATACCTCAAAATGAAATCAACCATCCAGCCTGCAGTTGGTTTAGGAAATCATCTGAAACTAACACACAGTTGCAAGTGAAACCAAATGCAATCTGAATAATTTACCACCCTCAACATTTTCAGCAGAGAGGGAGGATTCTAGTACTCATATACCTACATCTGAAATAGAATCAGAGGCTGATGTATTGATAAAGCATATGGCTGGCAAGCCCTGTTCTATGAATGGGCTCTCTTCTGCAATCCATGCAAATTCAGCAACTGAAAACAAATATCAATATACGTATAAACCAGCTTTTCTTAGCAAACACATTAGATGAGATTGACAAAATAGTTGGGTGCAAGGACCTTATAGAACTGCCCAGAACAATTACTCATTTTTGTATTTAACTTCAAGCCCCCAACATCATAACCTGGTTTTAAAACTCCCCTCAGTTTGAAAGTTGATTTGCCATAATGCCTCCTCCATTTTCTTACTTCATAGTATAATCAGTGTAGAATAACAAAAGCATTAACACAATCAAAGGAGTTGATTTACAGGCTGTTCACACTTCATAAGTCGTTCTTAGGAAAATTCAAAAGAAATAATAGAAAGATGATCCTGTGTGACACACCATAAGTAAGTGTACACAGATTTAACTAATATTCTCAGCCAGCTGTTGAGAAAGATGAATTAAAGTGAAGTTTGATTAAGGCTTAGTGTTTATAAAGTATTCATGGACACAAGCTTGTATTAAGAATCTATAATCAATTGTAATCTATAATCAATAGGAAAGTATAAGCAGTGAGAATTCAGGAACAAAAGTCCCATTGTTTCTTCTGTTACTTCTTCCATAGCATATACTTTGGCACCAATCCCCTCTCCCTTTTGGTCAGTTTTGCTTCTCTGCCAAGCAATCTGAGTACTACTCTCTTCTTTATCATGGCACTGATCTCTGCCTCCCATCACCCCACAGAGCTAAGAGGACACTCCCTTTGTCATAATCAGATTGCTCCTCTAACTTTGGTGTAGTGGTTAAGAGTGGCAAGACTCTAATCTGGAGAGCCGGGTTTGATTCCCCACTCCTCCACTTGAAGCCAGCTGGGCGACCTTGAGTCAGTCACAGTTCTCTCAGAGCTCTCTCAGTCCCACCTACTTCACAGGGTGTTTGTGGAGATAATAATAACACTGACTTTGTTAACCATTCTGAATATGGCACTAATCTGTCCAGAAGAGTGGTATATAAGCACAAAGTTATTATTAACTTGACCCCACCCTCCTACATTCCATTGGCAGTGATCAAATTTATTACCATCCACCATGGTTGTTTTTAGAGTCTATCACTTGCAGTTGCCCTAGAATGGGAGAACACTAAGGAAACATACGCATATTTTGCTGTGCATCTTCAAATCTGGAATGTCAGCAGCCACATTATATAATCAAGTGGCAGGAGAAACAAGCAGTCTGCCACCACTTGACTAACAAAAACATGTGCTCCACTTTCCTCATTTCTTTAGGCTTAAATTTTATTTACCTCAATATTCTTCTGCTCTATCTGTCATGTCCTTTTTTGTTCAAAAACTATATATACAACAGATGGTTTGTATATGATGATTGAGATTTGAAATCTATCCATTTTTTTCTTAAATGAAACTTGATCATCAGTTTCAAAATATGATATTATGTAATTTGTAAGGGATTGTTTCTCTTCTTGCCAAACATTAATTGCATTGAAATTGAAAACTACCAAGAAAAGCCAATGCTCTGTATGTTTCAGAAAAGTTCCAAATGGATGCAAAAAGGCTCTAATGTGCTTGCCAATGCATAGTTTCCATTGGTTCCTGGAAAATGGATATACGACTGTAAAAACAGTGTATTGTAAAGGACTGGCAATAGGTACTAGGTTTGTAGGAATTGTAGGTCTGTATGTCCCAAGTAGATTTACTTTGGCATTGAGGTTACATTCTGCCACCACCCACTGAAATACCTACTTGCAACTAAATCTATATACAAGTAGATGCCCCAACCTGCCATTTCAAATAACACATTTCTCACATGCACCTTAGTTGTCTCTCTTGCCCTTTGTTTTTTCTCTGCTCGTGGTTGCAGGCATGCAGTGCAAACATGCAATTTTTGGCACAGGAACAAAAAGGGAACGGAGTTCAAATAAATAAGAGGGAGAGCAACAAAATGAGAAGAGGTCAATAGTGCAGACATACTCTGTATCCTATGGTTCAGTTTCAAATTAACACATGACTTCTGAAGACACTGTAAAATTGTTTTGACATTTTATTGATTTCCCACACATGCATGTAAAGTCCAATACATATGGTTGGATCCTTTGGCAAATTTCCTCCTTCCTCTTCCCCTTTCCCCTTCTCTAAACCCACTGGACATGTCTAAAAAGTGATGCTGGGGGCTCAGGGGACACACTTGAACATAAAGGCCATGCAACATGGATGAGGAAAATCAGGCAAACTTGTCTTTCCTGCTGTAGAACCCCTTCCATCAATGCAATGATCACTGAGAGGTAGTTTTAGCCAATGGACAACTGGAGCAGCCATCCCAGGATACACTTGAGGGGGGGGGATGCCAAGAAGCCTCCTCTCCCCATACTTTTTTCTGATCCTAACATGGCCTCTCTGGTGCTTCTAAATGGAGTTGCTACAAGAAATCTGCAGCTGCAGTACAGCTGGAAGTCCTCCCAGCAAACTCATGCAAAATGTAATTTCTAGCTTGGCCTTTAGTTTCATGGCAGAGTGGGGATTCGAACCTGGGTCTCCCAGATCCTAGGCCAACATTCTAAGCATTACACCATACAGAAATGTTTAAGTTGGGAAATTACATTCCAATTATATTTTGCCTGAGTTTTCACATCTGCACCCACTTTTAAGTACTGGTTTCAATGTCTTAGCACGTATGAAAGTCACAGCTGGAACAATTTAGAGGGTTTATTGTGTTTTAAAAGATAAACAAAATTAACTTCTCTTTTTGGAAGGAAAGGGAAAGATTTATGCAAAAAGTGTGCCTTAAGTAATCAGTTCCAATTGAACACCAAATTACATTCAAAAGCCTTCAACAGATTTATTTAACCGTAATCAAGTACAGTGAAATGATCCTCTCATGAGTTAATGCTTTGATTCCAACATATGAATTACTTACAATAAAACAATAAATCTTATTTTGCTACATACTGTAATATGCCTGACGCGATCCCGCTAATAGTCAGTTCTGATTAACTTCTTACAGTGATTTCTATGGAACTTGGCCATGACTGATTTTAGCAAGATCAAGTACTCCTGTATTAATATAATTTCTAAAAACAACTTATAAAATAATGCCGTTAACAATTATAAAAAGAAGAATAGATGCTGATAAGCTCATAGTTATACCCAATGGAAGGAAAATTAGGGACATTAGACTATAAGAATCAAACCATTATTTTGCTATCAAAATGCTAAACTTTGCCATATAGTGAAAGCTATACATGAACATTATAAACTTCTATTAGTCAATGCAAACCATTTGTTTGGTGATCACTATGGGGGAGGAGATGACAGAGGGAGCAATACTAGGCAGGTCTACTCAAAAGTAAGTCTCATCCAGGAAAATGTCTTTAGGATTGCAGTCAGAATGTCTTGATCCATTTTTCTCAGTAGTGTCTATTCAATCCATATTTGGATGTCACATTATACTGGAAATTCTTGCCTTAATTAACCTTTAGTCAGAATTGCAGTAACTAAAATTAGGAATTAAGAATCTTGCATTGATAAGGATGTTTTCCTTTCTGCCTAGTTCATTCATCCTTCTTAAAAAGAGAGAGTGAGGTCAACAGTACAATCCTAGTTATGAGATTCTTCAAATTCATTTAAAGTCAATTGGTTTAGAAGAATATAACTCTGCTTAGAATTGCACAGCAAAGAAGAAATCTCCCGAATTCACCAATGCATCACCCAGAAATTGGTGAGGGGAATACCTGTAATGTTCCTGAAAGCTAGAAAAATCAGATTTGTGTTACAGTACATGCAACTCTACCAAAGATTCATTTACATTTATTTAAAATATTTCTAGACTACCTTCTCAACCAAATTTCTGGGGTGATTACCAACAAAAAGATTAATTTTCATCAATGGTGAAAAAAAATTAAACTTATGCTTAAATTCCCTGTTGGAAAAAAATTGACATTTCCAAAAGTGTTTTACTTGATTAGATTACTCGGATTGTAAATACACTTTTGTTGATATTTTACCTCTGATAGCAAGTGCAATAAAGAAGGCAGACAGAGGTAAAGGTAAGGGGAGCTGTCTTGAAAACCTTGCGCTGGATAAAACCAGCAAGCACACATGGTTACTGTTCCAAAAGAACAGAGTGATTATCCTTAAAATGAACATTGCAGCATCAGAAATTAAGAGATGAGATTAAATTCAAATCTGTATATACATAGATTGGAAAATTTGTATCTTTGATACCATTTGACATGCACTGAAATAAATCCCTCTCTATCTGTGGAAATTGTTATTTTCCCATTTTCACTTCAGGAAAAGTTCTTGATCTAGCAATAACTTTAAAACATGTCATAGGGACTACATTTGAATTACTGTAGCAGCCTTTGATAAGCAGCAAAGGAAGACACTTACCAACTAACAAGATGTTCATTGCTTCATTTCTTGCAAAGTGACCTTAGGAAAGACTGTCCTTTTATGAGCAGCTCTGACAGCCACATCCCATAAATCTTTTCACAAGCCAGCAGTTAGCAGAGTCAGTTACCAGACCAAGGATCCCAAAGCTAGTCAAAGAGAGCAGCATACTCCCCAGCTCACTCTATACTTTCCATTGCATCATCAGTTATTAATCCACTGTCAAAAACCAAAGTGGCAAAGGTGGAGCTTGCGTTTTTCATGGCATGAGTTCTTAGAGGTTCTCTTTTCTTCTTTTTTAAACACAAAAAAATCACTTTCATTTTCAGAGGTGGTTTCTTCCAATAATTATGCTGACAGAAGAGGATCTTATTCTTCCCAGTTTTAAAGGCTGTTTGGGATGCTGATATTTTATCCGCCCCCCCCTCCATCCCTCTCTCATGTCACTTAGTTTTACCCTCCATGCTGCTTCTTATCACAAGCTTGATCTTATTAGCCAAATAACACAGCAACTCTCTCTGGCAAAGGCTGTTCTGGGAGAAGCATCTGGAAAACTTGGCAAGACACCCTAGAAAATAATGCAGAGCGGGGAAAAGAACATGTGTTTGTACAACTGTAGGTTCTTTCATGAACACCAGAAAGAAGCAAGGTTCAAGGCACTGCTGCACAATCAGATTTTGAGCTCTTATTTCTGTGTGACACACAGTCTGTACATCTTGGCTCGAGGCTGCACTTGGATTGCAGGCCATAGCACTTTTGTATGAGTGTACAAAATGTGAGATTTTGTCCCTATGAAAATGTGATAGCTTCCACCAAATAAGGAATTCCATACTGTTGTAAAAAAAAAAATTCTGGAATGTGATTGGCTAAATCTAGAATGCACATGTATATCACTAAAAGCAGCAGCTCGTGCCTCCGGGTCTTTCCCTCATAACATCTACCTGGACTGGGACCAGCATAGTTGCAGGACTGCCTCTCACCATATGTTCCCCAGAAAGTACTTAGATCAGCAGATAAACATCTACCGGTGGTCCCCAGCCCCAGGGAGGCTCAACTGGCCTCAACCAGGGCCAGGGCCTTTTTGATCCCGGCCACAATTTAGTGAAACACTTTGTTTCCTGACCTAAAAGGAGGTTAGCAGTGTCTGATTCCTTTGGGTATAACCTCAAAGTAGGGCATGACTTACTAGCCATTGTCCTGCGTCAGTCAATTCCATTAGCATAGCCAAGAGTTGGTGTGCTTAATGTAGGGTTGCCAGGTGTCCAGTTTTCACATGGACAGTCCAGTATTTTGAAAACATCCCCCAAATAGCGGACACTTGGCTGGCCCCTCTCCCCATTGGCAGCTCCACCCCCATTATCCAGCCCACCCCAGGTGCCTGGCCAGCCTCCTGCAGCTGTACTGTGACACTCAGGAGTGGCCAGCCAGGGCAACCCGAAGTCAGGTTGATATGATGACGTCACTTCTGGTGGTGACGTCATTGTGCTGAAACTTGGATGTTAAAAAAAAGGTGTCTCCCTCCCCCTCCCCAGGGTCTAGCATTATTCAGGACCTCTAAACATAAGAAGTTGGGATGAACTGTGAAACGGGCTAGACATTTTTGAAGAACAGTCTGACCCTTGGGAGATTTCTGGTGAATAATATAGTATAAGATGATGAAATAGGAACTAGTACATTCTGGGATTGTGAAAATCAACAGGAAACTAAAGTTGAAGTTAGACTGGAGTTTATTGTGTTGTTATCAAAAAATTGCCGTTTCATGAATTTTAGAATATGGTTTATTTCAACTACTTGAAATAAATTCAATAGTTAAGTCCAGTGTAATAATTTTCATCCAGAAATTAACCTTTCGGGTTCTTGTAAGCAGAGCATGAAAATGCTTCCATGTTGAAATATTGTTCCTTGTAGCATTTGCATTGTACTGTTCATATTCTGCAAAAACGCAAAGAAAATAAATTTGGGGTTGGGATCCTAGACACATAAAAAAATGACTTTATAAATAAAGAAAAAGATTGTCCTGTGGTGGCTAGATGAGAATTTAAACACTGAGGACACAAGATCAGCAATGGAAGGCTATATGTCAGACATCTGACATGTGAAGAACACATGCTGGGAGATGCAACATTCGCCAGGAAGGGTAGTTTAAAAAAACAGAGCCAGTGGCAGGGCAAAGGCTTTGCTATAGACTGGAGCTGTGTGAAGGGGCTGTGAAATGCCAGAAGGGAAACTTAAGCCCATTATAACCTTTCCAGGTCCAAGCCTGGCTCTGGAAGGCAGCTGCAGCCCATTTCCATTCCTCACTGCCCTCTGGTTGCGATCCCACAGGGTTTTAGACTGGAGAGGTGAAATTGACAGCCTTCTGGGAGGGGAAGATGAAATTAACAGACACTCTGAGGAGCAATCTCCACCAACTCTGCCTTTTTAAACTATACTTCCCTGCTAACATAGCATCTCCCTACAGCTGATGAACATGTGCCGAGGCATCTTGTGTAGAGAGTCAGCATTCATGCTAGGACAGAGATAACTTCCTGAATACTAGTGCAGCAGAGTTTACTACATTGGTTGGCCCTGTTTTGAGGAGAAAACTTTCTTCCATATTACTAGGCCTCCACAATGTCTTCATGACATTCTGAAGAAATGTCATAAAGACATCAGTCGAAACACACGAGATGAAATACCTAGATTCAACTCGTGTTCTCTTACCTAAAGGTTTTTCGGGAAGTGTAGGCGTCCTTGCAGCTTAAAGTTTAGCATTTACAGAGCAGCAGAGAGGGATGTGCGGGGGTCCTTGCAGCTTAAAGTCTCCCGGTGCAGTCAGGCGTCGCTCTGCAGGGCCAGGCCGGGTGAGGGGAAGGGAAAATGCCGTGATGCACCTTGAGAGTGGGAGGAAAGGCGCCCCACGGCAGCACTTTCCTCCTCGCTGCTCTGTAAATGCTAAACTTTAAGCTGCAAGGACGCCTGCACTGTAAGTGCTAAACTTTAAGCTGCAAGGACGCCTACTCTTCCCAGCAAACCTTTAGGTAAGAGAACACGAGTTGAATCTAAGTATTTTGTCTCGTGTGTTTTGAGCCATTGTGAGAAGAAATGTTCAGTCTTTAAAGCTCTGATTTCAAGAAAATTCTTACCAACATTATACAAGACAAGCAGGGACAAGTGCATCCCATCCTGCCCTGCTTTAGCTTGTTCACCCTTCACCTGCAATCTGGTCTCTCACTTCTCCCATTGCCTCAAAGAAACAAGAAAAATGCTTGGGGGAAGGGAGAATCTTGCGCACACACGCACACACATTCAGCTTTCCTGCCCCCCTTCCCACTACTCTGGCTTCTGCTCATCCTACTCCCCATTGCTCTGCCTGCCCTCTTGCTTACTTCCCTGATACTTTGCCTGACCCCCCTGCCCACCCCTCCCCACCACTCTGCCCCCCTCCCCCTCCCCCTCCCCCTCCCCCTTAGGGTTGCCAGATACTCCTCACTTCCCATTGGGAGTGTGGAGTATCTGGCATGTACCTTGTGTTGAGCACAAGGTCTTCTTTCACGCTCGTGTGCCCCAGAGCTGGCATGATGACATCATTTCCAGTAGTGACATCACAATGACAGCTGCACGAGTGTTCCTGCACTCCACAAGGGGCCAATTCGGCTCATTTGGGGACTAAATTGGCCCCAAATGAAATAGCAGAAACACTTGCGTGGGCGGCACAACAACATCACTTCCAGAAGTGATGGTGGCATATGCTTCTGAGGTGCCTTTCAGTGGTGAGCAACCTCCAGGAGCATGCTCACTCCCACTGATTTCTGGACAATCAGCAGATGAGGGGGCAAATCCCCAGGAGCTTTCCCACCACCAGTGGGTACCTGGGAACCCTACTCCATCCCCACCCTACTGGTATGCTTACACAAATATAAAAAACAGTGGAAGCAGCCACTCCCTCTCCTTCCTTCACTCATATGCAATGCTGCGACTTTAATTTCTCTGGCATGTTGTCTGTGCTTTATCCTCTTCCATTTTTTTTTAACTTTTCACATTTTTCTGCAAACCAAGGGCGGGTCCCCAAGTTTGCTGGGAAAATCTCACTTCTGTCTACATGACCTCAATCCACAGATTTAAGTATCCTCAGATGGGGCCATGTTGACTATCAGGTATATTGAATTTGCAAAAAAAAGGTGACCTCCATGTGGCAGCAGTCAGGAAGGAAATCAGTTATGGTGGTGGAGGTCAAAGGGCATGAAGCTCTGGGATCCTGACAAATAAATAAGGAAAGATTGGATTATAAGGATATAAGAGGCTTGGGAGGACTTATCTCCTATAAATAGATGGCTAGCTTCTATAAAGAGCTTGAAGGAGCTGGTAGGTTTGGCAGTAATGTGATATTCAAATCAAACAGTAGGCATGAATCAGAGGGATTTAATTAGAGTCTTTAATGATGTTTGGGAAGTGTAATTTGTTAACAGAATTATAAAAATTTACATTCTCTCTGCAAAACCATTTTGGCTACTGTTGAATTTAACAGAATTTGGGTCATTTTGACCCTCATAAGCTATGGCCTTGTTAAACATTTGAAAAATGACTACAGCCAATCATTGGGGCACACTAGAAACGTGTGTAAAGGTATGCTGTGCATTTGCTGTTGGAACGTTCTGCTCACAGAGCCTCCAGTTCCATAGGGTGGGATTAACCAGGTGCTTCAAGACCAATCAGGCTCTTCTGGACTGGAAGGGCTTTTTATCATATGCTTCACAATGTAGTTCTTTTGGGTGATCATTTGTTAAACAGGTCTGCTTGTTGGACTGATAAAACTCTAACAGGGTAACACTGGATTACTAGTATGATTTCCTTGCTTAAATTAAGGGATTTTCATGAGTACCACGAGGTATCTCATGTTGGGCAAGTTTTATGTTAGTGGGTGTCCAGATCTTGGGGGCTCGGAGACGAGAGACCCTTGCTGTGGGGACTCTCAGTTGAACCCTAGAACTGTCCAGTATGGAATGAAGGTGAAGAATAACTCTGGCCATTTTCACACTGCTTACTGGCCATGGAACATCGCACTGAGCTCCTGGAACAACAACGTTTTCCTGGCATGATTTCACGCGAGAACTGCCATTCTTGTGTGAAATCGCACTAGGAGACGCTGTCGTTCCAGGAGCTCGGCACAATGTTCCGTGGCCAGTAAGCAGTGTGAAAATGGCCTGTGTCTTTTGGCAGGCTGTTAGATGTCCAGTCTAGGCAGGGCTTGAGTTGACCACAACACTGGCATGCCTTTAAGCAGCCTAGTAGATTGTGCAGCCCATGCTAATGGCTGGGGAACTTGAAAAGTGCTCAGATCAGTGGTTATTTAGCTGATCAGCTGTGCGGTGTCCTCATTTCGGGAATGGGTGGGCAACTGGGGGACAAAGAAACAGATTTCATGATGTGTATAAACATTGCTTTGTTTAGCTTTCAGAGTAATGAAACTCTCAGAGTACATAAACTACTTATAAACCCTTTTTTGGTGAAACTTGTTTATGTTAATCCACATAACACAATTTGTTTCCCTCTAACTCTGTGGTCACTGTAGGCAAGGGAAAAGAACAGCTCTATCCTATCCTTGACATTTAATGTTCTCTTTGCCTCCATGCCCTTCAATATAGCGTATTTGTGGCCATACTGTAAGCCTCATAGAAATAAAGCCATAGGCTAGCAAAAGACGAAGAGTCAAGTTTCATATTAATCAAATATATTGAAGCTCTATAATCTATGAGAAATGAGAACCACAAGGTACAGCACCAGCACCAGGGTACGTTTTGGGGTATTTAAGCTGGCCGCCCTGGCCACATGGTGCGTACGCCTTCCCTGTCCAGCCCCCTTGCTGTCTCTCTGTGGATCCAGTGCTGGCATTGGACCACCTCGCTGCTGTATCTCTACTCCGCTTCAGGATTGTAAGTATATCCCTTATCATCGTGGGTACCTACTCATGCGACCATCTCTATATTTCTGACTCTATGTTTCCTAGTCCTTGTATGCTATCTTGTGTATATGTGCAAGTTCAGGCTTACACCACACTATTAGTAAATACACGTTATTGATTGAATATTTGTAGTCTGCCTCTTTATTACGTGAGCGTCTGGAGAAGGGACCTTGGTATAGATGGTTAGATCCGCGCTAAATTTAGTTCTGGACTGCTAAGCTAATTCCCCATTCAAAAAGAGCCGTTCCGGTAACAGTCTCTGGTGATGAGTGAATGAAGAACTCACATTGGAGAATGCAGTTCTACAGATATCAGGGTTTCAAGCTGCAATAAGGCTTAAAGGTTAGAAGCAGCACTTTTGAACGGAATGTGGAAACAAAAAAGCCCCAAGGAAAATGGTAAAGCATTTGAGCTGTATGCTTCAAATGCTGGATCCCACTTAGGGCTCTCATGGTTGAAGTTTGAACAACTGAAATTTCAGTCCCACACAGAAAATTTTACAATTTGGCCCCTCCCGGCCAGCAGACAAAGGCGGCTGGGGGCGGGGCTACGTTTGTTGCCCCAGAAGGGGAAAATGGCAACGGGCCCTTTCCTGGGCATCTGGGTACCAGCTGGGGTGGGCACAGCCAAAGGCTTTATAAGCCATCTCTTGTGCTCAGCCTGCCCACCTTCCCAAGATCATCATCATCATCATCATCATCATCATCATTGGCTCCAAGAGCATCCCCAAATTGCAAAGTTGCTGAACCTTAGACCAGCTCTCCTGCCAGCTAATACTATCCCCTTCATGCCTCTTGCTTAAACCACTTTTCTTTTATAGTGGGACACTGTCACAATACACACTCACAGACATACACCCAAAGGACAGGCTACCTTGCCCCGGTGAGAAAGAAATTTGTTTTTAAGGCTCAATAAGATCTGTTCCTTTTGGTACAAGAAGTGTGGACTTTATGTCATGCAACTGAAGTGTGGAAGTGTGTTCAGTCCCCACACTTTCCCAGTCCAATTTAACTTAAGCTCAGCCAGGTTAGGTTATATTTGGATCCTAGCCTGAACAATAGCCAAAACCTAATCTCCTGTCTCCCTGAAATAGCCTCCCTTGCTTAACCCAAGCTACATAAAGCTATCCTTTTCCTGTTAAGCCCTATTTTGATATCCCTTTATTTCTTTACTTGCCAAGTCCTAGCTGAGGTGCTGAAAAGCTTTCTCTGCCTCCAAAACTCTCTCCTCCCACTCAGAGGTTCCACAGCCTCCCATTGGTTGATGTCTCTGGGAAATAGCATACTCCCCATGTAGGTAGGAGTTTGCTGTGATGCCTGGAGGCAGAGTAACTGTACAGTAGTATTCCCAAACGCCAATCCTAGTAAGACTGTCAAGATAGTTTCATTGGGATCAAAGAAGACCCAATGAGAATACATTCCTTATGCCATTTATATGATAAGTTGCGAAGAATGCTGTTTGAGAGGTTGCCAAAACGTATTGAACACCAGGACAATTTATCCTTTTGTCGTTTTCTGTTAAAGGATAATGATACAGCGATTTCTAAAGTGGTTGCAGAGTTGCAGAGCTTTTAGTGGGTGTGCTTAAGATTCATACAAGTTTTGTAGAAATATATTGACTTCTGATATTTTATGTAATTTTGTAGTGACTTGTTTTCTGTCTTAGATCTTTGTATGCCGTTAAAGGTATTTGAATTGAATTGAATTGAATTGAATTGAATTGAATTGAATACATTCCTTCTGCCTATTTCCCAGCATACATTATCTACCAGGACAACCAAGGCAGTTTCTGATGCAAATCCAGATCAGAAACAGACTGAAAATGATAAACTTTACTTAGACATATTTGTAGGTTAGCCATCAAAATGTTCTCAAATACTTGCTCAAAAATGGTATGTGTGAGACAGGTTGATAATTTTTTTTAGATCAGCAGGATCAAATGAAGGCTTCTTTAGTAACAGTCTTATCATGAATTATTTCGAAGCCCCTAGGATAATCCTCTCTTATAATGAAGTATTTACTATCTCCCTCACCCATTTGACTAGGTGTCCACTGGAAGATTTAGGTGTTTTCCTCACAGGGACAGACTTGTGTAGTTTCCTGGTAGCTGCTGAAAATGAAAGCTGGGAATTCAGAAAACCTGGGCCGTTTCCACACGGCTTACCTTATTCCAGAAAACAGCGAAATCTCGCACGAAATCGCGCGAGAAGACACTGTTATTGCGCAAAATCGCGTGAGAAGATGCTGTAACAGCATCTTCTTGCGTGATTTCGCATGAGATTTCACTGTTTTCCGGAACAAGGTAAGTCGCATGGAAACAGCCCTGATACACATACTGTTATATTGATTTTAAAAGGGAAAAAAATCAAAAGCCCCCCTGGTGGCCAGGGGAAGAAATTATCACTGCAGGGACATGGGAAGGGAAAATCCCGACCTTCCTACCCACACAGCAGCCATCCATGCTTTGCTGCAAGCTGTCTCCCACCCTGGGACAAACACCCCATACGGAGACAACCTTCATAAGCCAGGATGGACAAGGATTGATCAGACACATAGCAGACTTCACCTCTCCAAGGATTTCGTCTCTGTTCTCAGGTTGCACAAGCTGAAAAATATCCATATAAACTTGACAAGCAGAAACTGTGGGAACATCCAGTACAAATCTGTAGGTGATGATTGCTTTCTCTTTGTCTTCGACATCTTTCCAGGTTTTTTTCTTTTCATCTGTAATTTTACAGGCATAACCATGGACACTGAAAGTAATAAAATATTGCATTTGGGACCTGTCTCCACAACTGTTGGAGTGAAGGACAACATTTGCTTTCAAGGATGCCTTTTAGGAAGGACATTCCCACCCCTCCTAGTTTCTCAGTCCACATGTGATTATTTTTCAGCAGCATATATATCTCTGATGATTATGAAATAACCATGAGCAATGTTCTCAAATACAACTTTTTTTTTGTAAATTTAATCATCAGTACATCCAAGAGCAGGCTTTGAACTCTGCTACGAATCCCCTGCCATTGAAATCTCTGCCCATTTCCCATCTTGCAACCTGAAATCACACACCTGTTATGTTGTCCTCACTGTAGTGTATCCATCAAAGGAAATGTCTTGACAAAGCCTCCTAATTGTGAAGTAAAGGTCAAAGTTATGAAGCTTGTGCTTGAGCAGGAACCAGCAACCAGTCATAATGCCTCTAAAAGAACGCCTGCGCAAGACTAAAAAACCTCCAGATTTTAGTTGTGAAGTTTCAATGGCCAGCTAGCTATGTTCACTTGGGATAGCCAAAAAAAACAAAACTTCTTGGAGCATGCTAAAACCTAACAGATTTATAGTAGCTTAAAGTTTTGTGGACTACTGCCCATTTCATGAAATGCCACTAGAAATATATGTACAAGTGGGGGACTGGCAAGGATTTGTGGGGGGACATCTCATTTCCCTCTTATCCACTGTTTCCTCTTTCCCTTTCCTGAAAGTCCCCATTACCTCTGCCTTTACCTACCTCCTCCTTCCCATCCACCAGCTAGCCTTCCTTTATCCACTCCCCTGTCTTCAGCTTTCTTTCCTCCCCTTGGCAGTCTGTACCTGGGAAAACTATAACACAGGTGCATGGTGGGAAGCCCACATGGACTTGCATGGGGCACTTCATTTCCCCATGTATCCTCTTCCACACACTATTTCCTTGTTCCCTTCTTCTGGCAACACCCTGGCTTCCTCTTTCTCTTCTCCTGGCTTCTTTCTTTCCCACCCACCCAACCATCAACCTACCTTTTCTCTGCCCCCCCCATCTTCAGCTACATTTATTATTTCATTTATGACCCACATTTGTCTGCAATGAGGATCCAAAGCCACTTACATCATTCTTTTCTCCTCCATTTAATCCTCACAACAACCCTGTGAGATAAGTCGAGAGAGAGGGACTGGCCAGGTCACCCCGTGAGCTTCCACATTAGAATGGTGACTTGAACCTGGGTCCCCCAGATCCTAGCCTGAAATTCTTACCACTATACCATAGTGAATTTCATGAAGTAGCTGTGTTGAATAGTAGCAAGCAGCTAGTCCTAGGTGAGTCATGCAGATCTCATGTTTGCAGGTTTCCCAATGGTTGTTGCTGGGTCTGGCCCTATGAGGCCTCCCTCGAAGGGCCCTGGAAAGGGCCTTGTCTTCTCCCTGCCTCTTACTGACAAAAACCAATATTGGAATACTGGCTAAACTGTTATGGTTGCCTAGCAACAACCACTGAGGGCTTTTAAAGCTAGAAGCACCATCTCTATTATTTTGGGGGGGTTAACCCCACATTTTTTTTTTAGATTTCAGATTTTTCTGTAAATTTAAGGCATTTTTTAGAATTGTAGTAAGATCGGTCTTGTCAGTTCATGGCTCCAGTCTCCATACAGTCTTCAGTATCCACAGATGAGGCCATGCTAAAAATTATGATTTATTGACAATTATACACACACATGCATATAAAAACAACTTTTGTTGCACACTAAATAGTCTTTAAGGGACTGCAATATTCTTGATTGGTTTTATTGTTAATAGTATGTCCTTTTGAGACAACTGAAAACCTATAACCCTTAAAAGGGAAATACACTGTTTTTGCTAAAGCTATATCATGTAAGAGCTTGTAATCTTAAAAGCATGAATCCAGTCTTTGTGCTATTCTCATGATAGCCCTGGATCCTGCAGCAGACCTTCCTGAGTCCTTTCCAGAAATAACACCGGGGGCGGGGGGGACTGATTTCCCACAAGCATCAGAAAAGTCAATCCAGACTCCTGATTAGATGTGGTTTGGCACCTAGACTCTGGCATGGGACAGTGATGTCATTGCTTAGATCAAAGATATATTCTACAGACTATGATGTAGGCCATCAGGCAATGATGCTCCATGCAACACCTTTCCACTTTGCAGCAGTCCTGCAAAGAACATGGTTGTGCAGTACATCCACTGCAAAAATGCATGTATTTAGCATATTCAGGGCTCATTTCGAGGGGGAACGCTCAGGAATGCAGTTCTAGCAGTTCCCCAAAGAGGTCACATGTCAGGTGGCCCCGCCCACCTGACTCTCAGCCATTTTGGGCCTGTTTCAGCCTGGATAGGGGCCAAAATGGCCTGGATTGGGCCTCTGACAGGTGGTGGATCACTCTCCCATTCAGCAGTGGCCCGATCCTGACCATTTTGGGCCCCTTTTCGGCCATTTTCAGCCCCTTTTTGCCATTTTGGGCCCAATTTTGTCCCTGAATGGCCAGGATTGGGTCCAAAATAGGGGCAACCGAGAAAAAGGAGGGGGGGAGGAGCTTCCTTCACAGAACTACTCAAAGGGGAAGGAAAAGGAAGCGCGCCACACAATCAGGGGATAACTGAATTCTCTAAGGAAACTGTATAATTTTAATAATTCAACAAGTGAGTTATACCCTATGTAGTAAATGTAAGTACTAAGTCCAAACAAAGTGAGAGAGTACAGTCCCAGAGATTATATAATCAAAGTTCAGACGGCTGTATGTTGACCACGACGTCGCGCAGTCACGAGGGGAAGCACCCGTAGCAGCGACAACGAGCAGTACCGGTCCAATCCCAATTTGCTCCTTTCAGAGGTACTCTTTCGTCAGGCATTCATGATGCTGAATGACCTTGCTGTTTGTGAAAAGCCACCCCGACGGTGCTGTATTTTGTATCAGATGTTGGAAGTGTAAATTAATGTGGGCCTGACGAAAGAGTACCTCTGAAAGGAGCAAATTGGGATTGGACCGGTACTGCTCGTTGCCGCTGCTACGGGTGCTTCCCCTCGTGACTGCGCGACGTCGTGGTCAACATACAGCCGTCTGAACTTTGATTATATAATCTCTGGGACTGTACTCTCTCACTTTGTTTGGACTTAGTACTTATATTTACTACATAGGGTATAACTCACTTGTTGAATTATTAAAATTATACAGTTTCCTTAGAGAATTCAGTTATCCCCTGATTGTGTGGCACGCTTCCTTTTCCTTCCCCTTTGAGTCCAAAATAGCCAGGACAGGTGATGTCAGTGGGTGTGGCATATGCAAATCAGTTATGCCAATGACACACTTCCGGTGATGGCAAGGGCCATGGCATATGCTAATGAGTTATGCTAATGAGTTCCTCCAGCTCTTTTTCTACGAAATGACCCCTGAGCATATTTATATGCCAAATTATTAATGGGAGTACAATCACCTGGAAGTGAGATCACATCCTCCCCCAAACTCTGTCCTTTCCAGGCCCCCTTTGCGAAGGCAGTGTTGTGAATCCTATTCTCGGCAGTGCATATGGGCTAATTTTCAGATGGGCTAGAGTCAGATTAAAAATAAAAATGTATGCAAATTGCTCAAGTAGATTTGAAAAAAACACAGTGACGAGGCACCCCTTCCCACATAGTGCACTGCAATTTTGTATACCTTTTACTGCTTTCTTGGTCCCCCCCCCCCCTAAATGAATACCTTCCTGCATTTTGTTGGTACATCTTCCTGCTTGGAACATAAAGCATGCACTTGGGGGACATCCGTCTTCCCCAACAAGGCTCCCATCCACTATTTATGGGGATGGAACACTGTGTTGTTGCTGAGGCTGGAGGAAGTGCTGTGATAGAAGTAAAGCGGTATCAAAAATCAGCTGGACGGGGCCACAGATGTGAGCTGTTTTCCCAACGACACAGTAATAACTTACTCGGAAGGAGTCGCTTCATGAACATCTGCTGCTTATCCCCAGTTCAGGTTTGTGAACTCTGCCAGCTGAACTGCTACATTCAAAGGGTAGGATTCTCTGCTTCTCGAGCTTTATACTGCTGAATGAATGCCTTAAAGAAAGAACCAGCAGAGCATAACCCTGGGCTGGCACTTGAGTCTCAGGGCTATTTTCTTTCACAATATTTCAATTCCACCAGCTTGTTTCTCCAGCTGATACAATCTTATGTTTCCTCAGGAGGCAGCTATCAGGAAAACATCACTTCCACTGGCCAGCATGCCAAGCACAACTACCCCATTCAACTGCACAGAAGATAATTGAATGTGCTTGTCATAAACATATTGCATTAAGTCACTAAGTTAAACTTTTTCCTGACTAAGGCATGGCAAACCATAGTTATCACGATTCACAACACCTACAGAAGAAGTTGCAGGCTCCAAGAGTACATCAGTGTTGTCAAGTGTTCTGCTTAAGATGTCTTTCGGCTTCTTGAAAGCTGTTTCTATACAGGCAGCAAAAATGCACCCCAGCCATGGCAGAAGCAGCACATGATGTGAGAGCAGGTGGGAATGATGTTCACATGCACTGTGCCTGCACGGCTCACTGTCACTTCCATCCTTCCCTGTTTTCCTCTGCCACACCTATGTAAAAATACAGCTGCAACAGAGACCATGCCAGGCCCATGCTGGAAACCCCCTTCCTTTCCCAGCTGAGCTGTGTTATAAAGCTATAGTGCAGCTCAGCTGAGAAAGCAGAAGAGTTCTCTAAAGGGCCGAGAGGACATGTACCTTAACTCTGCCATTTTGAAGGCAAAATGTAGCTCTGCCACTCTCACCATAGTCCGAAACGCTTGCGGGGGGGGGGGGGGCTCCTCCGGGAACTAGGACCACAAACAAAACAAAACTTCTCGGAGTATCCAATTAAGGAAATAACAGAGTATTATACCTAATAACCTTTATATAAAGTGCAGCAAGTGCAGAAAGTGCTTAATTTCATAGAAATACATACATATTGAATCTAATTAATACCAATCAATATCAAGAGAGCAATCAATGTTAGACTGTCCGAGGAAGACCGCGGCGTTAGACCATGTGAGTGTGGGATTAGCAAATTTATATTAGTAAGGATTTTGGATTAATCATGTAGCCATGATATTAAACTAGCAAGAGGCATAAGATGGATTCTTTATGTTTTAAAATAACTGGTCCCTGCTCTTTTACCACCACCCCCCTTTTCTCCCTGGCTGTATATGGAAAGAGAGAATGTCTGGCCTTGCAGATAGATAACTGGACATTCCTGAGGCGCATCTGCAGAGGCAGAGGCAGAGACAAAGGGAGAATTATGAGTTTTCCTCCCCCTCCCCTTGGAGAAGAGAGTGTGTGTAGAAAAGTAACAAGTTGTGAAATGGAGAGAGGTGCTTCTATGGAGACAAAGATAGGATGGTAAATGATGCTGTCGCAAGATTGAAAAGTGGACAATAGCCAATCTAAAGGTGTAAAAGAGACCAGATGCTTTATTTTGAATGTGACTTTTGTTTCTCCAAAATGATGTCATTAGCCCTTAAAAATACCATGTGCTCCTTTGTTCTGGGGGTCCACTCTGATCTCACCTTGTAGCTGGTACCCTATATTTGCAAATATACTTTGTTCTTCTACATCAGCCCTTGTCTGTCTCATCTCTTTTGCTCAGCGAATTGGAGGGGCAAAGGGGAAGGCACTTTTGTGCAACATGAGGAAGACCAATATGGTGGTATGACTTAAGCATTTGCAATTTGAATGAAGTGCCTGTGAAGAAGTGATATCATGAAACAGGATGGTTAACATATGCCAGCAAAACCCGTAGGCGTGGCACCTTGCACCTTTGTCATCCTTCAAGCAACTTTTCAGCTTTACAGCTTCACAGCTTTACTTCATTGTTTCAGCATATGTTGGACTTACCTTTGAGTGCCGGAATGCACCTACAAGAATCTTGCGCTGATATTCATTGCATTCTGCTCCCACCATTTTGGAAATAATTGTACTGTATTACATTGATTGCTCTCTTGATATTGATTGATATTAATTAGATTCAATATGTATGTATTGCTATGAAATTAAGCACTTTTTGCACTTTTGCATTTTATATAAAAGGTTATTAGGTATAATACTCTGTAATTTCCTTAATTGGACCCTCCCCATAGTGGCTTTTGGTAGAATTTCCATATGGATGTTCCACCTGCAGCCATCCTATAGTTTGTCTTTTGAACTGGATCAAAGGTAGTTTTTCTTTGATCTGGTTTAAAGGGAGAAGGCTCATGATGTTAATGAATCTTGATCAGAATGGGCACATTATCATGTGGATGCTGTTTAAATTGGGCACCTCCTGCATTCCACGTAGGAAAAAATTCATGTGTGGAAGCATCCTAATTCACTATGGCTCGTTTAACATGAGCTATCCAAAATGAAAGTAGCATCCACACACTCCTGTGGTGGGTGGGTTCTTTGGATATGTATACAAGTAGGATTTGTTTTACAGTTATCTGCAAATAAACAAATGTTTTAATTATCTGTTTAAAAACAGATTAACGCTTAACAGCTTGGTTTTATCTTGTGCTTAGGGTCTGCCAAACTGCTATAATTAAAGAAAGAAATGTTTTCCTCAGAGTCAAATTGGCTCATGACTAATGTCAGCAGAAGTTATCTTTCCTTCAGTTTTTGCCTTGATTCACAGTAATGTTCATATTTTTTCTGTGGTGCTATCTGATTGTAGAGCACTGTGGCTGATTGTTTAGGTAGCTTATGGAATTTCCTGAATTTGGGGCAGGGAACTGGACTAAGATATTCTTATGGAGTCTTCTGATTATATCAGCAGGTTGTCCAGAGTTGAGTTCCCCTCTCTCACACTTTCTAGCACTTCAGGGGAAGACCAGGGCCATTTCCACACTACTCACCTTCAATCGGAACGCCGTGGAACGTTGCAAACAAAACCCGGAAGGTAGTGTTTTTTCGCATGAGTTTTGCGTGACATAGCGCAAAACTCACACGAGAAAACACTACCTTCCGAGTTTTGTTTGCAATGTTCCGTGAGTAATGTGGAAATGGCCCAGCACGCACAAACTACCCCCTTTGAGCCACAATCAGGACAGGTGGGGAGACAGCTGGTCCCAACAGAATATACAACCAAACAAGAGAAGCTACCACGGACTAAGCACCAGAACAAAATGGATCCCTCCCCCCTGGTGGTATATAGTCAACACCAGTATCAAGTTTGAAAAACTTATTTCTTAAAGTGCGAAAGTGCTACAGGTATAGTCAATAAATATCAGCATCAAAAATATCATATAAACACAATAATAAATAGGTAACAAGAGTAATGGCGACCAAGATACAAAGTATAACAATAAATAGGTTCCAGCTACAATCTCTGCTGGTTAGGCAGTAATCATACAGTGTAGCTGTTTTCTCCTACTGCAGATAACAATATTCTCAAGCAGAGGCTGCTTCCTGGATCTGAGGTGAGCAACAATTGTATACTCTCTATATAATAGTCCTTGTGATAAAATATGTCTTGTCTCTTGTGTTTTGCAGATGACCCCAGGTCCAGAAGAAGCTGCAACAAGGACGATTATATAGAGAGTATACAATGGTTTTATTAAGTAGTGGGCTTCTTTGATGGTTAGGGGGAAGCAGTTCCCAGCATAATGAGCATATAGCTATAGTCTGTACTGGGAGTCTGCAAAAAATTAAAGGATTCACTGAGGATAATAGCAACTCCTCCTTTCTGGCCCTGGTGGGGGGCAGAGGTTGGTAGGGGATTGCATAATGAGGTGGTGTTAATTGAGACAGACACACCACATCATTTTCTTCCAACCATTTCTCTATTATGCAAGCCTGGTCAATTTTCTCTTCCTGTAACATACCAATGAGCAACGTTATGCTTCACCAATTTGGCACTGCATAGAATTAGCGAAGAGAGGTGGGGAATAGATCAGCTGTAGCAATGGCTGTGGAAGTTAACAGGCAGTTAGCATCCTTGCCTGATAGTGGCCATGTTTGATCATTCGTACCCCTATTTTCCCCAGCTCCCATCTGCATGGGGATAGCGCATTCACCTGGCATCCTGCTCCAGGCAAAGATTGTATGGATGGCTGTGACAATCACAACTGTATGTCACAAAAACCTCACATTCAACATGCTAGAGACCACAGAGAGCCATGTAACATTCCAAGGCTCCAACCATGATGTAAGCATTGTCTAGGCCTGCTAGTCTTGATGTACACAATGATGGTTGGCAAATAGCAGCCTGAGCTACCCCTCCCCCTTTCTTACATTATTCAGAGATGTGAGGCACTCGTTTCCACACTGACAGCTGACACCATAACCTAAGAAAGGAAGTCATAGATGTTCCCCAAAATGGCAAGGAACAGTAATTGGGATGTTCCTGGTGGCTATTTGAAATTTCCCAAGAATAAGGGAGGAAAGAACTATGTGTACAGGGGAGGTGGGATAGATACAGCCATTGCACTCTTAGGGACCTCCAGGAAGGGGAGCCAACATTATCTGTCATGATTTAGGTTCCCTTGCAGCTGAGTTTCTTGGAGCAATTACACTACTGTACAGAGTTCTTTGTCACATATGGCACAATCTAGTTTATTGAGCTGTTTTATATCCTATGGGTTTAAAAAAGGATAGTTAAGCTCCACTGAAATCACGGTCTTAAAAGTGATTTTTTTTAAAAAAAAAAAATCCCACTCTTTCACCAGCATAAATGGTTCTGCCATGTCCTTCTCCACCCCAGCTGCCCTGTGAGACTCTCTCTCTTTCTCTGGTACTGTGCCTCTGCCTGGGAAGCTGAGGTTGGGCAGGAGCATGTTCTAATTCTTTCCCACTGACCTTGTGAGGCAGGTGCTGGAGTAGGGTTGCCAGCCTCCCGGTAGTGGCTGGAGATCTCCTGGAATTACAACTGGTCTCCAGGCCACAGAGATCAGTTCACCTGGAGAAAATGGCTACTTTGGGAGGTGGACTCTATGGAATTATGCCATGCCAAGGTCCTTTCCCTCCCCGAACCCCACTTTCTCCAGGTTTCACCACCTATATCTCCAGGAATTTCCCAGCTTGGAGCTAGCAACCCTATGCTGGAGCCTCTCTCTTCATAGCATGCCACCACCCCTGGATGGGTGTCCTCCATACTGAATGGACTTTCTTGTACCAGCCCAGCTGCCCGAGGGCACAGCTGTCTCCAAGGAGGATGCAGTAGCATTGGCTTTGCAGTAGGGGCATGCAAGAAGAACCACCGCAATGATATCTACTAAATAACTTTATTACTACAGACCACAGCTCTAAGGTAAAATAAGGCAGAGACTAAGGTTACAGGCTAATAAAAATAAAGAGATAAAAGAGTTATTAACTAAACGTTTCTGGATGCCAGCTTCAATGGGAAGCTAGCAGGTGAGAGAGCACACACATACTCATGCACACATCAAGGAACAGAATTGTTTTAGAGAGTAGCCCACGAGGGCTCTTAGACAAGTTACCCAATCAGTTCCTAATGTTCTAGTCCCCCCCAAACTGAGGAAATCCCTTTTGCCCAATAGCAAGGTAACTGCAGGTCAAAGGCTCATCTATTTTAACAAAGGAGTATAAAAGAACTTACATCTTGAGGGATAGTTTCAGGTGGGTAGCCATGTTGGTCTGTAGTAAAAGAGCAAGATTTAGGTCCAATAGCACCTTACAGACCAACTAGGAATTTCTGACTCTTGAAAGCACATACTCTGGAAATCTAGTTGGTTTTCAAGGTGCTACTGACCCAAATCTTGCTCTTCATTCTAAGAGTCAGGTGGTTCCCAGGCACTCAGGGCCAGCGCGTCCATTGAGGCAGGGGGCGTGTGCCGTGGAGCTGGCGGTGGCAGTACTGGTGGCTGAGTGGGAGGGATGGGAAGCCTCCTCTGCGCCGCCCCAGCCACCTGCCATGCCTGGCCCACAGCTGCTGCAGCCTCCTAGCCCTCCTACCCCACACTGCTGCTACCGCCAACATGCGCCCCCGGCTGAGCACAGCAGTTGCGGGCCAGGCATGGCATGCAGCCGGGGCTGTGAGCGGAGCAATGGAGCGGGAGGGCTGGGAGAATGCATGCACACCTCCCCAGCCACCTGCCGGACCTGGCTGGGAGTACGTGCCAGCGGTGGCAGCATGGGGCAGTCTAAGTGGGTAGCCTCCCAGCCTTCCCGCCCAACCGCCCCACACCACCGTCAGTACAGACCTGCGGGCCAGGTGCTGCAGGCGGCCGGAATGGCACAGGGCAACTGAGTGGAAGGGCTGGGAAGCCACCCGTGCACTGTCCCAGCTGCCCACTGTGCCAATGGGGCTGGCTGGCAGCAGCATGCTGAGTGATGATATCACACACAGTGACATCATCACACAGTCTGGGCACGCGTGCACATGCATGCTCTGCGCACGCACGCAGGGGCAGCAACAGACCTGAAGCTGTCCCCGGCCTCAGGCGCCAGAAACGCTGGCACCAACCCTGACGGCACTCCAGCCATCTAGGAGCCTGGACGCCATAAACTGACAGCTGCTTCTTTACTTCATCACGCCCATCTCAAGGAGTTCAGGGCAGCAAAGATGGATCTCCCCTCCTCCATTTTATCTTCACAATAGCTCTGTGAGACATGATCACCTACTTTTTTGTGTGTTTTCAGCTGAATGTTTCCAATTTTTGCTTCTCTGTCCTAGAAAGCCAAGAGTGCAGCCCTAGCATTGCGAACCTGAAGGCGAGACCTGGTGTCCTCTCAGAATTATAGCCAATCTCCAGAGCAGGGTGTCGACATCTTCAGCTGCTTTGGGTCTCCACTGGGGATAAAATAAATAAACAATTGAATTTTATGTATTGAATTTTAATATATTTTCTCCTACGGGAAAATTTGGTATTCAGGCTGTGATTAGGATGTTGGCAAAAACCTTCATGAAATCTATTATGCATATGTATAAGTTGTGGGAAAGTGTACTTCACAACTAGCAAGTAACCAGAAATAAGCACTCCATTGTGATTACTTAAAACCCCAGAGATTTCTTCGCAAGGCTTATGGCCCACTAATGTAAAATATAGCTTTATCATGTAAGTATAATTGTAAGTAGATTATGCTTCATACTCTAACTTGAAGTGTTTATTTTTAAAAGGCTTGCATTTCCCTTGCAAGGAACATTAACACTGAAACTGTCCAGAGACATCGAGGTGGAAATATATATTTTTAAAACAAACAAACAGTGAGCAGGCAAGAGAGGAGTTTGGTTTCCCCATCATCGCCCCACATGATTATAGTACCCATATTGTCCAGCCTACCAGTTAAGATCCTCTTCGGAAGCCCTGTTTTCTGTACCTCTGCCTTCAGAGGTGAGGCGGGTGATGAGCAGAGACAGGACATTTTCTGTGGTGGCACCTCACTTTTGGAATGTCATCTACCATGAGGCTTACCCAGCACTAATCTTACTTTTAGGCACTACCAGGCTAAAATATTCCTTTTTATACAGGCTTTTAACTCAGAAGATTTATTTCTGAAATGCTTTATGGTATCCTGGCCTAAGCATCATTTTATCTACATTACTTTAGGCTCCTCAGCATCTATTTTATGCTGTTTGTTTTTTAGTGGCTTGTTTTAATAGCATCAGCTTGTTTTAGTAGCTTGTTTAATGGTTGTGTTTTAGTGGTTTGTTTTTAATGGTTGTATTTTAATGCATTGGTTTCGTTGTTTTAGTTGTCAGTCACCTCAAGCAGGCCGCTAGAGAGGCAGTGAAATAAATAAATAAAATGTTTAAAAATCCACCTTGATGTACCCTTACAGGGGTCCTATAAGTTAAAACCACAATAAAATGCTGTGGTGTGACAGGATATGTTGGAACTGACTCCCACCCCTTGCAACAAGAAATCCACGCTGTCTTGAGTCAAGGTTCTTTAATGAGATATCATAGCTTCAGCATATATATGTCCATAGGTTATACAGAGGCAATTTAAAGCGTCTGGCTGTACACAGGGCTCTTGTTGAGAATGACGTATGGAATGCTTGTTACAAAGTTTCAGTCTCTCTCTGTAAGCCCCCCACCCTCAGTGCCCAACCAGCTGGGCATAGTCAGTGGGAGAGTGGGAAGTAACTGTCCCAAGGCCGCTGTGGTGAGCCATCTTAGATAAGAGTGCAGTCTTCCCAGGAGCTGGGCAGCTTATGTGAAAAACTAGACACACACAGAGAAGATGATCGCAAAACTCACAAAGAGGGAGGGACTGTGGACAACAGACCTGACAGTGACTACAGATCATCCTCAGCTATTACTAAGCTTTGCTATGTATAACTATATTTTCTTACAGTCCTCTCTTGCTATCATTTGCTCTCTCTCCCATTCTTCTGCTGTCTTCACCACTTTAATTTTTAGACTGTAATCTCCTCAGGGCAGGGTTTTGCCTCCTTTCAGTTATGAAAATTCACAAAATACCATGTACACGAATGCTACTGTGTATATATCGATACAAATAGTTCTACTATTATTACTATTTATAAATATCACAACATAGAACAAAGTATTGTCTACTGTTTATTACAGTTGCCCTAAGTACAGAAGCTTGGGTCAGTAGAGGACTAGGAGGAAAAATGGCCCTAGAAAAGAGCCTTGTATCTGGCCCCATTCCTACAAAATTGGGAGGGAGAAAGAAAAGGCCTGTGCTGTAACGTGTGTGGTTTTCCCAGGCACCTCCTTTGCAGCAGGTGTGTTCTTCTCATCATGTTTTTCCCTGCAAGGCTGGGAGGCTGGACAAAATACATCCTTCCCCCTGTGCCATGGGAGGGTGGGCAGGCTGGGTCCATTCGTCCATGTGATACTATTTTCTGGTTTGTTGGCTTCCAGAGGCTCATGCCCACCATATGTGTAGGAAGGTCATCCCTTGCTTAGGGCTGGGGGAGGTCTCCCAGGCCATCATCACACCAGGATACACCGGGTCTTTTCCTGAAGGTCTCAATGGCCAATTCACCCCGGTTTGAATCACAATATATTTAATATAGTTGCTCATTCAAACATCTCAACATTTCTCCATGTTCTGACATCTCTTTTATGAATTTACTTTTAATACGTCTAAGAATTGACACATGCATGCATCAGATCCAAAAATACTGTTCAATGAAGGCTGCTCACATATGAAAGTCTGAGACATCGTGATAAATCCTCAAACGAGATATGCTGTATATCTTCTATGAATCAGTCCTGAATGTAATAGGTTGTTTATTCTATCTTTACTATGTGTTTGTGAGCTTAACAGTATCTCTGAAATGTAGTATTTGGTCAAATCCTTCTCAGGAAATCCATGACTAATCCAGAAATTGTACGGTTCACTAGAAAGTCATTTCTGTAGCTCTAAGCATTTATCCAGGAAATGCTTTCCCATGAACCTGTCCATTCCGATGAGCAACTCATTTCCAACAAGTAATGAGATGAAGAATTAAGTGTCCAGAGACTGCATGGTAGAAAACTAAAGGGAACATTCATTTCTTAGGAAGAAGTAAAAAAAAAATAATGGGCCAAATTTCTGGCGACAACAACAAAAAACAAGTGATATTTGGCTTAAGAAAATGTGCAAGTAATTAAATGAGAGGAGAGACAAGAAACACTTTCAGACTTAGACGTTTTGTTTTCCATCAGTGACAGTTTTGTAGTCTGGGCACAGACTTAGAAACCTAGGCCAGCATCCAAAAATTTCACAACTAGTTTCGCATACCCTATGGCAATACAAAGTTTGAATTTCTTGACAACTCTTCTTTCAACCTCAGGAGACTTTTTTAGGAGGACAGGGTCTGCTGTTTTAAAAGTTAAAAATACTGCTGGGAATTCCTAAGCCCCCAGGTGTACCTAAAGTAGCTCTTTGGATCCTGGCTTCTGGTTGCCTTGCTTCTAATTTCCCTCACAATAAATCCCTTACAGCTGAGCTAGACATATCAACTCTTGTCTAAGTGAATATTTTTACAAAGGCCAATTGGCAGGATAGTTGCACTATATAACAGGCTGGTTACCTATTGAAGATGGCATCAGTATCTAACATATATACATGATTTGCCCAGCAGCACAGTAATTTTTGAAATTGTTATGTTGGTGTCACACTGTCATGCTGGCCCATTCTCTGTTTAAGCAGAACAACATGTTCAGAGTTGTGCAGTAAGAGCTTTTCAGTGTACTCTTAAGCAGAGTTACAGCCTTCTAAGACCATTTGCTTCAATGGACTAAGAAGCATGTAACTGTACTTAGGACTGCACTATAAGTACCCCTAATATAAACAACATTTTTAGAAGAGACAGTCGCTGAAAGTAGCAGACAAACACTTTTCCTCACTGCAAAGGAATGATTGACCTCAGGGGTTTTTTTAAAGCAGTAGGCCAGAAGGCTATCTAATCCACTGGACTCCAAGACTTTGTTATGGAAACTGGATTCTTAAACTGGCCTTAGAGGAAGATCACAACAGCTTCTCATATGAACTCCTTGGAGAGTTTGAACAAAAATATTCTTGGAAATGAATCTCATAGAAGCATTAATGTCCATATGAGGATCTCTGGTAAGAAAGAATTTTAGCTCCTGGAGCAAGAAGTTCTTGGTCCAGAAATCTAAGAAGTGGATCTGATGGTGGGCACTGGAGCTATAGAACACAACAGCCACTCATTTTGATATTGCTCACAATTGTTATGTCAATCTCTCTCATTTGTTCAGGTTTCTGGGGAATGGTATATATGGATACTTTTCATTCAGTGGGATATTTTGGGTATTCCTATGTTACTAGAGTGCCGACTGCTTGTCAAACTAGTCATACAGATTTCACAAGGTGTTTGATCAGTGCTTCAATAAACATTTTCTACAGTTTTGTTACTTGGGTCAGAGACTAATAATGTTCAATTACAAAGACACTGGAAGGTAACCATTTGTTGTTTATATTTGAATGTCTTGATTACTCCCCTATAACTATGCAAAAATGGACATCTGCGGCTGCACTAACTTTGGCAAAATGGCTCTTAAAAGGAGGTGGACTATGGCATTTTAACTGAAATGACTTTCTCTAAAAGAGCACTAGAAAAGATTCACATAGTTAGGTTTGTGAAAGTATTTTACTTATAGATCTGTAGAACAGTAAGAATACAGTTCTGACCTGCGTATATTTTTTCCTGAACTTAATGCAATTGTTTGCATCATGCTTAATACATAATAAAATGTTTTTTTAAAAAAGAAATAGAATATTAGTATAGTCCATTTCCTCACAGGGTCATGCTTGTGCAATAATTTCCATATGTACATGTAGGACACAGTGCACAAATTACAACCAATGTGTGGAGAATGAATGCACAGAATACAGGGCTTTGGGCAGCTATCATGAGTCCCTCTTCCATATATGTGAATTGTGCAGGGTTATTGCTGGAATCAAGACTTACAGTTGTGCTCCCAAATGTAAGCAATGAGCTCACATGGCTGCAGAATGAGGAAGGAAGGAAAGTGACATGTTTAATCTAATCCACATTTTAGAGGCTCTTGGCATATATTTCCCTTGAAATTAGTTCTAGATAAGTGCAGTGAGGAATTTTTTAAATAATAATAGTAGCATTGCTATTATTGTAAGTACTTTTAAAGGAACATAAAGAGGTATTATTATGGCCAGTACAAGTATAGCCTGATTCACAATGTAGAAGAGGTAGAATGCTTCAATTTAAGCAAATCTTTAGAAACGTTTTTTTAAAAGAGGAAGGAGAGCAGCCCTTAGGCTATTTCCTTCTGGTGCAATTACAGAATAAATCCTATTTATATCCCACCCTTCCCCCAAGGAACTCAGGATAGCATGCATAGGCTTCCTTCATTTTATCTAAGTTACAGTGGCCAATTGCGCATGGCTTCCCTGAAGCTGGGATGTTGCGGAACATGCCGGAAAAACCGCGGAAGATCGCGTTTTCTCACGCGAGTTTTGCGCGATATCGCGCAAAACTCGAGCGAGAAAACGCGATCTTCCGCAGTTTTTCTGGCATGTTCTGCAACGTCCCGGCTTCAGGGAAGCCGTGCGGAATCGGCCAATCATGTGAGGTAGGGTGCATTGGAGGAGTGGCTGGCCCAGTTTACCCCAATCAACTAGAGAGGCAGGAATCCGGTACTTCATTCACTGCACCAGACCGGAACTCATGATGTAATTGGTTTAACCCCAAGGGCTTTATCATCGCTGAGCTGTGTAAAAAGCACATCAAAACAATCAGCGCAATAATACACATCCATTTAAGTCACAAAATCTGTCAATAAAGGTCTTGCTTGCCATTGACGTGCTGATTCTTTTTGGCTCAGACTCTTCTGAAATTCCAAGGTTATGGACGCCACCTAAACTTAGAAGAGATAAAAATACTAAATTAGAGAGAAAATACTACAATTAGAGGCTTTGTTAATTATCAGTGAGAGAAATTCCATTATGATAGCTAAAATAACTTTAATTATGAGGGGGTATATAAGCACTTCATGAATAAAGGCAGCTAAAGGAATCAATCCGGACGGAAGATGGGAGGGGAATGGCAAAAAAGACAACTTTTTGAAAGCTCCTTACAGTTCTAAGGATTCTTCATCAGCCTGCCCCTAAGCTATTAGCACAGCTGAGGAAATAAACCAGTCCCACACACAGAGGATCATTCAATAAACTTTATTGCAACAACAGGATTGCCTGAAGTATTAAACTTTCCAACAAAAAAGAGTCTTTGGGATATAAGAACTTACCGGCAGAGAGAATAAAAGGGAAACAAGGGACACATTCAACAAACTCTGAACAGTAGAAAACGTACATTACATTGCATACATTACAAGTATACATTACATTGACTTGTTATAGGCTAAAACATGCCCTGTATCAATATATACATTAATCAAACTGCTCGTACACTGTGACGCTCTCTGACCTGAATGTGGAGGTTCCCTTTACCTATCATGGCTACGGATGGACCTTGCCTCCATGAATTTGTCTACCCCCTTAATAAGAACAGCAATATTTCTGAGGCACCATTGGTTTCATCCCATTGTCCAAAGTTGGCTCAAACAAGCAATCCCAAGTTCCCAGGCAAGCAAGATGATGCACAGAGCTACCCAAGAACCCCTGGTACTTTCTCTGCATAAGCAGCAGTCTGTGGAGTAGTAAAACAGGAACAGGGAACGGAGCAGGATGACATTTGTATTGGAAGACTTTCTGTGGGAGAGGGGTAGAGGGAGATAGTAGGTTGCCACTATTGGAGAAGGCCATGCAAGCATCCTGACTCTGAGTAGCATCTATTTCTAGCTTTTGTACTTTCTAATTCTAAAAGAATTCTAGTAAGTTTCAAAATGGAAACTTATCAAAATCTTTGCTGCAATGACAACACTGAAAAGTTTCTTCTCACATAAATATGAAAATAAACACATGCACAAACAATGGCTAACTGACCTTTTACTTTCTGTGTGTGAGCATAGATATTCAACTACAAAATATAACAGTCAACATGTCAGCAATGAATGGTGCCCTGCCCACACTTTAAAGCACCTTCTTTTCTCTTCCACATGGAATCAGTGATCAGATGGAAAGATGGGTTTCATGCTTCCATGCATGCTGTAGAGAAAAATGACTGTTTTATATGTGCCATTCATAAGTGATGCACCATTCATGGTTTGTTGTTGTTGTTTAAGGAAAATGTACATTAGCTCACACCCTAACCTGGATAGCCCTGGAAAGCCCAATTTCATTAGATCTTTGAAGCTAAGCAGGGTCAGCCCTGCTTAGTAATTGGGTGGGAAGCCTCCAAGAAAAAACAGGGTTGCAGAGGTAGGCGATGGCAAGCTGCTGTTAGTCTGTTGCCTTGAAACCCCTGGCAGGGGGTCACCATAAGTCAGCTATAACTTCTGGCA
This sequence comes from Eublepharis macularius, assembly GCF_028583425.1. Lineage (NCBI taxonomy): Eukaryota > Metazoa > Chordata > Lepidosauria > Squamata > Eublepharidae > Eublepharis > Eublepharis macularius. The sequence goes on from NC_072800.1 coordinate 35,682,660, forward strand.
CTTTCCACTACACATCAGCTCACAGTTTCTCTGGTCCAGCAAGGACAATCCGTGTATGGAAACAGTATTTCTGGTGCTCTTTTGAATGCAGCCCTATGGGCTCAAAATAATGCAGCATCCATGAACCAATCTGACTGGCCATCAGATTAGAGAGTAAGATCCTTGAGCACATTATTCTTGTAGCCCACTGCAGCATATAAAAATGGCTGGTTAGGAGCATGGAATTGTTCCCCAAATAGGATCTCTATGTTCTTTCTTAATGAAATGTCAGCAAAATGGACTACTCATTCTCCATGCAGGGACTGTTCATTTGATTTCAAAACTTTTACTCCCTTTTGTTTGCATATAAAGTTAAAAAGGTATTAAATCACAGTGTAATAGCACAGAGATGCAGTCATGTTCATTTCATTTCTTTTACAAAGTAGATTATCTTCCTCCCTGTAGCTCCAGGAAATTCTTTTCACTTTGTAACTAACCCCCACAATATAAACATTTATTCATGATGATTGTGGGCTTTAAGGATAACATAACTTTCTTTCTAAAAAATGTAATTATTCAGTGTTCATAGTTTTGTAGTGTTTGTCTTACCTGGAAAACTATCTGTAAAATATTACCTGTGTGGTGCTAGTTAATGTGAAACTCTAGATAATGCTAGGATCCAGAGATCTGTGTCCAGTTGCAATGTGTTGCAAAAGTTACAAAGATGTATATGTGGGCAGGTGTAGATCTTTCCTTCAATGTCAGCTCCTTATTGGATTCTACTGTGGAGGTTGTATGATCTTGAGGTGCTTTTCAGTGGAGTGGTAAATTGCCAGCACCCGAAGTGGAAACTGAAAAGCCCCATAAAATTCTGGATCATGGCATAATGTACTTAGGTTAGTAACGTCTTTTCGGGACCCACTATCTGTCTGGCATCAGTAGAGACCGAGTCTTTTCTGTCAGAGTTCCCATCCTACAGAACGGGCTCCTGGATGAGGTGAAGGGACTGGCATCTTAAAAGGTGTCTTGGAGGTACTTTGAGGCTACTCTATTTGCTAGGGCATTGAATATGATTTAGGCTGCAAATATTTTTAAGGGGGAACAGATTTATGTAGAGTTATACTGTATTTTAAAATTAGAATGTGTGAGCTGCCCTGCCTTGAGCTATAGGAAAAGGCAGTGTATAAATATTTAATAAATACATACATAAAATAATCTTGTTCAGAGAAAGCATTGTAATAATCCTTGTATAGTAAAGGCTGGTAAAGTTAAATGAGGTGTGACTAGAATTCCTAAATCCAAGTAATTAGTAGAATTACAGCACCATCCTAAGCAGAGTTAATTTACAATCTTTGATTTATTTGTATCCCCAACAGGGACACAAAGCTGTTCATAACTTTGTTCTCCTCATTTCAATTTCATCTTCACAATAGCAACTCTGTGAGATAGGCAAGGCTGAGAGGAAGTGCAAAGGTCACCACTGAACCTCTGTGGCAGAATAAAGATTTGAAACTGGGTCTCCCAGGTCCTATCCCAACGCACTAACCAGGGTGTGACTCTGCTTAGGATGGCACTGCTAGTTTCCATACTGGAGATAAGCTTTAGATAATGCAAGGTCTCCTGTCTTCTTCCCCCTAAACATACTATAAGAAAAACTGCCCAAATTTTAAATCTGTGGGGATCCAAAACTGAATTTCCCCCAGCTTGAACTTTATTATTTAGTAGTTGTCATGGAGAAAACCTTACTGCTGTCTTACTGCCTGCCAGGGCTACATATGAGGGTTTAAAAGTATGAGGGGTGAAAAATAATCCAGGACAGTCCAGTCTGATTTTTATACCTCCACGGTTCAATCCCAGCAGAATTCTTTCAGATTAGTAATATATTTGTAACTTTTTCTCTGTGGGTCACTGACCATATCCATGTTTAATTTTAAAAATAAACATGATAAAGCAATCCTAATTATGTTTTGTTCACGCCGTTCTGCATCTGCTACAAAGCTGGCAGAATGTCAGGAATGCTTGGAAACTCATTAGATAAATCTAAGATGAAACATATGTTTTTATATATAAAAATTAAATTAAGTTTTAAAAAATGATGTTGCAAGATGAAAACCTACATTTTGATGTTTACAAGACAATTCTGACAACAGCTTAGGATACATGTAACCAAAGCCAAATTAATACCAGAAATATAAATATGGCTGCTTCTCAGGATATTTCTGGAAGGTAAGCACTTCTAGTCAAGCCACATGGTATACGGGAAATCCCTTATCAGGACTCTAACATTTACTTTAATGCAGGGCCGGATCTAGGGTTGCCGGCACCCGGGGCAACCCTAGTCCGGCCTTGCACACGCACGCACCACACACGTGCGCTCCCAGCGTGGCGTGAGGATGTCATTTTGGTGGTCATCATGCGGGGCGCTGGAGGCAGCGTGCGGGGCTGGGAAGATGCCCGCGCCATTCGCCTCTCCGCAGGTGAATGGCGCGGGCGGCCTCGCAGCCCCCCCGTGCTGCCTTTCGCCTGCCCCATGGGACAGGGGGCGGCCGACTTGCCGCACGCCCCCTGTCCTGCAGGGCAGGCAAAAGGCAACGCAGGGGGGCTGCAAGACTGCCCGCGCCATGCGCCTGCCTCGCAGTACAGGGGGCAGCCGGCTGCCCCCTCTCCTGCGGGGAGGCAAATGGCATGGGTAGCCGTGCTGCCCTTTGCCTGCCCTGAAGGACTGGGGGTGCGCGGCAAGCCGGCTGCCCCCTGTCCCGTGGGGCAGGCGAAAGGCAGCGCGGGGAGCTGCGAGGCTGCCCATGCTGCCGCCTGCGCACTCCGGCAGCTGGCAGCTGCTTCTGGCGCCCCTCCCTGGAGGCGTTGGGGGCAGACTACTCCCCTGCCCCCCGCTCGATCCAGCCCTGCTTTAATGTTAAACAACAGACATGCTGATAGGGGCAGTGTAATGTTTTGCTATGTAAATAGTTTGTGTTTTTTTATTTCTGCTAGTTAAGGTGGGGGTTTGAATGTATGGTTTAAAATGCAGGTGTCAAAAGAAAGAAGGATGGGGAGCTAGACAAGTGAGTGAAGTGAGCTGTGATTAGACAGTAGCTGTACCATAGGGGGCAACGTGAACTGCAGTTTAATCAGAATGCTGAGGGGAAGAGTTCAATCAGTCAGCTTCAGGGAGTCTGTGTGGAAGTCTGTGTCTGTGTGGGTGAGAGGAGAGAGTTAGAGCAGAACCACAAGTGACAAAAGGCACAGATTGGACATTTGTCAGCTTCCCTCAAGTTTTGATGGGAAATGTAGGCAGCTTGGCGGAATGTTGGACAAGTGACAGTTGAAAAGTCCATTGGACAGCAGTCAGAGAGCGAAGCTGCGAGACCAGGATGCCTACATTTCCCATCAAAACTTGAGGGAAGCTGACAAGTGTCCAATCTGTGCCTTTTGTCACTTGTGGTTCTGCTCTTATTCTGTGAGGGAAGTGCTGAGAGAATGTCTGTTTTCTTTTTGGATGAAATCAGCCTATGTGGCAAGTTAATAGGGTTGCCAGGTCCAGGTTGGGAAACTCCTGGAGATCTGGGAAGCGGGGTCTGAAGAGTATGGGGTTTGGGGAGGGGAGGGGCCTCAGTGGGGTATAATTCCATAGAGATCACCCATCTCCAGGGGAATTGACCTCTGTTGCCTGGAGATCAGTTGTAATTCTGGGAGATCTCCAGCTATCACCTGGAGGCTGGCAAGCCTACAAGTTAACTTCTGGAAACTCAGAGAATTCCATATTCTTCACTTTGGAGGATATTTTTAGTGGCAAGTGTGGAGAAGTTTAGTCTTTGTGACTGAATGTGTGTATAAACGTTTAAAGATCTGACCTGTTTTGAAACTACCAAACTATTCTGAAACCAATACACTTATAAATTGCTCTGAAACTATTACACATATGTACTTACAAGTAAACTCTGTTTCTGGTTAAGTAAAACACCTGTTTGATTAAAGGACCCTTTTTTTACCTCACAGCCAGGCTGACCGTTCTATCATTCTACTATCTATAGCTAAGACTTCCTATACAATAAGTCGAGAAAGAACTAAGATGGGAGCCTTTGGTGGCACCGAAACCCTAAGCGAACACTATGGAAATCAGGGAGGCATCAATATGCGGGTCGCATAATGGGGGCAAAACGCCATAGGCAGTTTAGATTGGGGATGTGGCAGTGGGAAAGGGAAGTGACCCAGTTTTTTATGAACGCACACCATTACCATAATAGAAAGTGACTTCCAGATCTGCTATTAAAGTGATAGGGGGGAAATCCAATAAAATTGCTGAATTAGAATTCATCAACAAATTCAAGGCAATCTACTCCCAAGAACATAATAGGAATCTGAGATTCTTAATTCACTAGGCACTGATATCTTGTACATCCCACACTTTCACCTCTGAAATTTCCCTTTGTATTTGCTTGTTTCATTTCATTCCACTCATTTTTACAGTTCGAATACCTAACAACATGGGGGAGCATCTCACAGCTGAGTGAACCGAATGCTCTTTGGATTGGATCTTGTTCTGAACTGACCTTTCTCTTTAACATCACCTCCCCTTTGTTATGTATATCAATATTCCAAGGAATCTGCTGAAATGAGCTCTGACTTGTGAAAGCTTATGCTGAAATAAATGTTAGTAGTCTTTACTTCTGGATTCCTGTTTGATTTTGCTGCTACACTAACATGGCTATCCATCCAGAATATTCCTTTAAAAAATTGTCCTTGGTTCACTGAAATTATCAATTTATCTTTCCCTGTCTAAAGAGTCAGCTGTCTTACTAAGCTGCACATGTCCCCCACTCTAATGACATAAATGGCAACACTTCCCTTTCTCAAATCTTCTGCTGCTTTTGCTACTTGTGTCATCAGCCATCAGTGACAATCAGCAACATCTGCTGGATGTTTTCATTTACTGTAATTTTTATTTATTTAATCGTATTTGTATTCTGCCCTCCCCATGAGCAGGCTCAGGGCGGATAACAGCATTAAGAACATTTAAAACATTTCATATAAAACATTTAAAAGCATCATACAAAAATATAAAAAATAGCAGCACTCTTTTTCCTGATGGTGGCAATACAGTTAATAACAGATAATGCAACAGTACAATTGAACATAGCAGCAGCTTAAGAACAGTGGTGGGCAGCTCTCATAGGGAGGGGGGGTAGATGTTGTATCCTCCAGCCAGCGGAGGCCCAGCCTCAGCCATAAGCCTGGCGGAACAACTCTGTCTTACTGGCCCGGCGGAAAGATAGTAGATCCTGCCGGGCCCTGGTCTCGGTCGACAGAGCGTTCCACCAGGTAGAAGCCAGGTCTGAGAAAGCTCTGGCTCTAGTCAAGGCCAGGTGGGCCTCCTTGGAGCCAGGGACTGATAACAATTTCTTTCCTCCCGATTGGAGAATCCTCTGGGGAATATACGGGGAGAGACGGTCCCTCAGGTACGCTGGCCCCAGTCCACACAGGGTCTTATAGGTAAATTCTATTTATTTATTAATTATATTTTTAACCCGCCCTCCCTGCAAGTGGGCTCAGGGCGAGGTACAACAGTGTCATGATATGATGAGAAATAGGAATGTTGACTCGTTAAAACACATATTGATTGGACTTATGTTAGGACAGGCACATGAAAAGTATTCCCTACAAATGTAGAACTAGAACATGGATTCCATGGTGACTACTTGAGTCCAGTGTGTGCACAGTTACCATCCTGATACAATTATTCTCCCAGGGAAGGAAGATGAAGAGAGGGGACAGATACTTAGCCAAAAAGTAGTTTTATTGACCTAACTAAGATACAAGATAGAATAGGTGAAGAAAAACAGCAGCAGTACAAGAAAATGAGACTGAAGCATGAGTGTGAGAAGACCTTGGAGGGTCACACAAAATAGTTCTGTTTAATGTGCCCCAGAGTTCTCATGCCAGCAAAGCTCCTTCCTCTTGACATTATCTGGGAAAATAAGTGCCTTAAATGAGAGACTCTGGTGATATCAAAAGTTAGTTCCATCCAGGCTTCTAACTTTGCAAGTGCTGGAAGAGGAGGATCCAGTGCTCTCTCTCCCCTCAGGTTTCAGAGGGGGGACAAACCAAACAGTTAGAAAGATAGAGAGGTCAGGGGGCTAGAGGTGGGCACAACCAGCAATACAAACAAAAAAAAAGCCACGAACAGCCCAATCAGCTGTTCGCAAGCAAGCTGTTCGTGAGGCCCCGTTCCTGGCAAACGTGTTCAATCCAAGCCTTCTTCATGGCGTTCGTCAGCCCTTCGCCAAGCCAGACAGTCTGGCGCCTTTCAATCATTTCCCCTGGCAACATAGGCATGGACTATCTGAACTCTGTCTGAACTCCTTCTGGCTTTCCTTCTGGCTTGTAACCCCTCAAAGTAGCTTCCAGCAGACAGTCCAGTTTTTGCCACTGTGAAGAGAAAATGACAGGAAAGGGAAGTACCCATAGATCATGGCTTTCTGAGGGTCCAATCTCTCTGAAACTTGAGGGGTCTTCAGAGGACAGTGAGGACTATGTCCCCTGCAACTTTGGTGGGTATTGGACATTGGGATGGTCAGTTTGTAATCCCTCAAAGTAGCTTCCTGCAGACAGTCCAGTTTTTGCCACTGTGAAGAGGAAGTAACATGAAAGGGGGAGACCCATGGATCATGTCTTTCCTGGGGTGCAATTTCTCTGAAACTTGGGGGGTCTTCAGAGGACAGTGAGTACTATGTCCACTGCAAATTTGGTATATATAGGACATTGAGAAGGTCAGTTTGTAACCCCTCAAAGTAGCTTCCAGCAGACAGTCCAATTTTTGCCACTGTGAAGAGAAAGTGACATTAAAAGGGGAGACCCATGGATCATGCCTTTCCCAGCTCAAGTTCAGCTAAGTCCCAAGGGGGTCATTCTGGCTCCCAGGAACCTCCAACTACGAACATGTTTGTGAACATGTTATGTCCTTCGATGTTTGTGAATCCCTGTTCATGGACGGCAATGAACAACGAACACCGTTGGTTGTTGTGGATTTTCCAGGCTGTATAGCCATGGTCTTGGCATTGTAGTTCCTGACGTTTCGCCAGCAGCTGTGACTGGCATCTTCAGAGGTATAGCACCAAAATCTCTCAGTGTCACAGTGTGGAAAAGATGTTGGCAGGTAATTTATATCTACTCAGGAAGGTGGGGTTGGGCTGAGTCATTCTGTAAGAGTTTCCCAGGGTGTGGAATGCTAATGGAGGGAGGCTTCACTGTATCCTGAGGAGGTTCTTTTGCATATGGATTGGTGCTTGATATGCTAATCTTCTCTGCAGGACTATTGTCGGGTATAGAGTATTTTGTTAGCCTGGTGTTTTTCAGGACTGGAAACCATGCTCTAGTCATTCTTAAAGTCTCTTCTTTCCTGTTGAAATTGTGCTTATGCTTATGAACATCGTGTTCGTTTTTTCCCCCTGTTCGTGCCCACCTCTAGTCAGGGCACTCTGTTTACTACTGTTTACTGCTCTGACTGTCCTTTAACATGCATATTGCTGTTCTCAGGATTTCTTCCTCCTGACTTCCTCCCTCTCACTTCTTCTCTTCCTGGCTTTGTTCCACCTCTCTCCTTCCCTTCCCTCCATCTTGGCAGCATGGATACAGTCCTTGCCCTGCCATCCATGTCCATCCTTAGATTAGATAGGTAGTTAGGATCTGTCTCTCCTCCTTTGCCGTCAGAGTATGGAGCTTCTGCAATAAAAGAACTCTCATTTCTTTTCTAAATATAAATCAAGTGTATGCTTTTATTATTTTCTCTCCTGCCCACACACCAGCCAGCAGAACAAGCTCACAACCATCTATAATCATGCTTCCTATGCCTACCGATAGACTCTGCTAATGACCCAAACATGGAATCCTTTAATTAGGTTTCTGGGGCCTACATAACGATTTATTTATCGGCAAGACCAGAGGATTTTGTGGATTCAAAAAGATAAGTCTCAGGAGAGCGTGGTTGGGGCAACATTTAAATCTCTGGAATCAGAATGGGGGGAATAACAACAACAAATCCAGCCCAACATCTAGTGGACTGTGATAATATCATATAACAACAACAGTTCATTTGTATACCACCCTTCTGGATAAATTAGTGCCCATTCAGGGTGGTGAACAAAGTCTGTGTTATTATCCTCACAATACTGCTGGGGAGCTGGGGCTGAGAAAAGTAGCTTACCCAAGGATACCAGGTGAGTTCATGGCAGTAAAGAGAGTTCAACTTGCAAAGTGCTGCATTGCTTAACCACTACACCAGCTTAACCACTACACCAGCTACACCAGCAAACATTTCAAGTTGCCTATCCCTGTTACCCTGTAAAATGAAAACATTATTCATGTAGAAAAGAATATAGAAGTATAATGTATTTTATTGTAAAACTAAACAGGGGTAGAAGCAAAACAGTCCAGAAATTTATGGGTAACAATATCTCCCAGGCCTGTCATTAACTTCGTTGCGTCATGGGAGTCTCCATCAGTTAGTAATATAAGAATTTGTAGGAACACTCTAGCCATGCTCTTCAGGGCTGTTTCCACACTACTCACCTTCATCCGGAACGGGATGCAACGTCGCAAAAAAACTGCTGAAGATAGAGTCTTCTTGCGCGAGTTTTGCGCAACATTTTTTTCGCGACCTTGCACCCCATTCCAGATGAAGGTGAGTAGTGTGGAAACGGCCCAGGTCTTCTTAGTGACTTACTTGTTATGTCGTATCCCCTAATAGATTCTTCATCCTGGTTATCTTCAATGATCACTGATTTTGTACTGAAGTAAGCAGTACAGAAAATTTCTGGTTCAGAGGAATATTTCACCACTGAACTTGGGTGTAGGTTAGCTAACATCAGTTGTTTTCATCGAGATAATCATTAACAGTGAAATCCCAAACAGAGGTACTCCAGTCTAAGACCACTGAAATCAATGGGCTTAGACTGGAGTACCTCTGTTTAGGATTGCTCTGTAAGTCTTTCATAACATATTTTTTGTAATCTGTGCTTCCCAAACCATCAGAGCCAAAAATAATATTCTAAATGTTCTCTCCTGCTGCACTTTGAAAGAACAATACTGAGAATTTGTTACTATTTCATGTTAAAATAGCACTAAATCTTCATCAAGGTCTTCTTTGTTCCATGCAAAACTTGTGAATTAAGATTACTTTTTGATTCACTTCTAGTAGCACCTTAAAGTTCAACAAGATTTTCAGGGTATAAGCTTTCAAGAGTCAAAGCTCCCTTCTTCAGACACCTGAAACTAAGATCACTTTTTGGAATCTTAATGCCCCCTTCAATATGCTTGGAACATGTTTTTAAGAGAATACGTTCGAAGAATTATTCCTGTTATGCAATCACAGCTTCATCTGGAATTCATTATATCAATGTATGTGTCAAACTAAATTTAATTCAACCTATCCAAAAAAAGTTCCAATATGCACTTAATTGTGTCAACAAATATATGCCAAGCCTCAGCCATACAAACAAAACTGTAGGTGTGCCATAAGGAATGAAGGTACAACAAGTTTGCTGGGTCACTTTTGACACCATTAACTACCGCAGAATTGGACAACTTTAATTGCACAATGAAGAAACTGAAATTGTTTCAGATTTTCTATTCCTTAACTCAATCATCAACCAAAAAGAAAACTGTAACCAAGAAATCAGAAGTAGCTTGAGATTTGGAAGGGCAGCCATGAAGGAACTAGAAAAGATCCTTAAAGATAGGGTGCATTCAGTGGCGACCAAGATCAGAATACTTTATACCAGGGTGGCATTCTCCTAATGTGAAAGTTGGATAATGAACAAAGCTGGAAAGAAGAACATCGATTCATTTGAAATGTGATTTTGGAGGAGATTTGTATGAATACCATGGACCACCAAAAAGACAAGTAAGTGGATTCTAAACCAAATAAAGCCTGAATTCTCCCTAGAAGCTAAAATGACAAAACTCGGGCTATTGTACTTTAGTCACATCAAGAGAAGACAAGATTACTGGGAAATGCTAGAAAAAGTGGAAGGTAGTAGGAAAAGAAGAATACCAATTACGAGATGGATTGATTCAATAAAGGACACAGACTTCAATCTGCAAGACCTGAGCAACGCTGTTAATGATAGGGGTCATTATTTTCCCCTGGGGACTCTGCACATGAATTGGGCCCCTGCAGCACTTTTAAATTTAATTCTCATGGCGATCTTGCACCTGGCTTATGGTTGAAATATCCTGTAGTGATCACAAGGCAGACATAACATAGTTTGGCCATCACCCTCCTCACTGGATGAGAAGTGTCATTAAGTTAGAGGCTAATGCCACTGCAGGAATGAAAGCAGCAAGATAACAGTCTTCTGCAGAAAGGTACCTTGATTGGACCGAAATATCCTACACGATGATCTAAGAATCTACAGTGCATGTTTAGATAATTTTCTCTATGAGATTTCCATGATGCCAGGGATTCATTTTTCAGGGCTTCCCTAGCCCTTGCTCTGCTAGGTCATCTCTCTATATGGTTATACTGAGTGGCCTACTCCTTTCTATTCTTCTACCAATTCACCTCTTTTCAATCTGTAAATGTTCAAAGCTAGGAAGCTTGACTACTGCAGAAAAGGTTGGTTGGTCAGAGGCCCAAGAGGTAAGGATGAATGCCAACAACATGGAGGCTGAAAGACAAAGGCACCAAAGAGTGGGGTGGATCCTAGCTTTATTATACCACTCCTCTGAGGAATTTGTTTTCTTACTTAAAATATTTATACCCCACCTTTTCTTCTGGCTAGAGATGGGCATGATCCAAAAAAAACCCATGATACAGCTGATCGTGGATCGGTGCTGGCGACGATCCCAAATTAACGATTCGCAGCAATCATCTCCCATTCCCGAGCCGTGGATCATGGATCATGGATCATGGAGGCCAAAGCAGGGCGCGCTGCTATTCCCAGCTATGTGGGAAGGTGGGTGGTGGTGGTGGCCGCCGGGCCTGGCGGGCACAGGGAGGTGGCGACGAGCCACCTCCCCTCAGGGGGCGGGGGGTCTGGCCGCTCGCCGGCAGCACCCCCCATGTGCCCGCCTGCCAAGCCAAACTGGAGCATGCTGGTATTCCCAGCAAGAAAGGAACGGTGGGTACTGGCGGCCACAGCCGGGCCTGGTGAGCACAGGGAGGCAGCGGAAAGCCCCTCAGGGGGCGGGGGGTCTGGCCACTCGCCGGCTGCTCTGTGGTTGGAAGGAAGCCCTGCTGATCAAGGAAAGCTGGGCTTCCATTGGGGTTTCCAGGGCGACAAAAGGAGGGCAAACAGAGCTCAGGCATTCCCCTGACTCCGTTGCCAGGGGAATAGATTGCTGGCGCCTGAGTGTCTGGATCCCCGATTCGAGCCCGATAGCCCCGATCCAGGCCTCTCCTGATCGCTGGATCGTTGGCCATGGCCGATCACGATCCACCGGTTCATGATCGCACAATCGGCATTATCGTGGTTTTTTTCGGTTGTAGTGCGGATCGTGCCCATCTCTACTTCTGGCTCAAGTTTGAAGCCTTCCTTTAATCTAAGCAGTCTTACTCCAACTTAAGTGGGGGGGGGGTTGTTGGAGGAAGACCTACTTAAGTTGAAGGAAGGCTCTTTTGGCTGGAGGAAGACTACATGGAAGATGGTTGGATCCACTCTAGTATCTCTAGCTGTAAGGAGTGATAGACTAGAAATGAGACAAGAATCTACTAGTCAAGGCACAAAATAAAGTTTGGGTGTAAAGGGAGCTAATGGCAAGTCCAAGAGGACTCTTGGTACACACCTTGTCAACTCCTGTGATAGCCATCAAAGCATTTATAAAAGGGGAATCAAATTGTTGTATGAGTGTACAATCATATGTCCTTGTTATAACTTTAAGTTTGGTGTAGTTAAGAGCAGCAGGATTCTAATCTGGAGAACCAGGTTTGATTCTTCACTCCTCCACTTGAAGCCAGCTGGCTGACCTTGGGTCAGTCGCAGCTCTTCAAAGAGCTCTGTCAGCACTACCCACCTCACAGGGTGATTGTTGTGGGGATAATAATAACATACTTTGTAAACTGCTCTGGGTGGGCATTAAATTGTCCTGAAGGGCAGTATATAAATCGAATGTTGTTGTTGTTGTTGTTGTTGTTGTTACTGTTCCCATTGAGTGAATGTGGCATTGTATCACCCGATCTCATCAGATCTTGGAAGCTAAGAAGGGTATTGAATGGGTGACCACCAAGGAAGGCTGTGCAGAGGAAGGCAATGGTAAAACACCTCTGCCTCTCACTTGTCTTGAAAGCCCCTTGCTGGGGTGGCCATAGGTCAGTTGCAAGTTGATAGCAGATATGCAGGCACACACTGTACCCATATGTGAATCCATTAAAAAAATACCTGCTCTTTTTGCTGGAAAGATTGATTCCTGTATCATTTTGTACCTATATGGCTTGGCCTACCTAAATGTAAATGTTGGACAAATACAGACAGAAAAAAGTCTTTCCTATAATCTATTATATTGCTCTTCCTCCGATAATCTCAGGGCAGCATACATGATTCTACCCTTCTCTGTTTTATGATTTCCACATATTATGATTTTTTTTGGCACAGAAGCAATTAGCAGGAATGTTCTTTTGAACCAAAATGTTATTGTGAGACTGACCTTTCGCTAAGCCAGTGTGGTACAGCGGTTGGACTAGGATCTAGGAGACTCCAGGTTTGAATCCCCACTCTGCCACGGACGCTTGGCTTGGTGACCTTGGGCCAGTCACACAGTTTCACTAAAACCTGTCTCACAAGGTTGTTGTGAAGATAAAATGGAGGGGAGGAGAACAATTGTATTACCCTTGGTTCAAGAGAATTCCAACAAGCAATATTTGTGAACAAAAAGATGCAGCTTTGTTCAGCAGATCTGCAGCAAAACCAATAATAACAATCCTCCACCCACCCAGTAACCTTTATAAGGAGTTTCAGCAAGCAGCCCTTCACACCAGGGTGCTTCAAGAGCCAGGCAGTCTTCCAGGCAGCCACGCCAGTCCTTCTAAGAAGCCAAGTCAGTCAGCAGCTGGGCTAATCTTCTGAAAAGCCGAGACCTTCTCTCTCAGAAGATTTTCACCCTTTTCTAGCCACCCTTCCCATCACCAGATGCTTGCAATTTACAGTGCGGTGTAGAGGTTAACTCCTTGCTGCCCTGAGGCTAATATTCACATGGAGAAGGGCAGTGTGGCTCACCAACTATCTCCTTGTTATCACAATGGTTTTCCGGCATTTTTCACTAAAACAATTTAAGTCACTTTGGTCCCCATTGGGAAGAAAGGCGGGATATAAATGTAGTGAAGGAAGGAAGGGTTTCTTTTGAAATAAACTTGTTCCTTGACTGGAACAAACCCACATTTGAATACTTTGTCTCTTCTCAACAGCTGGCCCTTAACAAAGTAACCAGTTGTCTTTGTTCCTGTGGACAGCTGTATTTATGCACGTCTCCTACAGTCATTCCTTCATATGACATCCTGGCATAAGTCATATCTTTTACACCATGTGTATTTGTTTAACAAGACAGATTTATCTGCAATAATAATGAGTTAGAGCCAAAGAACTGTGAGTGGAAGAAAAACAATTTCCTGTGCTGTTTCAGGAACACTTTCACAAGAGCTTGCACATGAGCAAGAGAAGAAATGCGTTCTGCAACAGTTCCCATGCTTCCAGTTGCACAAGCAGTTGCAAAGGTGGACCCCTGATGAAGTTATTTAAATGAAACAAGTTTAAAACAGCTAGCCCCTTGTCGGGTCCGTGAAGGCTTCTTCTCCTGAGTGTTTTGGGTCCACCTATAAAGAAACAATAGAAAGCCAAGTCAGAACACTGGCTGCTTCCACACGTTGGATAATGCACTTTCAATGCTCTTTAGTGATCATTTAGAACTGGATTTTTGTGTGTGAAATGAAAAAACCACTTCCAAAGGATTGCTAAAGTACATTGAAAGCGCATTATTCAATGTGTGTGAAAACAGCCACTGTCTTCATATACTTACCTGTTGGATTTGCATGTATTTTCTGGGAGCACTTCTTGTCCACACACCTAGAAGAAAACAGAAAAAAAAGCATTAATCTGGCCATTTTCACACTTGCCCCGGGAGATCGCGCAAACTCACGGCATGAAGCGTCTTCCTAGCATGATCTCCTGGCACAATCCCCTTTAATGATCCAATAATGTCAGAAAAAGCACCATTAAACAGGATTGTGCTGGGAAATTGCACTAGGAAGACGCTTTTATGCTGTGAGTTTCACCTGATCTTCCAGGTGTGTGGCCATGTGAAAATGGCCTCTGAGATGTGCAGTGGGATTTATGTCTTTTTGACTTTTATGGACTTGCAGACTGCCGCTCTAATTGCATCATAGTCATTTTGTCATCCACATAGATGTGGATATTTTCTGGTATTTATTGATGGTATTTATTAGATAAGACTGGATTTACTAATGTACTGTAGCACTTGAACACTGCACTTTATTCTTTATTCATAAATATTTATTTAGTATTTATTTTATATAGTCTTTTCCAGTTTTCCTTCTGACTTGTGGATATCCACTTTCATCATAACCACTCCTGATCCCAGCTGGATGAAGGCGGGAGGCAAACATTGCCACCTGCTCCATGCCTGATCCCAACCTGAACTTCCCACCACTGCATGCTCTTGGAGGGACGGGCTGCCTCTTCTGGGCTTCCCTCCATGGCAGCACCCTCTGGTGGTGCGCCAGGGTAGAAAGTGAGTTGTCTGGAACATGGTTAGACTTTTATATAGTAGGATTAATGACAAAAAGAAAGTAGGGATGAATAAAGCCCCCAATGCACTTTACTCATGTCTGAGTCACATCCAGTACCTGTGGACCTAAACATGGACTCCCTTGACTCTATGACAATGTCGACACATCAGAGTTACTGAGTGTCTAAGATTGTAGTTCATATAGCTCACTTTTGGAAAAAAATGGACACCCCTTTTATAAGGCCTCATATAGGCTTGAAGACATATAGTTTGAGAAGCAGAATGAGGAATGAATGGGTGTCTCCAACCCAACAGCCAGCCTCCTATCAAGAACCTCTGATAAATTATGGGTACTATCTATTTCTAGCCTTACAGTAGCATCTGAAAAACAGCTCTGACATCCTTACTCTTTTCCTGTACCCCTTTTTCTTTTAGAGGAGCTAAGTCTTCCTCTATGGAAGGCAGGTAAAATCCTTTGGGGGTGGTCTATCATGAGTAAAATAACCTTGAGTCTACCCAGAACCTGCCAGTGGTATCAGTTTTGTTTCACATTACATATCAAGTCCTGATAAGTCTGCATACAGATCTAGTATATGAAGGATGCTGTGCCCTTTTACTAGCAAACCACTTCATATTGAAGAAGGCTAGAGTCAGATTCACTTTGATGCCTGTAGATTTTTACTTACTATTATTTCCTCTAAGCTATTGAGAGCTGGTAATGTTTTAAAAGAAAGTTGAAGGAGGCTGCTTCAAGGCTTTGTCAACTGGATATTCTTATTGTTTTTTAAGTTAAACTTGTTGATTTAGCTGTTACCATGTGGCCCCTATCTAGACATGCTGATAAGAGCCCCGTTACTGAAATACATGGATACTCACAATATTCTGGGAATGTTCTGACATAGATCTATGGTATGTTTATATAACCTTCTGGTCATAGTTGGAGTGAAAAAGCTGATTAAATTTTTCCAGGCCAGTATTTTTTCCAAGTTAGTATTAATGTTATGTTTTCTTGCTTTCTTATACAATCCACTTCTTATATATCCCCTGTATCTAGGTTCATACTAACCTGCCCATAGGGGATATATTGAGAGGATATGCAGTAGGATATACTCATATAAACAATCTCATGAGGAAATAGGGGAGGCTTTGGGGTAAAGGGATGAGAAGAAAGGAGGAGGAAATGCTAGGGGGTAGGTAAGACGGAAAACAAAAAATTTGAAGGGGGAAGATGCAGAGTTGGAGCAGAGGAAGGAAGCCATTTAAGCAACTGGAGATGGAACAAGTAGGAAGAAGCAGGAGCAAGCAAGTATTTATCCTTCCACCACAATTCCTCATAGGACCCAAAGTGAAAATGGGCTAACTAAGAGGTGCAAAGAATGGGGCTAAAAGTTGGGAAGGAATATATCTGTAGAGCTTAAATGCATTCCAACCCCCCCTCTCAAACTGCATATACAAATGGTTTGAAAATAACTTTTTCTTTCATATTTAAATATCCATAAATGTTTGTGGGGTCAGCTGGTTTTTAGTATATGATAAAACCAGATGTTTGTTTTTTTAAAGACAAAATTAACTTCAGGGCATTACTATTTGGGTTAGTGGGAAAAGCAGAAGTTAAAGTTTATTTTGACAGCAGAAAATCAGAAACAACTTAAAATTCCTACCATTAATACCCATAAGGATGACATTATGATACAAAAATATTTGTATTTATTACATAGATTATATAATTGTGGTTTGGGCAGGTGCCATATTCATTCTCCTTTTTTTTCCCTTCCACTAGTTTAATTTATTAATACCTACTAAGTGCACTCAACCACACACTGGAGGTTTGATATATGATTTGAAATTTAAAATATGTATGGCATTTGTGCTGATTATGGCTTGATGTGACTAGCCCACAATACGTTGGTAAGAACTTCTACACACAAATATTTAACTAATACATCCCTCATGGAAGACACATATAAAACAAAATGGGCAGCCGTGTTAGTCTGTCTGCAGCAGCAGAAAAGAGCAAGAGTCCAGTAGCACCTAGAAGACTAACACATTTTGTAGCATGGTATGAGCTTTCATGAGCCACAGCAGTGAAGAAGTGAGCCATGGCTCACGAAAGCTCATACTGTACCACTAAATTTTGTTGGTCTTATAGGTGCTATTGGGCTCTTGCTCTTTTCTAGATATAAAACAGTTGCTTTTGACATAACTTGTGATATGGAAAGTAGCACCACCATCTGGCTAAAAATTAAAACAAAACACGCTGCCTGGGTGATGCATTGGTTCACCTCAGAGCTCGGGCAATCCAGTCACCACCAGCCTCACGAAGCTAAATTGTTGCCCTCAGTTCCTGGTCTGTTCTATCCATACGAAGTTCCCCCATTCACTAAAGATCTAGTTCCATTTTTTTCTTGAATCAGATTCTGGTCATATTGAGATGAAAGCTTACAATGAAATCAATCTGATCGATAGTAATTTCCATTCATTTCAATGGGGATTCACAATAATGGATATAATTCCCCTCACTCATCCAATAGGAAGAAAATTCTCCTGGGCTGCACTCTCAACTAAAAAATCCTCCCTCCCATATTTCAGACAGAAAGGAGAAAGCAGCCCCATTCTATGACTAATTAATAGTCACTGGGCCAAGCTACACATGACGAATGACACTTGAACAGCAAGTGGATTGAGTGGAGGGCAAGTGAACAGGGAGAAATACACTTGCCGTTCAAGTGTCATTCGTCATGTGTAGCTTGGCCCTCACTTGTAGAGTGACCACAGGGAGGTATGAATTTTCCTTCCTTTCCCAGAAGCTCAAGCAGGGTCTGGCTCCACAAAAGTGGACTGCACAGTTCATAGCTGCTGAAATCTGCCCTTTCTCCAGCTTTTATCTCATTACATTCTCTTTCAGCATTTTCTCTTGGCCTTTGCATACTGGAGTCTGGCTTAAAAACAACGTGCGTTAAATGGTGGTGCTCAGGGTAATAAAATGGGAGGAATGAAATATAATAATAATAGTAACAACAACATTCGATTTATATACCGCCCTTCAGGATGACTTAACACCCACTCAGAGCGGTTTACAAAGTATGTCATTATTATCCCCACAACAAAACACCCTGTGAGGTGGGTAGAGCTGAGAGAGCTAGAAGCTATGACTGACCCAAGGTCACCCAGCTGGCTTCAAGTGGAGGAGTGAGGAATCTAACCCGGTTCTCCAGGTTAGAGTCCCGTGCTCTTAACCACTACACCAAACTGGATTAGTTCTTCTTGGTCAGTCACTGGTTTTGTATAAACATGGCCCCCACCCTTTTAACATGTGTGTGCATAGCCTGAGCCTCTGACTTCATTTCTCCCACTATTGCAACATTGCCTCCCTGCCAGCTTTTGCAAAGCCCCTGCCCTGCGACGCGACTCCTATCAAGAGGTGGGGAAAGTGTAGACTGAGCCTCTGGTGCCATCCTTCCTCCATCTGCCATGCTTCTGTACTGAATATGCAGGCAGATGTCCTATAGAATGAAGTAACTCATGCAAACTATACTGAATCGGAAAGGCTGCTGGTACTTTAACTGGTAGAAAAGTGCATACACTGTATTGTCGAAGGCTTTCACGGCCGGAGAACGATGGTTGTTGGGGGTTTTCCGGGCTGTATTGCCGTGGTCTTGGCATTGTAGTTCCTGACGTTTCGCCAGCAGCTGTGGCTGGCATCTTCAGAGGTGTAGCACCAAAAGACAGAGATCTCTCAGTGTCACAGTGTGGAAAAGATGTAGGTCATTTGTATCTACTCAGGAGGGGTGGGGTTGAGCTGAGTCATTCTGTAAGAGTTTCCCAGGGTGTGGAATGCTAATGGCGGGAGGCTTCACTGTATCCTGAGGAGGTTCTTTTGCATATGGATTGGTGCTTGATGTGCTAATCTTCTCTGCAGGGCTATTGTCGGGTATAGAGTATTTTGTTAGCCTGGTGTTTTTCAGGTTGTTCTCTAGCAATTATAAATGATTCGTACCTGCAGCTTCCTTGCCTTGACTGAGCTACTAGAATACTGAATGTTGTTTAAAAATTAATGTTGGTACAGAAAAAGTTCTGATTTTCATTTGCTCTGCTATTGTCATGCACTGAAAGTGTGACTTAAACATCTAGAAGCTTAACCTCAAAGGACAGCATGGAGTATCATGGGGGAACAAAAAGACCTCTTGATTTCTCCTCTCCAGTGTATATATAATCCACTCTTCTTCAGTGCTGTTCACAAGCAACCAAGGCTGCTTCCCAGTTGACTCTCCCCATCTTCTCACATTGTGCAGCAATCCAAGGCAATACAGGGAAAGGGAAGTTTTCCCATGTTGCAACTCACAATACAGTAGAGGAAGATAATGAGACTCACCCAGTTGACTGGAAAATTGAGTGATTCTCCCTGTCTTTTACTCCTGTGATGTGAATCACTGCACAATGTTGGGAAGAAATGGAAGTTTCCAGGATGGTGCTCCTTATCTCCTTGGTGGCTCATCGAACAGAAAGGGAAGACCAGGAGAATCAACTCAGAAATGATAGTATGTTCCCTGTATTGTGCAAGGTTGCAGTTTCAGTTCATCCATAATTAAGGGAAGGTTATTGACCAATTAACTAATGTTAGTTACTTAATGCCTTTAATGGACTAACTTGATTGCCTTGAACGCCTTTTAATTGACTAACTTGATTACGTTTAAACTCATTGCACATTGCCGAAAGAAGACTGCAGTCTTTTCTTGGTAAATTAAAGATTGTCATTTCACCTTTTCGCCCAAGTCCAGGAAGTTCTCATCGCTTATCAATAGGCACAATATTTCCCAGCAATATTTGCGTCAATGATATTTTAACTGCCCTTTCACACCGAACCATCTCCTGTACTGCTACAAAATGATCTAATATTAATTTTTAAAATACTTTGTCATACTGCCTTAAACTCTAGAAAATTAGGGTACACACTTTAAAATAAAAAAATAGAGGCAAACAAGAACAAACTTTGCATGTGCAAGAACAAAGTTTTTATTTGTCTTTAAAACATCAAAACACAATGCATCACATCAATGAACAAAAATGCATGTAAGAAACACAAGAACTTGTATTAAAGCAAACAACAAAATAGTGAAGGAATGAAAGCACAACTGTTATACAAAATTCAAACTGGTGAACTGATTTTCCATGGAAAACCTGGCGTCTAGGAGTTACTCTTTGGCACAAATTTCTAGTGCGATTAAATTTTCGAAGCAGGTTTGCACAGCTGCACTGATCATCAGTTTTCTTAGTAGACTGTACATACAGAAAGAAGGGGAAGCTTTGGTACATATCTACACTATGACTTCAGGATCTGGCTCCTTTCCAGAGGAATGCTCCATGGAGAGCACTCCCATTCTGCAACTCATGTATTAACTCAACTCATACAAGGTGATAGGGCTAGTCCATCAGTCCTCACACAGCCAAATATGCATGGAAACCACCAACACATGCACTTCAGAGTTGCTGGATTAAGGGACAGATATGTACAAAGCAGTAGAAACCCAATTTATACAATATAAAATGCTTTGACTTTAGTAAATGTTAGGAAAGGAAATGGGTTAGATCCAACCAGCTTTTCTACTGGTGAAAGAGGAGGTCCTCTTTAACCACGAAAAGACTGCTGGAGATCATGGGAAGTTGCATGGAAAAGCCATGTGGGACAGGAGAGGAGGGAAATTTAAGACATAGAGTAAAAAAGCCGACCTGATTTAATGCACTGTTTTCCTTCTGGGATGTTATTTTATTATAAAGGTATAGGAAACTTGGTTTCTCAGATTGTCTCTTGGCCATGAAGATAAATAAGATGTTCTTGGGTAAGACTTTATTTCTCACTCTAAACTGTCTCACAGGTTTATTAAAATTGTCTAAAATTAGACAAACTCTGTATGTTCTTGTTTGAACTCCTTGGAAAAATCAAGAGGAAATTATATGATAAATAAATAATATTGCCCTCAAAAGTCTGGACACCATACAACTTATAAGAAATGGGAATTTTGTTAAACTAGAAAATATTCCTAGCATATTATTTCAGGAAAGCTGATCTTATTTAGATACATTGTGTTTATTTCTCTTTTTTTATGCTGAGATTAAGAAGAAAGAATTGCATTAATCATTTTCCAGGTACTATAATTCTTCTTCTTCAAAGCCCTTCTGATTAGTTATGGCATTATACCAGTGGCAACTCAAGCCAAAGTACAAATTGTCCTGAGGTATTGTATTTACTTTTTGTGCATGATGCACATATTAATGTTAGTTTTATTAACTTTGTTATCCCTGTTAAATAATATACTTCAGCAACTGAAGAATCTCAGTTTTCCTCAAACAAAGTGACAATAGCCTCAGTCTGCTACTAAGATATCAAAAAAAAAATCAAACCAAAAGGTAAAGATGATAGACTGTTGGAGAGAAAAAAAAAATGTGGCTTCCTAAAGAAAAGGCTTTCATAGACTAGAAATACTAAGCCACAATAAATCTGTTAGTCTTTAAGATGCCACAAGACCCTTGGTTGTTTACAAATCTAAAAGAGATACAAGTCTAAATTTCCTTACAGTTCTACAAAACTGCAAACCTGCTTTGCTTGAATTTGGGAAGCAATATTTTAGTTTGTTTCACTTTCCCACTTAAAAGTCCACAGCTGACTGCTATTTATGGCTGACGCTCTTCACACTAGGCTGATTTCCTGCAAAAAAATTCACATTCTTCTTGAGTTTCAAATCTATTTTTATTTCCTCCACAGCCGCCATACCAGAACTGGAAGCACATGTCTCGTTCTATGTGATAATACCACTTGAGACTGTAATCTTCACATTCACCGCTGTCCATATCCACAAAGCACACATCTAGAGGGGGAAATAAAATGGATCCATATACGTAATGAAGAGAAGTCTTTGAAACACATACTTGATTGATTGATTGATTGATTGATTGATTGATTGATTGATTGATTGATTGATTGATTGATTGATTGATTGATTGATTGACTGATTGATTGATTTTCAAAAATGGTGAAGCAGGACATAGAAATAGTTCGTAATTTAGATGTCTACAATTTTGCTACCGTGAGGAAGTAAGAATTTGATGTTCATAGCAGCCAATGCTGACACAGCATTTTCTAGACCAGGCCTATTCCACTTGTGGCTAGGGTTGCCAATCTCCAGGCGAGGCCTGGAGATCTCCCAGAATTACAACAGATCTCCAGACTACAGAGATCAGTTCTCCTAGAGAGAATGGCTGCTTTGGAGGGTGGACTTTATGGCATTATATGCTAGTGAGGTCCCTCCCCTCCCCAAGCTCTAGACCTAAAGCTCCAGGAATTTCCTTGATCTAGAGGAGACAATCCTACTTGTGACTCAGCAGGGCCAAACACAACTTGTTAGCCATGGACACCAAACAAGCAGAACCCAATAAACTTCCAGATTTTGCTTCTTCCTCAGACTACCCACCAAGGGGATTGTCTAGCAGCTAGCAAACCACAGTATGAGTAATTTCATCTTAATCCCACCCCTCATTCTGGCTTCCCAGTTTAGCCTAAGAACAATAATGAGGAGTTTGAAAGTACAATATACACGCACTTAATTCATGATCAGTATTGCCTTCCAGTAACAGCCATTACTTCCACAAGTGAACACAAATTCAACCTGGATGCAGGGAAACACATGGAATTTTTTTCAGTACTTGCTGACAAATCTGGTGATAACTCTAAAGACTGGATATTTGTGTGCTTGTGTGGAGAAAGGAAAAAGAGCTCAGCTCAACCTCATAGATAATAAAACTAATGATAGATGGGACTAGACTGGCTTAGTTGATGTGTTTCCCCTCCAGGCAAACAAGCAGTAAAATTTTTCAATCATTGGAATAGAGATTTAGGATCCCAATTCTATATAATTAAGATCAGGAACTTGTATTTCTACTGCTCTGTTGCCACGTTTCTCTTCCAGCACTGACAGGTACCTCTTCCTTTACTGGGTTAACAGGAGGTGTATTGCTTTCTGTTTCCACACATAGCTCTACATTGTGATTCCTGTTTAGAATCTAAGGGCCAAACTACAAGTGACGAATGACACAGGTTGAACACTTGTCAGCTTCCCTCAAGTTTTGATGGGAAATGTAGGCATCCTGGTGTTGCCGCTTGGCTCTCCGACTGCTGTCCAATGGACTTTTCAACTGTCACTTGTCCAACATTCCGCCAAGCTGCCTACATTTCCCATCAAAACTTGAGGGAAGCTGACAAGTCCCATATACTATAGGGCTCAGATCAAAAGTCACTCTAAATTTTAGTCAATGCTATGAGGTTTGTCAACCCTTAAATCTATTCCTAATCCAAGTAAAACAATCAAATCTTGAATTTTTAAAACTGACTCCCAGAGAATGTCTTCAAAGGATTTGAAAAGAAACAACTGAGGCATAAAATATGTTTGGTTCAACATGGAATTCACCTCAGTAAATCTTCAGCTAATTGTTCCCCAGTGAATCACGATTCACAAGAATTTCAGCTTAAACAAGTCATCAGCAGCAACCTTTATTTCTGTCAGAGAAGGGTCAGTTTTTCTAAAATGACTTGCATAACGGTCTCCCAGTTTGAAAATGGAGAGGAGGTTTAGTTAATATTTGAATGAAATCTTTTCCAATGAAGCTTACTTGTTTTATGCCAACCTATAGACAACACATCACTTAAATAATTTCCTGATCAGTTTTCTTTTGAAAAATTTAAGAGACAGTTCTTACCATTTTACACTGACATCAGAGATAAAAAAAAAGTACTCCAATGGCAAAATCTGGGAGATCTGGGAGCAAGAGAGTTATTTTATACCCTGGATTAGGGGTGTACAATTTAGAAAATTGGGTTTAAAAATATATCTGAATAATACCTATCTGGTATTATTCAGATATATCTGGAGATATCTGTCTAACAGAGGTATATTTGGATAAATTGTTATTTACATTCCTGAATTATTTGGATATATTCGGGAATATATGGGAATCACATTTTAAAGGTCGCAGCACATTGTTTCCCCTCACTTTGCACATTTCCAGGCTACAGGAGGAGAGGGAAGGAAGGCAATGTTACAGTGTCTTTGAGCCAAACTAGAAGCGACACATGACACGTGGAGGACATGGTCAGTTTCCTGCAAGTTTCCACAGGAAATGTAATGAGAAAGAACCTCTGTCAGGGAGAATCCCCCCTCTCCCTGGCAGAGGTTCTTTTGCTAGGCGTCTCATCTCGTCTGCTTGGCTCCCTCTCGCTGCTGCCAGTGCGCTCAGTGCATTTAGGGGAGCAAGGGGAGTGCACTGGCAGCAGTGAGAGGAAGTGTGCTCCTCTTGCTCCCCTAAATGCAGTTGAGAGCCAAGAGCACTGGCAGCGGTGAGAGGGAGAGGGAGCTACCAACGAGATTGGCTCCCCGTCCCTTTCATTGTGCCAGTGCATTTTGCTCCTGAGTGCAAGGGGTTCTTTTGGCATAATTTCTCTATGACAAAAATATGGTAGGCAAAGGAATGGGTTCCATGCTGAAAAATGTTGGTAAAGAGCCAATCTGGATGCTGCAATCAATCCCAAGGTTCAGAAAGAAAAGCAGAAAAGAGCTGTCAATCAGAAAGTAAAAGATCTTGGATATGACCCCCACACATACCTTGCTCAGAATGTTCTTCATTCCAGGTTTCCTTGCCAGCATGAGCATTGGTCTCTGCGAAATACTCATTATGCCCATAATCATACTCAACTTCTTCTGTGTACCCTACAGGTCCTTGGGTTGTTTCTGTAACTTTTTGTTGCCCATTGAGATTGGGTAGCTCTATTGTTTGCAAAATGTCACTGTAATCCAATTCAGGGAAATGAATTCTAAAAAGGGAAACAGAGAATGAGGAGCGGGTGATGCTTTAGTTACAAGATATACTGACAACGATTGCCTAAACCAGTGATTTCTAGCAGAGGATCTAGGGATACCATGGCACCTGCCAATTTCTTTTCTAGCATCCACTTCATTTTTGAGCGCTGGGAATACAAACCAAAGTGTCTGCAATGGGACAGAGAATTTCAAGAAACTTCCTACCAGCTAACTGACTAGCAAAGCACTGAAGTCACTCCAGGCAGGAGCATCACAGCTGTTTACCCTCAGCACGACCTTTCACATTTGTGTCATGGCCCATTGACAAAGGCTTCCTTATGTCTCTGGACTTGGAGCCCTCTCCCTGTGGCTACTCTGGAAGCAAGCCCTCTCCTTTACTTGGAAGCTAAAACTAAGCAGTTTCTCTCCCTTCCCCAAGTCAAAGAGCTGATCCAACTCCTTGGTGCTGGTGGTGATCGGGTAGCTTCCAGTTGCCCATTCACACTAGCAACTGCCTCTGCTCGTCATAGGACTACAGTTGATTTGGTATCTCCTAACGTTTTGTAATTGCCCCTGCCCCATGGCAACCATTTTGTGATGATGGTCATTGCCCCTTCTCAAAACTTCAAAAAAATTACCTCATGTTAAACCGGATTAGGAGCTTGCCAAACTATTGCCCAACATAGCAGGGTTAGCAGGGGGGTGGAGGGGTGCCAAATGGGAGAGGAGTACTGGTTCTTCCTCTCTGTGTGTGCATGAAGCGCATGAGCCCTCCATCAGACTTGAAATGATATTGCTTCTGGTTCAAACTTAAAGAATCTGCCCCGCTGAGACATCCTTTCAAGACCCATGAATTGCACATGCACCATTTTGCCATGTGTTCTACCTGTCTCTCCACTTCTAACCCCTTGTTGACCAGGAGAGTGGTGGAGGGAGGGGGCAGCAGCTGGAGGCAGAGGATCCCCCACCCCCCAGTGGGGGTCTGACAACCTTACAGCACGGACATTCTTCTACACCTGCAAAATGGAATGTCTTTTTTGTTCTTTGGTTCAAGAAACAGGAAAGAAACATCTCTTTTGTACCTGTCCGTCCTAGCTATTAGCTGCTGAGTATCACCTCGATCCAGGCTTTCACATTCTTCCTGTAGGTATGGAGGAGGGTAAGGATTCATTTGCCCTGTTGAAATAAGAAAAGGGGATGGAAGGGGGAGAAATGGTTTTTTAAAGATGCACCAACCAGGAAAGGCATTGTTTGGTCACAGGATAAGCAATGAGTTCTCATGATATGTGCAAATGGAAGCAAAACCCCCCACTCCATTGTATTCAGCACTGGAACTGTCATAGGCAGGATGTGCTGGCCCCCCTGTTGGCTGTTCTCCATCCTGTCAGCCTCCCCTAGGGTCTCCCCACAAGCCACAGAAATGGAAGGGCAGGGCAGAGTAGGGATGTGTCCCCAACGCTCCCTGTCACCTGTTCCTGGAGGAGCTGCCTTGTCAAGTTTGGCTCCAGCTCTGCCCATTTCCTCTCTGGTTGTGGCCGTGGAGTCCTCTTTTTACCCTGCCCTATCCTCAGCCCCACCCCTTGTCCCCACCCCCAAGGTGCTTGCCAACACCTAGGCCAATGGCTGCAGCAGCACCCAGGTGAAGCCCTGCCTCCACCTCTTCCAGCCCTTTGGACCTTCTCAGTAGATGGAGAGCTGTCCAGCTGGAGGGAACTGGTCCTTCTCCTTGCCTCACTCCCTCTTCCTCTTGTTGCCTGGGCCAGTGCAGGGGAGAGACCAAGACTCATGGTCAAGCTTCTTGGGTGTCAGGCTGAGCAGGCGGGGTTGAGTGCATATGTCCTCACCACACTCAGTACACTGGCCTGAGCCACCACATCAGAGGGCACTATGGCTGAAGAGACTAGTTGTGGCTTTGTGCAGGACCTCATTGGGTGGCTCTTCAGGGCTTCCTGGCTCCTTTGCCACCACAACAGGTGAATTTTCTCGGGGGGGGGGGGGTTCCCAACAGCTGGGGCTGTATGGGGGAAAGCTGCAGGTGACATTGGAGATGAGTCTGGGCTGAGTGCCAGCTGGACAAGAACTCTTGGAAATATAACAAGCCCATAAACCTGCTAAATAAGATTGGAGTGTGGAGCTTAGATTTAAGATGGTTTAATCAATGGATTCAAATCTGTGATTGAAATCAATGGGACTATCCAAGGTGAAATCCAAGTATTAAATCTTGCCTGACTTTAAATAGGAAGTTGG
This sequence comes from Eublepharis macularius, assembly GCF_028583425.1. NCBI lineage: Eukaryota > Metazoa > Chordata > Lepidosauria > Squamata > Eublepharidae > Eublepharis > Eublepharis macularius. The sequence continues at coordinate 35,709,464 of NC_072800.1, forward strand.
GATCACAGTTAGCTGTTCCAAACAAAAGGATTTCTGAAACCACAGACTGAAACTTGTGCGGAGGTTCCTCAGCTGTGTGTGTGTTAGGGTTGCCAGTCCCCATCTGGAGGCAGGGGAATCTCCCATTCCCACCCTCCACCCCCCTCACCCCTGTTTACCTGACTGGCAGGGGGGAACATGCCTTCCGGGGTGCACTCCTGGGTGGTGTGGCACACTTCTAGGTAGCGCAGCAAACTCCAGCATGCTGCAGAGGCCCAATTTGTCCCAAATCCATCCTGATTCAGGCCGAATCAGGCCCGATTCAGCCTGAATTGGGCCACTACAGAATGCAGGAGCGTCCCCAATTTGGCCCCCTGCAGAGCACGGCAGCACTCCCAGGGCAGCACATGGCCCGTGCGATGACATCACTTCCCAGAAATGATGTCATTGTGTGGGCCAGGAGCATGCATACATACCGTGCATGCAAGAGAGGGGGCCTAAAAGGTAAGTGCTGGGTCTCCGATCTCCCACCTTGGGGGGCTGGGGGATCTGGCGAACCTAGTGTGTGTATGTAAAGTGCCATCAAGCTGCAACTGACTTGTGGTGACTACACAGGATTTTCCAGGCAAGAATTGTTCAGAAGTGGTTTGCCATTGTCTGGCTCTGTGTAAATTCCCTGAACTTCCATGATAGTCTCCCATCCAAGTAAATAAATAGGGCCAACTCTGCTTAGCTTTTGCAATCTGACAAGATCGGGCTAGCCTGGGCCATCCAGCTTCTGCCATATGTTCCAATGGTATTTTTCTCTTACAGAGCCAGAGTGATGTAGTGGATAGAGTGTCAGATGAGATCCAAATTCTCATTCTGCCATGGAAGCTCTCTGGGTGGCTTTGGGCGAATCAGACTGTCTCATATACCACCACCACCACCACCACTCCCTAAAAAGTATAAGCATGCAGCCCTGAGTATACTTAGAGGTAAAGCCCAATGGAACGCAACAGCACATACATTCAACTAAATATACTTAATTTGAAAACATTTATTTGAAAGTTCCATTAAAATCAGTGAGAGTGACCTGCTTCTGGTAAATGCAGTTAGAATCAAGGGTTCGTATTAGCTATTACTGTCAAACTGGGTTATACAAATAACCCTTTGGAAACTGAGGCCTCCATTTATAAATGGTAAAGCACATCCACTGTAATTTAACTGTAAAGCGACAATTAGCAAAATCAGCTGTAATCAGACACATTTGGGGGTATATGAAAACACCTAAATCAAAAGCTGAATGCCTTAAGAATTAAAACCAAAACAAAAACCAAAACAAAACATTGAACCCTGCACCAAGAAAAACAAAAGTTTATAATAAATTAATGTACTTATACATATAAATTAGTTAGGGTTTAATTAATAAGCAAATGACCGCAGTCAAGCCTTTACATAGTAAAAAAATTGAGTAAGTAGTTCAATAAGAGACAGCAAACAAAACTACATATCACTTACGTTTTAAAAGATTTAAGAAAGTCCGACTAAACTGCAGAGCATAGGGCAGTTCAAGTTGACCAGTCCTACCCAGCTGCAAGAGATGTTGTTCCACTGGGTCACTGGAGAGTTCTGTCGTCTCTGTATCATCAACTTCACTTCCAAGTGCTAATGTGAACATTGTGAATCCTTGGCATTTAGCTTCTAGTGACATTTTACCAAGTGTCTCTCTGTCCCAGGAACTTGTCTTACTTCCCAATATTGTAAATATGACTCTGTGTTTTCTTGGACTGGGGGCTTCCAAAAATATATTATTAATTGTCCATTCTATAGCATGACCAATTGCCAACGGGCCTTCTAGCTGGTGAACAGATTTGAGAATGTGCCTTTTCATCAGATTTTTATTGTTGTATTGAACGAAATCAAACTCTTCATGCACTGAGCTTGCTTTTTCGTTGACTGTGAAGTTCCATGGAGCCTGCTGCACCAAAGCTACCCTTGCACCTCCATCCCGTGTCATAGGTTCGGGGGCGATAACAAAATAATCCACCATGTTGCTCACAAATTCCTTCATTGTCTCAAACTCCTCACTTCCAACATTACGAGAGCTGTCTATGATGTAAGCTATGTCCATATCTATTATAATAGGAGGAGGAACCACCTCCTTACATTTTGGATCTGGATTACACTTATCTGGGGAAAAAGCAGTAGGTAATAACTAACTCCAAGCAATGACTAAAGATGAATGTACACATTATTTATTGATGCGTTGCTCATCTTTGAAAAATATTTCTTATAAATTATTTTGAAAGTCTCCCTCCCCCGCCCCTTGCACTATATTTTATGTTAAACATTTACATTTCCAAAAATGTTCAGGTTAATGGGCAGCACATTCATGATTCCACCAAAATTCATAATTATCGGGATCAGAACTCAGATTTGCATGAATTGAAATATATGGATATTTTACAAATTATACTTCATTCTATGAAAAGTTCTTCTATAGTTTGGAACGTACAATGAAGTTCTGCATATGTGCAGATGAGTTTTCAGTTTACAGCTTAGATAGAACGAATCCCCTTACACCCAAAGATGGCTTTTTAAGACCAGGGAATTGTGGGCAGATCCAAAGAAACTTTGGAAAACTGGAGAGGGGGATTACAGCAAGTCTCTTCTTAGGGTCATAAAGGGTGGAGGTGGCAAGCATCAAAACAAGGAACAGGTAATTTGGAAAGGAAGCTTATGAAGAAATTTCACTGCTTCCCATTTTGTCTACAGCACTGCTCTCGCACTTTCCCCCTCCCAATACCTTTCTGAGAACTCTGAATGTTGTTCCTGTTAATATAATGTAACTGCTTCCACCCCAAATGAGAAATGAATGAGAAATGAAGCAAATGAGACTTTCCCATTAATTCCTCATTCATTATAGGATTTCCCCTTTTGTTTTGATTGTGGAAATGAATGGAGATAATTCATTTCATTTTTTAATTCATTTATAAAATGAATCCTCTCTGCTAGTGGTCATGCCTCTGTCCACATTGATCTCCTGGCAGCTTAAACAGAAGATTTCCTGTGTCCTAGGAGGAAAGTATATGTGACGTCCTGGGAAAAGGCACATGCATTTTTCAGGGGCATGCCCCATATTTTATGATAATTTATGTCATAAATTCATCTGTCTTCCAGATGAATGGGGAAAGCCCCCATTTTGGAAATAAAAATTGTCTTTTCATTATGAAACATAAACCAATTTCTATATATCTCATTTAACACTCATAATTTAAAAAGTTGGTTTACCAAAGCAGAGTGCGCAATTCGAGATGCTGCCCAAATTATCATCCTCCTCAGAATCCAATACATGTAACTGAAATCTACCAGTGTCATCTACCTATTAAAATACAAAAGCAAATTTAGGTTAGACGGAAAAGAAATGGACTAAAGTTTTTCTGGTGCTTTAAAGCACAATCCAGTGCACAGGCCACTATTTCTTCACAGAGACCTTTATGTTGGATTTCAGGATCAAAACATTACAAGCGTATTATGAGTTGCTATCCCAAATTCTGCTGAATAACTTTTGAATCTCTGAATGCAGGGCTCATTTCGAGGGGGAACGCGCAGGAACGCAGTTCCGGTAGTTCCCCAAAGAGGTCACATGACAGGTGACCCCGCCCACCTGACTCTCAGCCATTTTGGGCCTGTTTTGGCCTGGATTGGGGCCAAAATGTCCCGGATCAGGCCTCTGATGGGTGGTGGATCACTCTCCCGCTCAGCAGCAGCCTGATCCCGACCATTTTGGGCCCCTTTTCAGCCATTTTCAGCCCCTTTTTGCCATTTTGGGCCCAATTTCAGCCCTGAATGGCCAGGATTGGGTCCAAAACAGCCAGGATAGGTGATGTGGCATATGCAAATCAGTTATGCTAATGACACACTTCCGATGATGGCAAGGGGCATGGCATATGCTAATGAGTTATGCTAATGAGTTAAGCTAATGAGTTCCTCCAGCTCTTTTTCTACGAAATGACCCGTCTGAATGTATAATACTAAGAACCTGTTCCAGGTCTTCCACTTGCATCTGTTCTACTGTGCATGGGATTGCTACTGCTTGTTCTGGCCCTATTTTCTCTACCATTACTTCTCATCCTACAAAAAAGTAAAATCAACAGCACAATCCAGCCCTTTGATTTCAATAGTAAAATTAAGTGCATGCAGATCTTTGTCTCAATTATGCCATAAACATGTTGTTGTCCTGTCTTTAGACAGCTGCATAACCTGGCATTTGATGGTAGACAATAGAATCAGATCAGTGCTTTTGAGATCCTCTGGCTATTCCAAATGTGTAAAATTTGTGCTATGACCTATTTGTCCAAGTGGAGGCTAAGAAAACTGCCATTTAAATGTGGGCAGAAGAAAGGCTGGTTCTGGAGATTGTTGGAAAAGATTGCTAAGCAGTTTCTTGCTAGGAAAAAAAAATAGCATATTTTAGGACAGTGGGAAGCTGAAAAAAAAGATATTACCACAGTACTAATAATGACTTGTGAATGTTTACTTCCCATCAGTTCATCTTGTACATTTGTAGATAAACTGTTTATTATAAAAGGCACTGGAAGGCTCTAGTGTGCTCTTCTTATAAGATAATTGACCTTGTAAATAGGGACTTGCCCTGAAATTCACTGTCAGTCCCAGAAATGAGAAGCACAAATAATACTTCCACCTCTGGCTCCAGGAGTTTCATATTAAAGAGGAAAGGAATTTCCCTGAACTTCCAATAAATAGGGAACATTAAAATTTGTTATAACACAAATTAAATGCTGTCATTCACTTTGACAAAATAGAAGAGCCAAGCATATATAAGAACACTATATAATCTAGGATAGCAAGTGACCAGGTGGCATACAGGCCCCTGGGGGGCAATTTACAAATATGAGTCCAAGATTCAGGATTTCTAAGCAGCCCCTTCTCCCCACTTGTAATGGCTTCTGACAGTCAGTGGAGAAAATTATACTGTTCACCCTGCCATGAGGATAAAAGTCCAGAAACTAGGGCCAATTCCAGACGGCCCTCCCCACCCCGAAACGTTGCACGTCGTCACGCGGAAAACGCGAAATATTGCATTTTCTCGCGCGAGTTTTGCGCGACCTCGCGCAAAACTTGCGTGAGAAAATGCGATATTTCGCGTTTTATGCGCGACGACGTGCGATGTTTCGGGATGGGGAGGGCCGTCTGGAATCGGCCAAGATCTGATCAATGGAATGCACTGCATAAATGTTGCATCTGAAGAAGAGAACTGTGATTCTCGAAAGCTTATGTGGGTTACTCTTAAAGGTGCTACTCGACTCTTTTCGATAAATGGAATGTTATTTTGACTAGCATATTTATTTTATCTCAAATAATCCAATGACCCAATGAACTTGGAAACATAAATCATACTCATACCACTCTTTAATTCCATCTTGCAACTTTGAATAGCATGGTTAAATGAACTTAATAACATCTATATGATTTATTTATAGTATTGGAGATGAATTTGTAAAGACTGCATTCAACTTTTTTTAACTGAATAAAATTTTTAAATATAATAATAGTAGTAATAGTAGTAGTTGTTGTTGTAATGATAATAATAATAGTGAATTAAGCCTCTATTTTACACAGCATTTACTGAGAGATTAATATTACTTTTAAATAGTTACAGGACAATTTGGATTCATACTGCACAGATGTTAAGATTTTGCTTCGGTGTTACTACGTTTCTGGTGTAAATATAAATGGCAAACTGGCAATCGGATAATCCTTCCTGCTGCCATTAGGTCCAATATCTGTCATCAGCATAAACAAAGAAAATAAACCCATGTTAACAACCCCTCGTCCAAACAAAGCTGCTGCTGAGTGCATGGAGATTCTTCTTAGGAAATCTAAAACAGCTGTTTAACTCACGCTGGACAGCTGATCTACATTTTTTCCAGGAAAATTCTATAGGGCATATTAAGTTGCTACAATGTACTCTTCAAGGGCTGCACATTAAGATTAGATCTGCCATAAAAAAATCTAAATGTCACAATTTAGATTTTGCCACTGATATTTAATTCAAAATTATAACATTGAGATTTTGGTTTCAAAACTGACAGCTAAGTTTGAAGTTCATTCCCCTCACCCCACCCTGTTTAGTTAACTGGATGCTTGGTATGAGTTTATGACAGATCTGTTTGTGACAGATCATATCAGCAAAGAGCCAAACTGTTCTTTAAATTCCCACCGCTTCAGAGTGTATCAGCCTTTGCCATCTATCTACACAATGACTTCCTTCTTAGGGTAGCCTACTTACCGAAAAAGCCTGTCTTACGTTAGGCACTTCACTGAGAGCAATGACCACAGGTGTTATATCTAGCGCACTGAATTCCAACACGGCTGTGTTGATGGAGGTGGTATCTTGCGATGGGCCGGCAGTAAAAAATATTGCAACTTTCCTCATGAGGGCACCATGCCGATGTCGTTTAAAGACATTCCTGGCAACAAACCTCATGGCTGCCCCAATATTCCGTCTGCCTGAGGACCTCTCCAGTGGTATTTTCTCAACTGCCTCCATGAGAAGGTCATCCCGCTGGAATTCAGAGAACCGGATGAGATGCTTTGTATGAGTGTTGTAGGATAGTACAGACACACGAGCCCCAGTTGGGCAGTTGCTTCTGCTGATGGTCATATTTGCCAGCAAAGAGGCCACGATATCTTTCATCCTTTGAAAGGATCCTTGGGTGACATTCTGAGACATATCAAGGGCAAACACCACTTCAGTCGGATATACCGGACATTGGCGCTGACCTTGGAACAAAATTAAAGTGTCAGAGAATTTCCAGCATTTAGATTTTATGACTTTTTTGGTGCAATAGAACAGAAATTTTATATAATCTGCTTACCTAAACAGCAGGCTAGAAGGGATATGAAAAACAATGTTTTAATTTCAATTGTTATTTCTGTTTTATATATTTATATAACATCCCATGGCACCAATCCCACATGTGACACTTGTTTCAGCATCCACTGAGAGGTTCACTTTTAGCTTAATATAAAGCATAGTAGCAACAGCAAAAAGAGGGAAATCACACAGTTAGCATTTTTAACAACATGATTAGCATTTAAATCAAGGACTTCTGAGTTCACATCCTACTTCCATAACCTTGAGATTTAAAAAATATATATATTCATAATAATTTATCTCATGTGGCTGTTTGTGATGACAGCAATTTCTATCACCAATAAGATTATAATACATTTGTATGTTAAATATTTGGTGCTTTCAGGATTCTTGAGGGTAAGATTCTAGCACAAAATAGTGGGAAAGATTCTTAACCCAAAAAGTCAATTTAGTCACAAGAATACTCTTCATATATAATAAGCAGGGCTTTTTTTCAGCGGGAACACGATGAAACGGAGTTCCAGCACCTCTTAAAAATGGTCACATGGCTGGTGGCCCCGCCCCCTGATCTACAGACAGAGGGGAGTTTAGATTGCCTTCTGCACCGCCGGCCATGTGGCCATTTTCGCTGATGGCAATTTAAACTTTAAAAAACAACCCCCTTGTTTCAGCTGACCCAAAGTGACACCATTGTGCGTTCTTGAGTTCCACCACTGAGTTCCACCACCTCTTTTCCCAGAAAAAAAGCCCTGATAATAAGGTTTTACTGTACTCTGTTTATCTATATTGGGAAAAATTCTATGCAGAAATGGCTAATAACACAATTAGATTGCTTTTTAGAAGTAAAGTAAATTGGCTTCGAAACAAGCTACTCAGGATTGGGAGTTAAATAAATTTTGGGCAATCAGCTTGTAATAAATTGAATCTATAGTATTTTCAAGGCTAATCCCTCAAAGCTGCCCAGTACTTACGGCAGTTTCTTCTAGCAAGGGAAACAAGTTCACAAGGCTGTGGGTAAGAAGGAAGAAGCTAAAATGAGTAAGGCTCTTACCACTTAATATCACTGAAAAATTTACATCATTTTCCTATTGCCACTGATAATCAGTTGAACTACACTTCTTTACAAGTTTTAACCAAAATACTAGGCTTATGTGTTTCTTTCATTATGACTTACAGTAATTACAAAATGTTTCATAATGGTAGTAATTAATATGAAACGGAAACAAATCCCATAACTGAACAGCCTATAATAACAACAACCCAATCACAATTTTCTTTTCTTTTTTTTGGTTATTGCGGTCATTGCCTCTATTCGTTTTACTTTTACAAAGCAGACAATGGCCCTTTTCACACTGCTTACCTGCTCCCGGGACTTTGTGAAATATCGTGCAAAAAACATGGAAGATAGCGTCTTCTCACGAGAGTTTTGCGCGACATCGCGCAAAACTCTCGTGAGAAGACGCTATCTTCCACGTTTTTTGCACGATATTTCACAACGACCCGGGAGCAGGTAAGCAGTGTAAAAAGGGCCAATATTTTCCTAATAAGGGGATAGAGAGATCACAGCGGCTTCTGTAGGAGGAGAGGGAAACCGGTTCAGGGCTTTTTTGATTCACTACAAGAAGCAGCCACTAGAATTACATACATGTGTGAGGTATTCCAGTCCCGAAGGATATGGGGTTGGAGTTTGCCTTCATCTAAGTAGAATTACCATTTAGAAATTAATCTAATATGCTATTTGTATTGGCAGCGAAAAAGGAGTCTATACATACCGCCATAGTTACCAGGCTTCTTGGTCCTTTTTGACCCTGAAAACAGTAAGTATAAACTTAGAATATCAAACTACTACACTGGACTCTAATGTCTATTAAGGGCCAAAAAATACAGTGAAAAAGAAAAAAATCAAGTTTCAAATCTGTTTTTAAAAACAATATGACAAGCACCCTTAATGCTCCAATCTTCACTTCACTTTCTGTAGTATTACTTCATAGGCTGTGAATACAGATGAACATTTTGTAAAACAGCTATATCTGATAAGTGGTACACTTTGGGGTACTTTGGTTGACCATAAGGACTTGTAATTTCCTCTAAAATGTTTATATTGTTATCTATGTTTCATGTATAACAAGCAGGGGATCCATTAAAAGTTAAGGCAAAGGGAAGCCCATTTTCCCTTCCCCTTCTCACTATCAGCTCCCAATCCCCCCCATCCTTGCCACTACATCCTAGTCCTACTGTATATTAAGCAAGATTTCAGTTCAATAGCACCTTAAAAACCAACTAGATTACCAGAGTATGAATTTTCATGAGTCAACGCTCATGAAAAAGGAGTTGAAAAAGGAAGGAGTTCTTTTCATGGCTTACTTGGAGCAGAACTTCCTCAGCTTCCACCCGCAAACACACCTGTTGTACTTGAGATTCATTGATAAAATTTGTATCATCTGTACTCATAGGAAAGAAGCACCAGAGAAATTTCACCAGGCTTTGAGCAACTTCCACCCCACCATCAACCTGACCATGAATCAATCTACACAAGAAGTACATTTTCTAGACACTGCTGTACAAATACATGATGGAAACATAAAAACCACCTTAGCACCAAATATATCTATAGTCATCATCATCCAAAACACAACAAACAATCCATTGTCTACAGCCAAACTCTATGCTACAGCCACATCTGCTTCAGTCCCTCTGACAGAGATTCTCACCATAAAGATTTCTGGAATTACAATACCCACCGGATGTAGTAAGAAAACAGATCAACAAAGCCAGAATGATACCAAGGGATGACCTGCTACAAGATAAGTCCAAACAAAACAACAACAGAACCCCATTGGTAGTCACATACAGTTCCCAGCTCAAACCAGTTCAACGCATTATTAATGACCTGCAACTTATGCTGGACAATGATACTGCCCTCTCACAAGTATTGGGAGGTAAACCTTTTTGTGCCCACAGACAGCCCTCCAACTTTAAACAACTCCTCACTCAGAACAACGCACTTTACAACACGGACACAAATTCTGGGACCAGGGACTGCAATAAAGCAAGATGCCAACTCTGCCCCCATATTCACTTCAACAACACAATCACTGGACCTAACAGCATCAGCTATAGCATCTCAGGGCCAAGCTACACATGACGAATGACACTTGAATAGCAAGTGTGTTTCTCCCTGTTCACTTGCCCTCCACTCAATCCACTTGCCGTTCAAGTGTCATTCGTCATGTGTAGCTTGGCCCTCAGGCTCATTTACTTGTTCATCTTCCGATGTTATATATGCCATAAAGTGTCAGCAATGCCCTTCCACTCTCTACATTGAACAGGTCAGTCGCTATGCAAAAGAATAAATGGACATAAATCTGACACTAAAAATCACAACACTCAAAAACAAGTGGGAGAACATTTTAATCTTCCAGGACATTCCACTGTTGACCTAAAAATAGCAGTTCTCAAGCAGAGAAACAACAAAATGCATTCCCGTGACCAGTGCAATGATATCACTTCCAGAAGTGGCATCAGTGCCGGAAACAAACACGCAAAGATTTTCGAAAAATTAACTGCAAAGTCCCCCCTCCTGCCAGGAGGGTAAGGGGAACTGGTAACCCTAACTGGGAGGGTGGGGTGTCTTTGAAGGATAGGCAGAAGACCTTCCACTGTAATGTTGGTAATTTTGGTTGAAAAACAACTATTCCACCCCTCACCTCAGAAGTCCTCCATAGGAAATAATGGAAGTACAACAATGGCAGGGGCTCAACTTGCTCAGGGGCCCATAGAATTCAAATCCTTTACCCAGTTTTCTTGAAACTGGGGGGGGGGGGCGTCTTTGAAGACACACCACTGCAATTTTGGTGACATTTGGTTAAAAAATCTGCTCCAGCACCCCACTCCAGAAGTTCCCCATGGGGAATAATGAAAGTGCAAAGACAGTGTGTGTGTGGGAGGGGGAGATAATAGAAGCCTTCCTCACTTTTGGAAAGGAAACAAACATCAAACCACAACAAGGAAGGAAGGTAAATGCAGCGTTTTCAGTGGAAAGGTTAAAAAAAACTTGTCACTGTAAGAGTAGGGAAATGAATTGAATGCAAACAGGACTTTGCTTTTTTTTAAATGCTGGGCGCTGGCTGAAGCTCTCCTGCTGATGGCCGTTGAAAAGAAAGGCCATGAAAATCATGGAAACAGAAAAAACTAATGAATTTTGACCCCGACCTGGCAATGCCCCGCCAGGCAACTACCCGATCTCATTAAACATTTCACTCAACAGCCCCGCATACAAAACCACAACAAAAGATTTCTAGATGCATGCCCCTACTCTGCTGTACATCTTTTCTTGGTGTCTTAATTTATTACAGGCTGGGTGTTTTTATATGGGAAAGCATTCAATAATACAATCCTTACATGCAATCTGAAGTGAACATTCCAGAATTTTACCACCTGAATCTGGGTAATATGTAAAGTAGCTCTTAGTTTATATTAAAGAAAAAAATAGTTTGGATCCAGATTCCAGACCAAATTTTCCATTAAGGGAAGACACTTTATTGGAAATTTCCTACCTCCCCTTTTCCACAACAGCTCACTGATCTCCCCCAAATGGTGCCTTCATCCCCAGGGGACCTTAAAGAACATCATAAGGGGCAAATTAGGGATCTGCAGTGGGATGGGGAAATCAACAGAAATTGTCCCCTCCACTCCATTAGCAGAAAATTTAGTCTGGATCTAACCAATATTGTGAATTTAGCCTTTAATTCATAGCGGCTGTATTTTAGTTTATATACTTGAGCAGTAAGATCATATTTTAGAATGTATTTTCCCGATATATTTGGTCTCAAATGTTAATATCAGATATATTTTGTTTCTTTTTAAAAAGCCACATTACCATTCTCCCAGGTGGTCCTCTGTTTCCTGGATTGCCCAATGATCCTGGCATGCCACCTTGGGCCTTTAAAAAATGAAAAACCAGTTGGTGTAAGTTGGTTCAGATAAATCAGTGAGTTAGTAATTCACTTGCATGTCAAGACAGAGTCTACCTTAAGCTACCACTTCAGAGAGAAGTCCTCAACCTTTTAGAGCCTGCAGACACTTTTGGAATTCTAACACAGGGTTGTGAGTGCACAACCACAAAATGGCTGTCATGGGAGGTGGAGCTAATGACAAAATGTCAAGAGGTGGCATTATGAAAAACTGTGGAAATAGCTCTTCATCATTTCAGACTGAAGCTCTGCTTAAAAGTAACATATTAATAACATAATAATAATAACATTTTATTTATATACCGCCCTTCAGTACAACTTAACACCCACTCAGAGTGGTTTACAAAGTGTGTTATTATCCTCAGTCACAACGATCACCCTGTGAGGTGGGTGGGGCTGAGAGAGCTCTGGAAGAGCTGTGACTGACCAAGGTCACCCAGCCAGCTTCAAGCAGAGGAGTGGGGAATCAAACCTAGTTTTCTAAATAAGAGTCCTGCCACTCTTAACCACTATACCAAACTGGCTTTCTTGCATACTTACATACAAAATCAGTGTACATATTGAGCCAGCTAAGAAACTCTTGTGTGGCAGTATCTTTCTTCATTTTGCAGGCATATAACATACTTATGAAAAAGAAAAAGGAAAGATGCTTCTTCTCCTGTCTATCCCTTTTACACGAACCCTTCTCTGTCCTCTCATGAGATAACCCTTCCCCAAATAACAGACACCTGCCCCCTCCCCCCACTCTATTGCCCAGCCCAGCCGCCCAGCTTCCTGTGGCTGAGTGCTGCTGCCAGTCCAGAAAAATGTCCAGCCAGACTGGACACCCAGCCTCCTGCATGGCTCCAGCAGCCGTGTCCAGCCTCCTGCCCAGTTTCCTGTGGCTGCACAATGCCAGCAGCAGTGGCCAGCCTGCCCACCCACCCTGCCTCTTCTGGCTATGCTGTGCTGGTGGGTGTGGCCAGCCAACCCACCTCTCTGGCCTCCTGCAGTGGCATGGCACCAGCAGGAATACCTAGTAAGCATGAGTGCCCAGCCAGCCTCCTGTGGCTGCATGATGCTGCCCAAGAGTGCCCAGCCAACCCAGAGCAGCTGGAATTGGGGTCGGCGCGATAATGTCACTTCCACTAGTGACATCACTGCTCCAGACAGAGCACAAGAGTGCAGCACACGTGCGCAAATATATAAAAAAAGGTTACTGTTGTCCACCCTCTCCCTGGGGTCTGGTATTATTCCGGATCCTATCTGGCAACCCTACTATCATCTACAAAGTCCATTAAACAAGTAATGTATCGATCTTTTCACAATAAGATTTTTAACTTGATCATAGTACTCAAAAATATATTCATTTGAAAAACATTTAGCAGCTTGTGGGATGTCAGCATTCCCAGTTTTCAGTCCTCAGAGTCTCCAGCTGTGGTCTCTGGTTGTCCCTTTCTAAGCAGCATTACACCCTGATTTCAACAGGTTTATAAGAATATTAGCTGGCACTGCTAAGAACCGCTATTCACTGAATCTTTCAATTTCTACTCATCAAAGATAGCCAAGAATGTCATCATCACCTGTCCTCTAATTCCTTTGATGCCTTTATCTCCTGGAATGCCTAGATCACCCTCTTCTCCCTACAAAAGTAATCAGAAGTAAAGTTTTACAACTAAGGAAAGACACACAACATTCAAGACAGCTCATATAGGAAACAAAAATTAACCAATATAGTGTACCTCGAATCCAGGGAATCCAGGGAATCCGGGTTGTCCCTGATTGTAGGGAAACAGAAATGAAACTAATTTTATCTCCCTGTTTTTAACAGCTTTCTTTGGGGAAAAAACTCTCAAAACAGTGGACCTTATTTTTTAAATATTGTAGCTTTTTCATTATGTGTATTTGTAGTCTGAGGGCTGATTCAAATGTTACAAAGTCCATGTGTTCCCTTTTTTCGACAGATATATTCTGGAGGTTTCCAGCTGGAAACTGAATTTTCAGGTATGTGTGTGATTCATATCAGGACCACAGCAGGCTAAGAGAAGGGAATTGCGCCATTCTCCCAACCTGAAAGGGACTGCAGAACTGCTATTTACCCACTGAAGAAACCCAATGGAGCAATTAGCAGGTCCTTGGGGACATTTCAAGTGGGAAAGGGGGAGGAGCTGACTCCCCCTCTCCCTGTGTGCCACAGTCCAATCCACATCAGGCCCGCCTGCACTGAGGAACTGAGGTCCCAGCCCAGAATTCCAGGCACACATCTAACCCCAAATCTCCGCAGCAGCTATGCGTCTTCTACATGAACTTTGTCGAGTGTGAATAGACTAAGGTTGCCAATCTCCAGGTGGCACGTGAAGATCTCCTAGAATTAGAAGAGATCTCCAAGTGACAGAAATAGTTTCCCTAGAAAAAATGACTGCCTTGAACTATATGGCATCATATTCTGCTGATGTACCAGCCTTCTCCAAACCCTGCCTTTGGCTCTACCGCAAATCTCCAGGAACTTCACCCACCCTGAGCTGGCAACCCTACAATTAACCCTCATTCTTACTTTATCCAGCCCCGTTCCATTGCTGCATTGGAAGGTCATTGCTCACTAGAGATAAAAATCTTAGCCTGGAAAAAAAGAATATCTAGGAATAAATACTAATCCATTATTATTTTGTTGCATAAAATGAAAAAGGAAGAAACTTATAATAGAAAGGAGGTATAGATCGCTCAACAGTTGTGTGTGTTATATTAAAAACACCCTGCTGCATTATATACTCAGGATAATCATCTTAAAGCCTGTGTGTTGTGTCCAAATGACCAGAATCTCACTGGATATGGAAAACTAACTTCCGAAGAAATTCATTTTCATGTACTTCTTTTTTTTTTTTGGACAGTCATAGCAATCAAGAAAACTACTTGCTACAGGAAATATTTCTTTGTCCCTCTTCTAAGCACAACTGTTTATTGGAACAATTGTAAGCGTCTATTGGAGGTAACACCCTTTTCATTTACTCTACATAATGGCATGCTAAGTTTGTTTGTTTGGGCACAGAAAATCTTGCAAAGATCCAAGTCTTCATAGGATTCACAAAGTAAACCCAGTTTATACCAGTAAAGAATTTGGTGTCCAATATGCCCTTTGAACATAAAATATTTATTTCCCCCTAAAAACTAGCCATAAACGTTGTGTGCGATCCAGTGGCTGAGGTCACTTGCTTGTTCCTTATGAGTGATGGAACAGGTTGGGGGTTATTGGCCTGTGCCTTCCATCACTAAAAAAGGTGTTTGCAACAAACAAGACTGGCTAAGTCCTCAATTCCCAGTGAGCCTGTCTAACATTTATCAGAGCATTAATCTAACTGATTTATTACTAATCAGAATGTTTATTGAATTGTCAAAATCAACTGAAGCACACCAAGAATTTCTTCTGCACAAGCCCCACAAAATAAAAAATGAGCACTCCCATTTTTTTCTGTGCAGCTTCTGTAAGCCATGTTCTGGATAGATTATACCTCCCAGTTGTGACTGCAGCACCATTAA
This sequence comes from Eublepharis macularius, assembly GCF_028583425.1. Lineage (NCBI taxonomy): Eukaryota > Metazoa > Chordata > Lepidosauria > Squamata > Eublepharidae > Eublepharis > Eublepharis macularius. Next base: position 35,724,812 of record NC_072800.1, read on the forward strand.
TTATAACTCTAATGGTATCACTCATGAGTATGTGCCTGAAATCCCACAGCATAAGCCGCACCTTCGCTCCTTTCTTTCCTCGTATTCCATAGTCATCTTTACCATCGAGTCCCTGCAAGGACCAGAAAAATGAATGCTTAGTTAAACATAACCGTGGAATAAAAAAAGGTTAACAGGAAAGAACAAACACTCCTGGTTGGTACTAACAAGGAGTGTGCATGATGAATGGGTGTAATTTTGAAGAAATGCTCAAGGCCATGAAAGAACAAGCCCTGCAAAGCCTAAGAATGCCTTCTTTTTGATTCATCTTGTTTTCCCCCCTTAATGTTTTGCCATTCCCTAGGTTATCTAAAGGAAGGACTTGTTCTTTCCATTGGAATGATTATCTTCCTAAGAATGGCTGTTAAAGGCAACAAGCGTGTTTATATTAAAGCTGAAACATATTATCATTAATAACAACAACAACAACAACAACAACTGGGCTTATATACCGCTCTTCTAGACAGATTAGTGCCCCACCCAGAGCAGTGAACAAGTTAGTGTTATTATTATCCCCACAATACAGCTGGGGAGCTGGGGCTGAGAGGAGTGGCTTATCCAAGGCCACCTACTGAGCTCATGGCAGTAGTGGAATTCGAACCACTAGAGTGTTGATTCGCAGGCGAACCACTTAACTGCTGTGCTACAGAACAGTGTATTGGAGTCAAATTTGTACATTTGCATGTTTTGGTACTAGAAAAAAAATGGAATTCAGATATTAAGAATGAAATTTAAATTTCAGCTCTAGAATTCAAGGATGCCAAACCAAAGTCAGCTACTAAAACTCATGTTTCAGTGGTGAAACTTGAGTTTTGCCGTTAATTTTTTTAGGAATTTGGGCAGATAACTTTGAACATGGGAAATTTTGCTCTTCCCCTCCCTGAGGCGGAGCTATACATTCCATGCTCAGAAAATGTACCTTCCTTCCCCTTTGAAATGAATTTGCCAGTGTTGCTGAAAACAAGGAAAGGAAGTGAATAATAATAGAGATTGAAAAGATAACAAAATATTAAGATCTATGGGCGATTCCGCATGTTCCGGCATAGTGCTAGACTCACAGACTGAGAGCATCTTCCTGGCGTGGTTTCTGACATCATCGTGCCATGATGCCACTCTCGTGGTGCGATGACATCAGAAATCACGCCAGGAAGACACCCTCGTTGCATGAGTATAGTGCTATGCTGGGACGTGCAGAATTGCCCTACGATTTGAAGCTCAGCATCTCTGGGAGAAGAATACAAAGGTTATTTCAGTAGAGATAGTAGCACAAGGTGTGATTCCAAAAGGACTAACTAAACATCTAAGTGATATTGGCATAGACAGGACAACAACTAGACAGTTGCAAACAGCTACACTTGGAACTCTTGGAACAAGTAACATACTAAGGTGACACCTCATTGTCTCCTAGGTTCTTGGATAAAATTCAGATTAGTTAAGGACCAAAACGTTCCAGCCCAAACATCTGGTGGACTGTAATAATATCTCATCATCATTATCATCATCAGAGAGATCAAAATAAACAATGAAGGAAAATGAAATGAAGAAACAGTTACTGACTCTGCTCAGAATCACAAAGGTTGGCTCAGAAAAAATGAAATAACATTCCAGTAAGAAAATGGGAATCAGAAAGTCAAAACTCACAGGCAAGCCTCTTGCTCCAGATGGTCCCGAGTGGCCTTTTTCTCCAGGATCACCATGTTCACCCTTGTATGGTAAGAGAGAGAAATTAGCTACTAAACACCATTAAGTGACTACTTCCCCATTTTAGTGGATTGGGTTGGTTTCTGTGGCCAAGTTCTTACTGAGCTGTACTGCTTCGGATGGCAGATGGAGCCAGTATAAATGATTGCTGCGCCATACGGAAAACATTTCCAGGCAGAAAATTAGATATTAGAATAAAAAGGTTCTAGCCTATCCTTCTTGGTGACATGCTAGTTTTCTGTGCGCCTGAATCTTTTCTCATGAAGAGACATTCCATCATGTGAGCCCCCCACAGGCAAACCATGGAGAAACAAAAGAAAAGAGCAAGAGTCCAGTAGCACCTATGAGACTAACAAAATTTGTGGTACGGTGCCTCATGAAAGCTTATAACCCTAACACAACTTTTGTTAATCTTATAGGTGCTACTGGACTCTTGCTCTTTTCTACTGCTATAGACAGACTAACATGGCTACCCAACTTGATCCATGGAGTTTGCCATGTCTAAAACAGATGTGTCACAACATGGATACCCATCTGTCTGTGATAGGTTAATTGGACATACAAGCAGTTCTGATTGTCTTTTTTCCCTAAAATGTTAACAATTAACTGAGCACAGTTTCACTTAACAAAACCAAGCAGAGGCTGAAGGGTTAAATTCCCCCCCCCCTTTCCCCACATGGTCCTGTCTGATATTATAGTTGCATGCGCATGTGCAGTTTGTCTGAGCTAGACTGAGAGAGATCAATGGTGTTTATTGCAATCCTTTGGCTCCTCAGTGAGAACTAGGCCCGCAGTGTATGTCACTGCATGGGTCATGCTTTAATATAGACCAATGCATTGTGTGCTGGTAACCATTTCTATTAATTTAATGTTGGCAGGAGCCTTATGGCCCAAATGGGAGGCCTTGCTCACATACGCAAAATGCTAACTCAACCCACAGAAGCACTAAACGTCTTTGAATAAAAGAAGGTACAAAAATAGATTTTCTGTAAACACAGTTGACTTTTCCTTAAAAGACAGGCAGAGATAGGTGGGTAAACCAACACTGCTCTCAATTCAAGTAGCCGTTTTGAAGAAAACTGTTGGCAGCCAGCACCAGTTTAGATTTTTGTACCCAACACCAGTTTAGATCCACTATAGTGTAACAGTGTTTTGGTTTAGGATCGGGGAGACCCATGTTGAAATCCCCACTCAGCCATGAAGTTTAATGGGTGAATTTGGTACAGTCACTCTCTCTCAGCTTAACATACCACACACAGAGTTTGTGAGGTTAAATGGAGAAGAGACATATACGCTGCTCCTTAAAAGGAGAGCAGGATCAAAATGTGAGAGGTCAAGTTTAGTTGGTTTAACATACTAACTAAATCCCAAAATTTGGTGGGGAGGGCAAATTTTTCATTTCCTCCTATACTTGCAAAATCAAGGTTATGCATCCTTCCTGTCTCCCCATATTTACAGCCAGGACTTTTTTTCAGGGGGAATGCAGGGGAACGGAGTTCTGGCACCTCTTGAAAATACTTGGCAATAGTGCTTGAAAATGATATGATTTCAAAGAATCCCGTGTGTTTCTTCCTCATTTCCCTCTTGAGAGTTCCACCACCTCTTTTCCCAGAAAAAAACCCTGTTTACAGCTCTCATCATTTGCTACATATGGCTATTATTTACACTGTTCTTATATTAGACAAAATAAAGACTGCATTTTACTTTAAACCAAACATTTTCAGATGCTTTGCCAAGAGTGCAAAGGGGATTGTTTAAATCAGAGATGCTTACTTTTGGTCCCCGATGTCCTGGGTTCCCTGGAGAACCATGTGCTCCCACGATTCCTGGACTGCCCTCCAATCAGAATCACATATTGAAGTCATATTAACAAACAGCAGCTTTTCTGTTCAAAGCACAAAACTGTTGGCAATTTTTTTTGTTTTGTATTTCACTTCTAATAACCTTTTTGACCACAGAAATAATTGGCAAGCAATCAAATAGCTTTTATGGTTTCCCTATCACTTTATCCAGGATTCCAGTAATCCTCAAATGATGTCTGTTAAAACACTACACAGAGGGTTATAACAACTGGAACGGAAGTCATGTCATTGATATATCTCATAGAAAAATCCCCTATTTGTCTATAGAAAAATAGACAATCCAACACCCACAGTCCATATTTGATGACAAGGGGTTTTTTGGTGACTTGTCCAGGAGCAAAACATTCCATTGTCTGGAGATACAGCTTTAATGGCGCCAATATAAACTCATCAGAAAAGGATGAATGGGGGAAGTTATTGAATGCAATCTGTTTGAAACCAACATTACAAACTAAAGCCATGGGACACCACTATAAAATGTCTACCCCAAATAAGGGGTAGTCTTCTCCATAGGAAAGACACAGTTATGATTAGCAAAATGCAAACTTCTACTGCAGATCAACATGGTTACCGATCTGAAACTACATTCATACATGCATATAAATAGCGCAAGAGGCTCAAAGGTATTTTAAAAACATTTTCAGTACAATCCTAAACAGAGTTACTCCAGTCTAAGCCCGAAGGCTTAGACTGAAGTAACTCTTCTTAGGATTGCACTGTTAGTGTACTAAAATTAAAAACCTATGAGTGTAACTGTTAAGGGGATGTAAGGAACTGCAGCAGTAGACTACAAAGCTACCAATGTAACATGACCACAAGCAAAGTGTTCATGCAGAAAAACATCCAGAGCTTTAAATGAAAGAGCAGTTTTAAATACAGATGCTTTGGCAACATAAGAAATGTCAACTGAAATACAAAACAGCAGACATTTCCTGTTGCATACTATTCCGCTTGACTAGGAACATGGATTTTTGTATCATTAATATGTAGGGTTTTGTATCATTAATAACTGCCACATATTTTGACTATTTTTGTTTTATTAAAAAACCAAGGATAAATTTAGAAGCGCGTGTTGTAGGCATTTTACTTTGAGACATACTTGGAGGCCTGGTAAACCTTGTACTCCTGGAAGTCCTGGTATGCCTTGCTGGCCTGGGGTGCCCTGGTGACAGAAGACAGTAGAACAGCTATTTGGGTATGAGCCAGGACAGACAGTTTTTCACTCACCCATGGTTTATTCTCACAAACATTTCTGCACACAGCAATCCCAGGCAAATGATGCTCAATTCCCCACCCTGCAAAGGGTGAGGGCAAGGGGGTGGAGTTTGTTGATGGCCCACGGAATGGAGTGAGTGGGGTGTGGACATGCCCAGGAGGGCCCACACACAGCATGGGGGGTGACATGGGATAGTAGGAGGGCATATAAGGCATTATCATGCCAGCCCACACCTCTTTGACCCAGCCTATTTGTACTGGCATTAGGTGAGGACTGTGTTACAATTTGCTGGGCGAGCTCAAGCTACTGTCCAGAGTCCACCACTGAAGAGGAAAGAGGATTTGGTGCCTTTATTAGCAGGCATGAAGAGACAGAAATGGAAGCCACTGGGGTTCCTGCCATGTACACTCACAGTGGATAACAGAACCCACCATCAATGAGCGTCATCCTTACCTGCATTCATGTCAGGAACCACTCAGCAGTCTTGCATGGTCCTGTGAGACTGACACACACACCCCTCCACACACACACGCGCGCGCTCTTCACTAAAGGTCGCAAATTCCTTCCCCCTTTAATGTTGCTCATTAGTGCTAGTCATAGTCCTCTCAATGAAACCCCACATGGGCTGTCCCTGGTTGACACTTGAATCATGAAGACTCAATCATGGACATCCACGGGAAATTTCATCTTCAGCAAGCAACTACAAGCCACCCTAAATATGAGGATGCCACGAACAGTGAGCTATAGTTGTTCTCTGTTACATTAAATACTGTTATTCCACATAGCTTGTGAAGTACCTGTTGGCCTTGTAGTCCAGGTTCACCCTTATGACCCGGTCCCCCATCTTCTCCTGGTAAACCCTGCCAAATACAACATGAAGAACTAAAGAGAATGGACAATCCCAAAGATTTGCAACTTCAGTTAAAATAAGTGTACGTGATTATTGCCCGGTGGTAATCTGCTAGACACTACCATTAAAAAAAAATCTAAAACTGTGCTTAGCTTGGCAAGTTTGGGGACAGTTTGTGTTTTTATGTGCCCACACACTCATGGCTGCCCTTAGAACGTTTCCTCAGTTCTTATCCCTAAACTACACTTCTCTATTTGAGACATGTTGGTAACTATTTTCTTCATCTGGATGGACAAAAAAAGAAGCCCTGGAGAGATTCCAGCAAAATACCATCAATTTCTGCCTATCGATGTGAGCCTGCACCAGTACATGTAGCAGGTCCACAACAACCCTCTACAGAAATAACCGTAACATCACTTTCCATCCCACCAGAAGAAGAAAAAGAATATGTCATCAAGTCTGAACCAACTCATGGAGACATGGACTGTGCCAAGGCAAGCAACAAACAGTGGTTTGCTATTGCCTTCCTCTGCAGAGCAAACCAGTCTTCCTTGGTAGTCTACCATTCAAGTACCAACCGCGGTTGACGCTGCTTAGCTCCCAAGCCCTTATGAACTTGGGACAAAGTGGGTTTTTCAGGCTGCTCCATCCCACCAACCAACCACCCCCAAACCATTCATAAAGCACATCCTTTATCATCAGGATATGAGGATCCACCAGTCAATGGGTCTCACCCCAGAGGGATAAAGTCCTCTGACAACATGCAAATACTGTGACTACTACTGACCTTTAAGCCAGGAGAACCTCTGCGGCCACTGGGACCCTAAATGAGGAGAATAAAACAATTGTGGCATTCTGAATGGAACAAAAACAAGCAACATCATGTCTATATGAAACGTCATACACTAGTCCCCTACGTGCCACTGGAGAATTTAATCTGCAGCTCCAGTTTAAGTGACATGATATCCACTTCTCCCATTCTTGCTGGCTTTTTGGCTATCAGACCTGTATTTTTAAGCAGGTCCCACCAACTAGTCAAAATGCTCGCCAGTTTGCAATGAGTTGGAATAGGAGAGACAATGGAAAAGCAGTCCCCTCCCGCCCCCGACCTGGTGGAAGAAGGCAACCCCCTGACGCTTCCATGAGATGAACAATTAAAGTAAACAGAGTCACACTCTTCTAAGCCCATTCATTTTAATGGATTTAGAAGGGTGTAACGCTACCTGGGATCAAACTGCTGATCTAGCAAACAAAACATTTTTGCCACAGATCTGACTTTCTAGCCTTGATGACCAATGATCTTTGTTTAATTTTTAAATTGTGTTAAAAAGCAAACCAAAGAAAGGAAGAAATTGCAAGTGTAGAATCAGTTATAATATCTGTTTCTCTTTCTCTTGCTCTCTTTTTTTCTAGAACAACAACCACTCTTACATTTGCACCCTGCTCTCCCGGTCTTCCTGGTGTGCCATCAGCTCCTGTGTCTCCCTGCAAAGCCACAATAAAATTGTTCCATTATCATTTGCTTCTTGCTCAAACACCAAGAGTAGACTTGTGATAAACTGTGATAGATGCCATTCAAGATGCATGTTTCCATTCATCCATTGCTCCTTCTGCTCCCTTAGCAGTTTCATTGCAACCAGTTGTATCAAAGTGCATTACAGTCGCCTGATCTTCAGGAGTCAAACTACAGGAAATGTCTTGCTTCATATTCTCTTGCCAAATTCTGTTTGCCCAAGTCTGCCAGGATTAAATAGCTCTATGGAACACTGTGTTCACATGCTTTCTCCTTTCCAGAAATCAGATTCAGGTTGCAACCTAATTCACACATGCCACTTAAAGTACTTTTCAATCCTTCCACTCTTGGTGGTACATGTGTTTAAAGACAATTTTAAATGTGTTTGTTTTGAGTTTCTCAACTGACGGCCCAACAGAAATGTTGACTTACAATTACTTTACAACCTTATTGCCCTTTAACAAAGTACATGTGATATTAGTTTAACAGTGCAATCCTAAGAAGAGTTACTCCAGTCTAAGCCCATTGAAATCACTGTCAAAAGTGATTGTATTGCTGTCAAAAGCGAACAAATTCAGCCTTGTAAAATACGTGTTTCTTTTACTGGAAATTGTCCTGAATAATTTATAGATGTTTGAATACCCGCCGCCCTGGTTTTCCGCTTTCACCCAGAGGACCGATGTCATCATTGTCAATTCCAGAATATCCCTGAAAACAAACAAGCAAAGATTAAGTGTTTCAGCGTCTACTTTGCTAGCACAGTTTAAAAAATGGATCACATAAAAGAAGATCAGCATTAATTTTAACTTAAATATGGGCCCACAATCCAAATTTACAATTCTTCCCCTGAACAACTAAAAACAAACAAACACTGATGGTAGGCAATTAATTCAAGCATGAAATCTAACTGGGGACTGGAGGTATAATTTCATAGGATAAGAAGGAAGCTGGTTAGAGGTATTAAGAAAGATTTTGACCTAATAACTCATGTCTTTTAGAAAAACAGTTACTCTCTGGGTTAATGGAATCCTAGAGAGTATCCAGTTTCTGGTGACTAACAACAAACAGGGTGCAATATTCTCATATAAATATACCTGGCTGCCTTCACCATAGGGTTGCCAACCACCAGATGGGACCTAGAGATCTCCTGGAATTACAAGTGATCTTCAGACTACAGAGATCCATTCCTCTGGAGAAAATGGCTGCTTTGGACGATGAACTTTATGGCATTATGCCCTACTCCTTACCAAACCCAACTCTCTCCAGGTTCTACCCCCAAATTCTCCAGGAAACTCCCAACCCAAAACTGGCAACCCTAATAATAATAACTTTTGCTTATATACTGCTCTTCTAGACAGATTAATAATAACAACAACAACAATGGAGCTTATATACTGCTCTTCTAGACAGATTAGTGCTCCACTCTGAGCTGTGAAGAAGTTAGTGTCATTATTATCTCCACAATACAGCTGGGGAGCTGGGGCTGAGAGGAATGGCTTACCCAAGGCCACCTACTGAGCTCATGGCAGTAGTGGGATTTGAACCAGCAGAGTGCTGATTCACAGCCAAACTACTTAACCACTGTGCTACAGCAGCTCTTTACCAAGTCCTACTTTACCAAGTCTAACTACCTGCTGTTCTCCAGGATTTCAGGCAGACAGAGGTCTTTCTGAGATACTATCCAATATCCTTGGATAGAGGACAAGGACTCAACCGTGAGTTTTCCACTTGCAAGGCACCTGCTCTACCACTGTGCCTCAACCTTTCATTGTAACATATGCGTATGCCATATGCATGTGAACTGGAAATAGAGCCTCATTTGGGGGTTCAATTACATAATAAAGTTAGAAGAGCCCTGCTGGATCAAACCAGTGGTCCATGTAGTCCAGAATCTTCACATGGTGGCCAACTGGTTGTCCTGGAGGGCCAAGCAGGACACAGAGAATGAGGCCTACCTATCATGTTGCCACCTAGCACCAAGTTTCAGAGGTTTACCAACTCTGAATGTGGAGGATCCCTTTAGGCTAGTAGCCAATGATGGCCCTATCCTTCATGAATGTATCCTCCTTTTTGATGGCTCTTTCCTCTAAAGTCATCTGTGCTTATGGCCACTGCCAGCACTACAGCCACTGGCAGTGAATTCCACTCATTGACCAAAGAAGTACTTCTTTTTGCCTATTTTGAATCTATTCCCCAACAACTACACTGACTCCCTCTAAGAAATTCTGAGAAAGAGAAGTGACACAATGTAGGACGAGTCAATCTATCCAGAACAGTATAAATCTAGCTAATGTTGCATATACATACATATTAAGTGATTGGCAATGGCTGTCTAAGGTTTCTGTTAATTAGATTCAGCAAAAATTGGGCCTGGAACTTATGTTGCAAAGAACAAAATGTTAAGCTTATTAACCCTTCTGAAATGCTACCTAAAATTAGCTACAGAATCCACAAGGTACCTACAATAAACTTAAATCTCTGCCTCTTGGGACACCCAAGTTTTCAATCGGGCAACTAGTGAAATGAAAATTATTCTCCCTTATAATTTGCACCCACAATTTCTGCCATGCCTTCCATCATCATTCCAGATCCTGGAGGAACTGTTACTCTAAGGGAGCAATCTTAAGCAGATCTCATTGGAAGTCCCATGTTATTCAGTGGGACTTACTCCCAGGAAAGTATCTTTAGGATTGCAGCCTAAGTCAGACCAACATGCTTATATATTTTTAATGTTTATAAGCCCACCTTTCCCCTGACACTTCAGGAGCCAAGAAGGATAACAAAAGTAAACACAGAATATATTTAAATGTATATATTTTAAAATTAAACATTAAAAATAATAAATATAGAAACACTTTAAAACTACCAAAATAACCTATATAAAATCATTCTATTCCCAGCCAGAAAGACAAGCCTTTTTTTTGTTCAGATTTGGTCTGTCCTGAAAGTTCTCCAGAGTAATTCGGTTTCACAGCCTCACCAGAAAGCTGGCAAGATAACCTCCCTGTCTTCTTCTAGGAGGCTGTCGCACAATTATGAGGCAGCCGCTGGAAAAAAACCCACTGCAAAATGGACCCTAGACAAAGGAGGCACAGACAGTAGACCTTAATGGAAAGAACAAAGCGGCCACAAGTGACCATGCAAGGAGAGATGTTCCTTCAAGTATGTGGACCCCAATTTATGAAGGGCTTTAAAGGTAAGCACCGGCACCTTGAACTGGACCTGGAAATTAATAGGCAGTCATTGAAGGGTAAGAACAGAAGTAAGATGGCCCCAACAGCTAACCCTTGATAACAAATGGGCTGCTGCATTTTGCACCAGCTAGTTTCTGGATCATCTTCAAGGACAGTCCTATGTAGAACACATTACAATCATATAGCCCAGCACAGAAAAGTAAAGGGAAGTATACAAGATCTGGTTATAACAGCCACCATTACTTACAGCGTCTCCTCTTAAACCAGCTTGTCCACGTTCACCTGGCATTCCTCCGAGGCCGTTTCTACCCTACATCCATTAAAAAGGAGAAGTTAAATGTATTATGCAGTGCCTCAAATTATCTATTATAAATCTCTACATCCTCAGATTTCATCACAATAGGGCCAGAATCCAACAGAGAAATAGTCATTCACTTATTGATTTCAAGGACTTTAAACATGCTAAACTTTCTTCTGGGTTGTTACCAGGGCTTTTTTTCAGCTGGAACACAGTGGAACAGAGTTCCAGAACCTCTTGAAAATGGTCACATGGCTGGTGGCCCCGCCCCCTGATCTCCAGACAGAGGGGAGTTGAGATTGCCCTCCGCGCCACCGAGCGGCATGGAGGGCAATCTCAAGTCCCCTCTGTCTGGAGATCAGGGGGCGGGGCCACCAGCCATGTGACCATTTTCGCTGAGGGCAACCCACTGAGTTCCACCACCTCTTTCCCCAGAAAAAAGCCCTGGTTGTTACAAATGCATCTGATGCCCTTAGAGAAAAGTTAAACGGACAGAGAGGCAGCTCCAGAACAACAGCGGGTATAGGGCTAGAAATCAGCAAGGAGCTGTGCATGTATAACAAATATACAGTCACATTTAATAAATCAACAGTCCTCTTAATCACTAAAGATCCAGTATTGAAGGTGTACAATATACATAATTACAATAAACACAATAAACACTCATCCAAAAGGGGAACCGTGTCCCTCACCAGTTCAGTGTCCAATATGTCAATTCCAAAATGCTCAAAGGCTAAATAATTCAGTTCACTGAGGCAATGGACCAAACCGGTCCAAATGGTGAGGTGCCAAAGAACAATCCGTTTTGGGAGGCAGTGTTACAATCCACAAAGGAAGATGCCTGATGGAAAGGCAGTGGGTGAAATGCAGAAACGGAGTTCCACAAACCGGGTTCTCCGCCACCCTACAAGGCTCCAGATTCAGATCTTGTTTCGCGGCAAATCCACTTCATCAGGGGATGGTATGCATCACACCACAATCACAAGTCCCCAACCTTCTGTGCATCCTGAATTCTTGTGCCTAGCTTCAACGCACATGGAGAGCGTTAGAGAAAAGTTGACTAGGACATGCCTGGTCTTACATGAAAATGACATATTTACCTAGTTCAAATCTTAATCGTGAAGAAATTCACAACCGTTTCTAAAGGACCAGAGATTTTGCTTATAGACTTCATCAAACTATAGGGGCTTCCATCAAGTTTTAAAACATCAAATCAGTTTTACCCTTCGTCCACTGCTGCCTTTCTGCCCATGTGATCCAGGATCCCCTCGTTCTCCCTAGATGCCCAACAGAAAAAAAATGGTATGCTTTCTTGAAAATGAACACATGTCAATAATTTAAGGAATGGAATATGCTTTTTGTAGAAATACATCTTAGCCTAAGTCCCCAAGCCTTTCAGAAGACACAGACTGATGTGTTTCAGGAATACATTTGTAGAATTTTTATGAATCTTTCTGAGTGTAAGCAATTTTCAAACATTCACACAATTTTAATATTTCAGTACTCTGGCTGTTTTAAAGATTTTTATCGTTTGATTTTATTGTTCTTTAAAGTTCTGCACCTATCTGAACCATCATCGAACTTATTTGAAGCATTCATCATTATCATAGTGATATTATTACAGAGATTATACCTCTTCTCCATCTATCCCATCAAGACCTTCATTACCATTTTCACCCTGTTGAAAGAATTTAAAAAGAATGAAGATTATAAATGGTCTTTGGAGGATCTTTCTAGATATTGTTTGGGCCACATTTTGTCTGCTACAAATAGCTCATGGAATTTTTCTGGCTGTTGGCACTTCTGTCCAGGTGGCCATCTATATAGAGAGTGGCCGTGGCTCAGTGGTAGAGCGCCTGCTTAGCATGCAGAAGGTCCCAGGTTCAGTAGCCAGCATCTCCACATCATGGAGATGTAAAGAACTCCACCTGAGAATCTCAAGAGCCAATGGTCTGAGTCGGTATAAAGCAGCTTCATGTACCTGTATGTGTGTACTGGGATTTATATGACATAGTTTTATATTTTTTAAAACTTTTTTTTGTTATAAGCTGTCTTGGGCCTCTTTCGGGAGAGAAAGCAGAATTTTCAAATATTTAATCAATTAGATAAAGAATAATATGTCCCATAATATGTCCCATAAGACAGTTTATATGTCCCATAATATGTCCCATAAGCCAGTTTGGTGTAGTGGTTGGGCACGGACTCTAATCTGGAGAGCTGGGCTTGATTCCCCACTCCTCCACTTGAAGCCAGCTGGGTGACCTTGGGCTAGTCACAGTTCTCTGGAGCTCTCTCAGCTCCACCCACCTCACAGGGTGTTTTGTTGCGGGGATAATAATGACATATTTTGTAAACCGCTCTGAGTGGGCATTAAGTTGTCCAGAAGGGCGGTATATAAATCAAATGTTACTATTATTATTATTATTATTATTATTATTATTATTATTATTATTATTATTCGGCTTATGGTTGCTTACATGCCTGTCTGGTCACCCTGTAAACTACTGTCATTTGTCAATGCCATTTCAAGTCCTTAGTATGGACTGGTCACAAACAGTATTCTAGATATTAAAAGGAGATATCAGATCTAATGTTCTTCATGTTATTCAAAGTAGATTCAAAACCTGTTATCTAAACCATACTTTCCAGGTGATATTGATTTCTTTTTCGTCATCTATTTAATAGTTATGTGGTGCCTGCATGCAGATGCTTGAATCCAAGGATCAGGAATAATTGGCTCCAAAACAGATGATTCTACAAACTTGAGGGAACCCAGAAAAATACATTGGGAGGGTTTAAAAAAAAAACCAGACACCCACCTGACCTCTGCACAAGCACAGAGCTCCAAGGATTGACAAAATGAGCCCCACAGGGACACAAGGCAGCCGGATGCTCCAAACAACCCGTCAGATTTTGGTGCACCACCACTTGAGAGGAGGGGGCACATCCCACACAGATGACCAGCTTCTGGGGGCTACAAGTAGGCCTTCCTGCAAGTCCTCAGCCCCTCCCCAACCATCACCACCACCGCAACTTACAGCTCCCTAGAATCCCCTGTGTGAATTTCATGCCCCCCCTTAAAGTTCTAATATCTCAAGTGAAACTGTTATGCATACAATTGTATGACAGCAAATCCATGTATCAAAGGACAACATACTTTATTTCCTCGATATCCTCTTGCTCCCTGCAATTTAAAACAAACATGCCGTGAATAAGTTATGTCAGAAGGAAATTGGGGGGCAGAATCCAAATATTTATTATCTTTCTGAAATGATAACAGAAAACTGAAAATGCAAAAAAAAAAAGATTTAGAATCAGCAAATCTTTTTTATACTGACGTTTGCAGTGCAAGAGTTAGGCTCACCCACAATAGTTTTGCAACCAAGAAGCCAGAATTCTGTGGCCAGGATTTTATTCCGGCATAAACGTTTGTGGACTAGGACACATGCGATGCACATCGTGGGTCATCCTAAAGCAGATATTTATATATGAGGATGTGGGAGAGAAGGCCCTAGCAGGCTTCAAAGCATCATGAAGCACAGGGTGTGATGAAATTAAGTAAAATTCAATTGTCAAGAAAAGTACAATTCACTACAGCAGAAATTGGTATTTAGCTTCACTAAACTAACACCTATAATGGCTGAGAAGTCCCAGGACTTACGGAATGTTCTAATGATACATATTTACACAAGGCAATGAAGGGAAACACACTATATTCAGATTTTGCATTCTAGTTCCAAGGGTACTGTTCAACAAGCTGAGTTATATTTAAAAAGTACGGGGATTGTACTACCCTGAGCCTTCCCACCATCATGAATTTGAACCCATTCACCATCACTTAATTTTGCTTTATAGTGACTTTTATAATAGGAGCTCAACCTGTCTAATTTATAATCCTATCTTGAGGCTATTCTCCTTACCACTGTAGGATTTATCCAGGTAAGTCATGGTCCATGGGTGCAGACAGAGAAAGAAATTTTGCATTTATTAGTTATTTAATTCACTATGTTTATATAATCCACCCTTTTCATTGAGACTCAAAGCAGATTACACAGCATAAATCAATTTAAACCAGTAAGTTGAGTCATCTAATAAGCTACTCATTTATTTATTTGTTGGATTTATATCCTGCACACCCAGCAAATGGGCTCAGGGTGGGTCACTCACAACATCATATTATAACAATCACAACAATATATAAACACCATAAAATACTACAAAATATAACTTAAAACCCTATAAAACACAGTACAACAAGAACCTCTTAAGATGTGGCAGGGCAGTAACTTCAGTGCATATCACTATGGGCAGGCACAACAGATCTCAGTTAGGCTTTGGAAGCAAAGCAGCGCAGGATAGTTTGCTTTGGAAGCAAAGGGAGCAGCAGGATAGTTCACCAGCTCCTCAACTATTTTCATAGGCCTGGTGGAACATCTCCATTTTGCAGGCCCAGAGGAACTGTAGTAAGTCCCATAGGGCCCAGATCGCAGCTGAGAGAGCATTCCACCAGGCCGGAGCCAGAGCTGAGAAACCTATGGCCCTGGTCAAGGCCAGGTGAACACCCTTGGGGCCAGGGACCACTGGCAAATATTGGTCTGCAGAGCATAACACCCACCAGGGAACGTACAGGGAGAGATGCTGCCATAGATATGGAGGTTGCAGTCTGCTAAGGGCCTTGAACGTTAAGACCAACACCTTGAACTTGACTCAGAATTTACCCAGAAGCCAGTGCAGCTGGTGCAGTACAGGTCAAATATGTGTCCTACTTTGATGAAGCTATTAACGGAATACATTTGGCTGAGAGGCAAGTACTCACATTTTACGTACGTTTTTGGTACACACATCTCAGAAAAAAACAAGTAAGAGCTTTCTCATATTCTGTTTTTGTTCAGTAAGTCCGCTTTGGATACTCAAGTATTAGAACAGTGTGGCTATGCAGAGATAAAGAGTCCTGATAATGTATTCTGCATAGCAGCATGATATTAACTTCTTAATAATATATTCTGCCAAAGCCCATCGTGTTTCAAAGAAGAAACACATCTGTGTTGGAAATGCAAAACAATTAATACTAGGGTAGCAAAATTCTCCCCCTACCCCCACATGGATGAAAAAAAAATATTACCAGAATGCTAGTCCAGATACACCTGAAAAAATTACATATGAGACTATCCACTTGCCTTCTGGCCCAGTCGCCCAGAGCAACCTGCTTCTCCTCGTTTCCCATTGAGACCAATCAGACCACGGTCTCCCTATTGAACAAAGAGAGTCTGGTGAACACCATTATTTAAGCATAATCACTCCTTAGGGTTATCAGCCCGTAGCCTTAAAGGCCTTAAAGAAGCCTCTTTAATCCACAGAAGAGGATCCACAGCTGTGAATTTTTGTGTCGCTATAGCATTTTATCTGGAGCATCTTCATCTGCTGAGCTGGCCACATCACTAGGAAAAGCAGGGCGGCTTCTCCAAAGTCAGGAAATACCAATCCTAATAATGATGAATTAAAAGTACATGTTATGCTATAGAGTCCACCTTCCGAAGCCGCCCTTTCTTCCAGGCGAAATGATCACTAGATCTGGAGATCAATGTTATGCTATAGAGTCCACCTTCCGAAGCTGCCCTTTTTTCCAGGGGAAATGATCACTAGATCTGGAGATCAATTCCAGTTCCAGGAGAACCTCAGGCTCTGCCTGGAAGTTGAGCGCTGATGATTTGGAAGGGCAAGCTGCCTTGACACCCCCCTCCATTTGGGGGGGGGGAGAAAGAAAAGATAGGAATGTTTTAATGAATAAATATATGGTTACATGCAGGGCTTTTTTTCTGGGAAAAGAGGTGGTGGAACTCAGTGGGTTGGCCTTGGAGAAAATAATCACATGGCTGGTGGCCCCGCCCCCTGATCTCCAGACAGAGGGGAGTTTAGATCGCTGGCGTGGAGGACAATCTAAACTCCCCTCTGTCTGGAGATCAGGGGGCGGGGCCACCAGCCATGTGACCATTTTCAAGAGGTTCCGGAACTCCATTCCATTGCATTTCAGCTGAAAAAAGCCCTGGTTACATGTTCAAAGGGCTTTACATCCATTACCTATACAATCCTAGCAATAGCCCTGCAAAACAGGTCAGAATTATTATCCCCATATTGCATGGGAGAGGTGGGTTTCAAGATGATAGCTTGCTTCAGGTCATCATCTCTTTACCATGCCAAGGTATTCAAAAGATCCATCTGCATCTGGAATGTTATGGAAGCCACATCATATATCTAACAGCAACAGGTGCCTCCCCCCTTCAGTGCAAAAAATCTGCAGGAAGGGAAACACACGTAGGTCTGGGTTGCATATTTATCCAGTACAATCCCCAGGTTTGCAGAAATAATTATAAAGTTATTTTAAATTATCAGGAATTAAAGTAACTTTGGATGTCTGTGCATGTATATTAACAAACAAAGGAATTGTCTGAGGGGAGGAGGAGAAACTGGCTGATTGGGCAAGCTGAAATAAGAACAAGAGGAAACAAAATGGAGGGCAAGGGGGGCACAGGATTTCCCCTTCTCTGTCACAGATTCTCATCTGTTTAAGACTTTCCAAGGATACTGTCAGACATCTTTTGTTTAGAGGACCATTGAACTGTGATACTTACACTTGCTCCTTCCTCACCCCGGTGGCCAGGTGATCCTCTAAATCCTATCCCTCCCTGAAAGATAAGAATGGGAGGAATGAGAAATTTAATTCAGTAAAATTGTAACTATAATGTTAAAAGTTATGCAGTAAAACCCAGCATTAAAAAAACCCAGCCAGAGAACAGGAAACAAAAACAAATCATTGAACAACTTAACATGACTTTAACAATTTTCAGACTAAAAGCACACCAAAAACTGATTTTAAAAGAGCAACCTCTTAATTCAAAGCCTGGGTAAACAAAAAATATTTTGGCCTGGGACCTAAAAGAAAGTAATTGGATGCCAAGAGGGCCTCAGGAGGAAGGGCATTCCACACTCCTCTAGACTGTATTAATTCTGCTGGTTATATTGAAAGTTTTTGGATTTTATTTCTGGTCTTTGTTCAGTCTGCTCCTAGTTTTAACTGATTATTGTTGTTTTATTGCAACATTGGTTGAATGCCTCTTTAAGAGCAATATGCACAGAGTTAGGATATTAATAAATAAATAGCCCAGCTATTTATTTTCATTTGGCATGAAAAACAAGAACCATCATTCAACCCCAGTTATACTGGGTGAGTGAAATCATCAGTATCGTAATATGTTCATATACTGTTAGACTGACAGGATGGTAAATGGAATGGAATGAGTTCAGTGAATCAGGAGACCTGGTTAACATAACAGGGGTTTTTTTTTTTTACTACTGACCTAGGTGCTGGCCTCAAGGAATCAGCAAGGTAGAAATGCTGTGCTCCAGTAAATTCCAAATTTACTTGAATGTTTAAAATAAAAATTTTATAAAATAAAATAAAATAAAATAAAATAAAATAAAAATTGGATATAGAGAACAATGTAAAGGTTTGTGGGACTTATATATGCTGTCACTTCCCATGCTGATGCTACCACCACTTGGAGTCCAAGGTCTTTTGCACCCCCTCCTTAAATCCTGCTAGGGCAGCCTCAGATTAGGCACTGGGGGTGGCTAAACAGCTTCGACTGCCCCTTCCTGTTACAAAAACAGTAACTTCATTAACCAGTTCTTTCTTAGACCAATGTTCTTTGCTCTCTGGTGGTGGAGACCAAGGCAGGGGGAAGAGGATTAGCCACCTTGGTGGCTCTGATGATGGCAGAAAAGGTATACATTTTGTAAATAAATAAGCTCCTCCTGTGTTTCTAAATTCGTTCTTGTTTGGCATGAAGACTTGTGTATATTTTCTGCATAGTCAAAAACCAGATTGCACACTTTCCTCTTGTGGTTGGATTCCTGTTGAACTTATTACGATCCCTCTGCAGCTTGAATGAGAAGAAAGATTCTCTCCTTTGGCTCACAGGCTGGTGACTCTAGCCTGCTTAAATGGTTTGTTTCATCGTAGACCTTTCTTTCTAACAGGAGAGCTGGGTCAGTTTCCCTTCTTAAGCCAGATCAGTACATGGATTGGACTGTACTGCCACTTTGCTCAATATTTGGGGGCATAAACAGCTTTCCCACAGAAGGCTGTAAAAATAATCACACGCTTTTCAAATTGCAAAAGTGAACAAGGAAAACAGATTGACTTTCCATGGAATACTTGGAAATAAAAAGAGATGTATGCCAACTGGAGCTGGACTTTTGATTCTTATTACACATTTGCGGTTTTGGAAGATTTCATACATTTCTGTCTAATGTGTCCAAGCACTGGAAAAGTAACATGAGAAACCTTAGCAGCATGGTTGGGATTACTTGTTTCTTATTTTTCTCAGTCAGGCATACAACACTGAAAACATGGCTCCCTGATGAGGCTTTCTATTGTTTGTTTGAAAGAAATTTTCATGGCCTTTCTTCAGTGATGCAAAGAACTTTGGCAGCACCAACATTTGAAGTTCCCTTGTATAAAATGCCCAGTTTTTGTCAAGTCAAGCCTCTTGCTGGATTGCCTCCAAAGGTTGCTTGCAAGCAGTTTTGCATCTGTGCAGTGGCAGCCTTCTAGTAACTACTCATCACACTTGGTGGAGTCTTATCGCCTCATGCAAAGTCTCTTTGAGAGGCAGCTAGTTTCATTTAGACGTGCCGCTTTTGCATCTGCACACTCAGCAGCATTCTTACCTTTCCTTTCCTTTCTGTTTTATACCCTGAAGATGTCTGGACTTGCCTAGCCTAGTCGCTCGCAGGAGAGACCCACGGAGATATCCTGCCTCTTGCAAGACCTCAAGAAGAGGTAGAAAACAAAGGAAAAGGAGGAGGAAACTCCCCACTTAGACAAGGAGAGGCATCCTATTCAGTAAGAAGATAACAAACAACATGGTTCTAATGCATAGAGAAATATAGTGTCCCCTGCACCAGTCTCCAGGTATGCTGAATCACCTTTGCTCCAACTGATATCCCTGCTGATGTGCTGTTAGTGTATGTGCTTCAGCAGGGCTTTTTTTCTGGGAAAAGAGGTGGTGGAACTCAATGGGGTGCCCTCGGAGAAAATGGTCACATGGCTGGTGGCCCCGCCCCCTGATCTCCAGACAGAGGAGAGTTTAGATTGCCCTCCGAGGGCAATCTAAACTCCCCTCTGTCTGGAGATCAGGGGGCGGGGTCACCAGCCATGTGACCATTTTCAAGAGGTTCCAGAACTCCATTCCCCCGCGTTCCCCCTGAAAAAAAGCCCTGTGCTTCAGTGAATCAGTGCTGCACAGAGATTTCCTTAGATCAGGAGACATGAATGGATACATCTCATATGCTGGCTTCAGCTTTTCTGCATTATATAGTTAGAAAATCACTGCCTTAAACACTGTAACAGTTCTCTAGTCTTACTTTTATTCCAGGAGATCCAGGACTGCCTGCCAATCCATCGTCTCCAAAACACTTGCAGCAAACCTTGCAGCATTTGCGTTCTGCAACAGCGTCCTGCAAAATAATGAACGCAGCTTGTATTCTAAATCACCCATTTAACGTTATGAAGAACACAGCTCTCCTTCCTCCATAAAGAAACTTACAAGTTGTCTCCATAAGATGCTTGGAAGTAATGGATTTCCAATGTGCAATGGTTCCCGATATCCAAATCCTCTACCAAATTCTATTTCCTGAAGTTCATCATACTTCTCAACATTTTCCAGGCCAATCATTAAAAGTGCATCGAGCCCTGCAGGAAGAATGTAGTCACTTGATTTCATTCCCAAGCAAGCAAAAGGACTGTCATTTATTTTCTGCGTGGAAGTCTTTCACCAGATAGGGCCAGGTTGACGTAATGAAACCTGTAATATGGACCTTCCTGCTGTGGCGCTTTCTGATGTAGTTCAAGTGGTTGGAGGACTCCACTACTTCCCCACTACTTCTGTGTTTTCCTCTGGGAGAAGAAAGGGGCTCCTGGACCTGGTGCCAGGAGAATTTTTCAGAAATTAAACCTAAGTAGGCAGTTGTACAGAAAAACTTATCCTCCATTTACAAGCATGTTATAGTGGGTAATTCTAAATATTTTCTCAAACCAAAGAAGTTGGAGTCTGCTTATCTGTATCAGATACTTTAAAAAAAAAACAGCTCTCCTCTTGGTTTTTCTTGGATACATACCATAGTGGTTGGATTCTCTCATTTTTCCTTGTGAGTCTCTATGGATCCCCGTATCTGCCCCTTTAAATTATAGCTGTGTAGACCTGATTTAGTTGTTCCAGACTTTGCTTAAATAAAATTAAGAAATTATATTCTTTTGTTCCCGGGAGTATAAGTAGTACCTCCTGTTTGTAAACAATCACACTACACAACGATCGTTTATCAACTTTCCAAGCATTCCATATATTTCTGGAAAGACCATTGTAAAACTATCATAGGAAGTTCTCTTTGCATCCTTGCCATCCTTTCATAGATCCTGCACTGAATATATGAATGTAGTATACATTATATATAAACAAAATGTAAACCCCTTTGAATATTTACTTAAAGAGAAAGGTAGGACTTACATTTTTAAAAATAAGAACTACAAATTAATAACAATTTGAGATTACTGAATTTACTAAACAGAGCCTATGCGGATGTTAAAAGATAATAAGCAGGAGAAAATAAACAAGGCAGGCGTATCCCTTGTACTATTCCTTGTCTTTCCTGCAAATAAATGTGAGGTGACTTTGGAACCATGCTGAAAGGATGCTATAGAATGTCCATATATACCTTTTGTGCGAAGAGAGGCTGATGTCACTTTGAGGTTTTGCATGCTATCATCCGGTCCATCTGTAAACACTAAGAGGACCTGCAATGACACATTTGTGGTAAGGATGGAATCTTACAAGAAAAGATACCAACTCTGCATGGTGGCTTTTTGACCAAAGCACAGCTCACGGCCATACTGAACACTTTCTCAAACCATTCGAAGCTGCACTCCATATTACACATTCTGTAAGAGGTTGATGTACTTAAACCAGGTTTTGACTGCAGAGAATTCTGAGTGTTTTCCCAGAGACAGACAGACAAAGCTGGAGGGGATCATGCTTATACTTAGCAGCTAGTTTTCCCTGTTTCTCCCCCTCCCATTCCTTATGAAAAATTAAGGTGAGATAATCCAAGAATAGATAAAGGTGGTGGCTTTCAAGTCCTCTCCAGGTTTAATACATGCCTTAAACATAACTATTCTTCATGTAGTGGATATTAGCAAATAACCAGGCTTTCTGCTCAGTACTCACAGGACACTGAGCTGGCAGTAATGGTTACAGCAAGGTTTGAGATCCAGTCTGCGTAACTCATGATCCACTAAGCCCAGTGCAGTACAAGCTCTGTGACTTGCAATAGCTACACAGACCAGCTATTCTTTCAACCCACAGAAGGAATAAAAAAAGAAGGCTTTTTTGAGCCCCTGATGATGGGTAGGTTCCATTGGAAAAGTCTAACAGGTTTGTTCTAGAATCAGGTATTTTAGGAAATGAATGAGTTGAACTGTCTAAGCATTCTACTTAAAGACAGAGAACAGCACAATCCTAAACATGTTGTGTATTAACATTTACAATTGGTAGCAGGTTAGAGCAAGGGATCTTTATAAACGCCTGCCACTTCGGCTCACTTCCTGTTTGCCATTGATGATCAGGCAGCCAATTAATCAGTAGACTGTTTGGCCAGATTCCTTGCAAACTGCTTGGCCAATCTCATCCCAATACACTCATCACGCAGCTCTTGGTACATGACAGACATTCCTGGTCAGCTTGGTTGCTATTTGAGACAGGAATCTAGCCATTTCCCCTTCCCAGAAACAAAACTAATTACTCTTGTGGAAATTGCAAGATTTTGACCTTATGGAAATTTATTTTCCAACTGATCATGAATGTTCAGACTGAGACTGAGCTTTCCTGGAACAAAACAGGGCAATACTTCTTTCTATCCTACGTGCTCATATATTTTCCATCATACCAAAGAAAAATGTTTACCTTAACTTTAGCAGAGGTCACACTGAGGGATCTTTCCCAAAAGGACTCTAGGAATCTTATATTCAAGTAAGTGTTCTCCGTGATTTGCACAGCTAGGAATTTCTGAATGATCTCTTCATTGTATGCTTCAAAGGCAGAGTCAAATAAGGGCTGATCATTTCCAGCAAAGACTTGGTACCTAAACCTGATGCTTATGGGAGGGTCAATGGGGCAGCTGATATTGGTCAAGGAAGCCATCACGGGCACTAGCCTGGACAATTGTGCTTGCATTGTCTGCTTCAAACGCGTCATTGACACACGCTTAGAACTATCAACTGCTATGGAAATGTCAATATTGCAGTCTGTGAAGAAGGGAAAAGAAACATGTAATTACAACGCGTGTAATATTTCATTGCAATCTTCTCAGTCAGCCCTTGGAGTACAAATAATAAGTTGAGAATTCAAAATTATGCCTCAGAGAATGAACAGACAAGCCAATGATTATGAATTGTTACCCATCAGCAAAAGTCAAATTTACCATGCCCCAGTTCAGATTGGGGCCACACAGACAAAGGGTTTAACCCTTCAGCTCCCACTCAGTTTGGCCAGATTGAAACGAGGCTGCTGTTAAGAGGGGAGCCATGTATTTCCCCCGTTAAAATGCTAACAGTAGCATGAAGCACCTGGTTTCAATTGAGAGCACTAAGCAGGAAGAGTTAAACGCCCTCTCCCCTTCCTACACTCTCCTGATCTGAATCAGAGTTTCCCGTGCCATTGGCACTTTACAAATGAACAGAGATTGGCAAATTTTGGCACATCTGCTTGTGCCTTTACAAAGAAAACATTTTTAAATCTAGCAACACTCATCTGCTCCTTGACTATATGTTTCCACATGTTCAGTTCAAGTGCACAGCAAAGCAATGCTCTCTCTCTCTCTCTCTTTTAAAGTACTTAAGATTTGGACCATTCAATCACAGGAGAAAGAGTTTGTGATTCTCTATTTGTCTTCTCAAAAGCACATGAAAGATTTCTGTTCTAAAAAGCAAGTTCTTGTTCCAGAAATCAAGCTCTTGGCCACCACTGCTCACATTTCCATGCTTCAGCTTCTCCACAAACATTACAAATCATCACATGGAGAGCGTGTCTTAAATAGCGTATCAAACTGACATGTCCAAACTCTTGGTGCATCTAAAGCAGCTCTTTGTATCTTTGAGTTTTTAAACATGTCACATCTCTACAAAAGATAGATAAATGCACGTTTAAAGCAAGTGTTCATAGTTATTTTTTAAGACTACCCTATGCTTAACTAGCACATAGTTAAAATAACTATACCCTGTCTATGCCAGATCTTTCATGGACACTTTGCACACATACAAATGAAGCTCAAAATTTGTATGTCAACAGAAAATCTACATTGTGTTGCAAGTGGACTTGGGGCTTCTTGTAGAACATACTTCAAAATATGGAGAGAAAATACCTTAGTAAAGCTATGAAAGCTGACCAGGGCCGTTTCCACACTACTCACCTTCATCCGGAACGCTGCAGAACGTCGCGAAAAAAATGCGGAAGTTAGCGTCTTCTCGCGTGAGTTTTGTGTGATGTCGCGCAAAACTCGCATGAGAAGATACTCTCTTCTGCGGTTTTTTCGCGATGTTCCGCAGCGTTCCGGATGAAGGTGAGTAGTGTGGAAACGGCCCATGTTTCTGTAAAGCAGTAGATTGAAAAGGGTAACAAAATTTTTAAAAGAGGGAAGTAATGATATAGCATAGTCAAATTAGTTTAGGAAAATAGATGTGCTACCTGACACAAGCACCTCTGGAAGGCTCCCTTTACTGGATTATATTTACTGCCGTGCGCTCTGTGTGGGGCTGTCCTTGAAAAAGTTCAGAAACGTTTATCGGTGCAGCCAGGATGTGGACTGGAGTGGGTCACAGGGGACATATCACTCCAGTCTTGGTTAGGATGCAAACCTCCAGGTGATGCCCAGAGGTCTCTGGAATTACAACTGATCTCCAGGCCATAGAGATCAGTCCCTCTGGAGAAAATGGCTGTTTTGGACAGTGGACTGTATGGCATTATACATCACTGAGGTCCCTCCCTCTGCCAGGCTCTACCACTCAAATCTCCAGGAATTTCCCAACCTGGAGCTGGCAACCCTTGTCTTAGTCCAACTACATTGGCTTCCAAGTTGTTTTGGGGCACAATTCAAAGTGCTACTGCTGTTGCTGCTGCTGACATTTAAAACCCTCCATGGTTGGGGACAACATACCTGATGGACTGCCTGCTCCTTTATGGAACCTACCCAACCACTGCAGTCATCTTCAGAGGCCACTCTTCGAGTGCCAGGCAAGTGGCAACCCAAGCGAAGGTCTTCTCAGTAGTGGCACCAAAACTCTAGAACTCTCTCCCCAGAGAGAGTCTCTGTACACGAGATCTCTTACACAAGGATGCTCAAGTGAAGGGAGACACAATGTTAGCCGGGAAGCATAGTTTTAAAAGACAAAGCCAGCAGAGATTGCTTCTCAGAGGGTTTGTTTATTTCATCTTCATCCCTGGGGAGGCAAAGATGAAATAAACAAACCCTCTGAGGAGCGATCTCTGCAGCTCTGTCTTTTAAAACTATGCTTCCCAGCTAACATTGCCTCTCCCTTCACTTGAGCTGCCCTGTGTAAGAGTTCTCGGGTAGAGAGACTCTCGCTTGTCTCCCTCTGTTGTTGCCTTCCGCCAGCAGGAGAGGACATTTTTGTTTTGTTTCAGTGATCCCTCCTCCCTCCCCAATGTTTTAATTGCTGTTTTAATCTTTTGTATTTATTTCAAGCTCTGTTTTTAAAATGTTTTAATGGTGTATTTGTGTGTTGATTTTAATGGTGTTTAAGATGAGATTTTAATTTGTATGTTCAACATTAAATGTTTCAACATTAAAAACATTTAAAAGAAAGTATAGATACAATAATTCAGTAAAAACATATAAACACACATAAAAACAATAACCAGAGAGAGGGCCAAAAACAATTATCAGGGGTATGCCAAAAAGAACAAAAAGTCTTCGCTTGCATGCCTTTAGTATCTGATTCAGGCTGTGCTCAAGGCAATTGGAATAATCTCCTCTTAAGGCACAGCTGAGTACTGTGGGGCCACACTAGGAGGCGCTATTGTATCATCTTTCAAGCAACCATCTTTTAAAAAAAAAATTGGTCCCCACTAAGGATACAGTTAGAGTTGGCTGTTTCTACCCTGAGCTTCATATCCCAGGCTAGCTTCATCTCACCAAATCTCAGAAGCCAAGCAAGGCCAGCCCTGGCTAGTACTTGGCCGAGAGACCACAAAGGAGGTCCCAGGTTGCTATGCAGAGGCAGGCAATGGCCAACCACTACCTCTGTTCATCTCTGTCCCTGAAAACCCTACGGAGTCAACATAAACTGGCTGCGACTTCACAACCCTTTACACAAACAACAAATGCAATTAGTCTTGGTTGTTTTTGGCTACACATGTTTTTTGGAAAACAGTTGGACTGTGCATTTGTCAGAACAGTTATGCTTGCATCAGACTATTTATCAAAGATCAAACAGCTGAGCTAATAACCTCAAGTCTGAGATAGGGAAGAAGTCCTAATTTCTAGCCTTCCCAGCTGTTAAAACAGGTTTTTGTGGGACTCTAGTCAAATCCATTCCTTTGTAACAAGGTCCGACTTATCTTCATGTTTCTATCTGGATTCTATCTGGTCTTGGTGGGGTTAGTCACCCACCCTGCCTTCTTGCGGGTTCCCTGAGCGGTCCCCAGGAAGGGCAGCAGCAACCCCCCTTCTTTCCTTTCCGCCTCCTCCAGGCTGGCCCTCCTTTGCTTCTCCATTTCCTCTTTCCTGGATCCCACAGCCAGTCCCAGCCCTCCTTTATGCCTCAGACCCTTCTTCCTTAATACAGCCCCCTCCATCCCTCCCTCTTAAACCTGACTCTGCCCTAGGCTTGCCAGCCCCCTGGATAAGTCAGGGAACCCCCACCCACCCCTACCACCCTTAGCACCACTCACCTGGCCAGCAGAGAGAAAGGACCGGGGGGGGGGGGAGAAGTGTGTGGGCACACTCCCATGCCCCCACACCACACCTGAAAATGATGTCATTTTCTGGCATAACAGGGAAGCACAGAAGCACACATGGGATGTGAGTACCTTGCTTAGGGTTTTCAGGTCCATGTTGAGAAATTCTTGGGAGATTTGGAGGGTGGAGCCTGGGGAAGGTGGAGTTTGGGGAGGGGAGCGACCTCAGCTACTATAATGCCATAGAATCCACCTTCCAAGTCAGCCATTTTCTCCAGGGGAACTGGTCTCTGTCACCTGGAGACCAGTTGTAATTTTGGGAGATCTCCAGCCACCTCCTGGAAACTGGCAACCCTAACCTTGCTGCCTCCTGCCTCCAAGCCCCCTGCACCTCTGGTTGGCTCCTGAGGGACTTGATAACCCTACTCTGCCCCTTGCTGCTCCCATTTCTCTCATTTGCCATCCTAACCACACCCAGCTGAGGCTCTGCAGGGCCATAGGGCCAAGCTACAAGTGACGAATTACACTTGAATGGCAAGTGAACAGACTCACATGTATTCCTCCCTGTTCGCTTGTGCTCCACTTGCGTGATCGAGTGGAATGCAAGTGGAGCACAAGTGAACAGGGAGGAATACATGTGATTCTGTTCACTTGCCATTCAAGTACAACTCGTCACTTCTAGCTTGGCCCTCAAAACCACTGTGCTAGGAAGTCCAGAAGATGCTGCCAAGCCAATGCGGGAATCCATGGCCCTGCCAGCATAAAGCCCATCTGTGGCTGCAATGCTACCTCACTCTCCGGGGGCGCACCAGCAATTCCAATCCCACTACTCCGTGGTAGCCATGCAGGCAGGGCAGGCACACCCATTACTGTTTCCCCACCATCTGGCCACTGGCCTCTTCCATGGAGGTCTTCCCTCTGGCTCTCCTCTGAGCCAGGGTGACACCAGGTAAGGAGGGCTATTTGAGTCTTGCCCCTGCAGCCCAAGTATTGGTCAGACTGGCCCAGCACATTCATCCCGTCCAGTTTCTCATAGCTCAAGCATCTCTTGAAAACCAGCAGGGAAGAAGCTTCTATAAACATCCAAGGCAACTTATTTCACTGCAGAATCACTCTTGGGTTTAGTAAGTTTTCCCCCTAATACTAGCCTAATTCTATCAAATGATCATTTAATTCCAACACTTCATATTTTTATTTATTTTACAAAAAAAGAATACCCCACCTTTCTGCTCTTATAACGACCCTCAAAATATTTTCTTCGAAGTCGGGAAGACAAACAATTCCATCTTTTTCTTCTTGTAGCCCTTTCAAAATGCAGCACAACCTTCATTTTTGGTATGCTAAACAAACGCAATTCATCCTCTACAATTCACCCACAGACCCTTTTTTCCTTCCAGCTTTTCAGTATCCTTCTTGAACCCAACATTGCAAGTAATAAAAATAATGCTGTAAAATCAGCCACAATTAATTAACCTCTCCCGTGAATAACCTCTAGAAAGGGATACCACAAATCCTATTGAGACTTACCTCGCGGCTGATCCGACCTTTCACAGATTTCCGTGAAGATTGTTTTTTCAATCGTTTCCAGTTCATTGAAATTATTCAACCGGAATACTCTCTTGGAACTACCAGCAATTTGATTCAGCTCGAAGGACTCGGAATGTTCTTTTCCTATTCCTATTGCAAAAATATTGATCCCATAATTCCTCAGAGCGACAGCCGCCTCGTTCACACTATCATTGGATTTTCCATCGGTCATGACAATGAGTGATTGCAACACTCCCTGGTTCTTCCGGCCCCCAGAGGCAGGCTCGAAGACACTCTGAACAAATTTGAGTGCCTTACCGGTGAAGGTGGTTGTTTTTAATTGGACAATGCTTTCAATTTTATTCTTTATGTCAATGTCATTGTAGAATTCATTGAGATACAGTTCTACCTGGGGATTTTGGCTGTACTGGACCACCCCAATGCGGACTTTGTTCTCAGCAATGATAAAGCTGTTCACAATTCCCTTCATGAATGTCTTCATCATAGTGAAATTACTTTTTGTTATGCTTGCTGATCCATCAACCAGAAACACAAGGTCTGCCTGCTGAATTTCACAAGCTGCGGAGAGAGAAATTCACTTTGCTTTGATTGATTCCTCATTAAGTAAGCATGCACGAACTGATCCTTGTAGGCTACATAGACAACAAACTTCAACCTATTTACTTGGAAAGAAAGCCTCACTTGCTTTTTAGGAGCCAATCTGTTACTTTTTTGTTACTGATGCTTTTTACTCAAATGGGAGGGCTGTATTGTAGCGATGGGGTCTCAGATGCTTCGCTAATGAGTTAGGGACCATAGACTTCATCACTATTTTGCCCTATGTATTATCTGCTGCTTTAAATATGTACTCCTATGTACCACCAGTGCTCCATATTGTCTACTGTCAGTCCTAGAATTGATTATGTTGTGCTTCAGTATTTTTCTACTCTGTATTGGATTCTTGCTAATACTATGTCTTTTAAATTTGTATTTATTTACCCTACGGCATTGTTTATGGAAATGTCCTTGATACTGTATTGAAATGTACTTGTTACTGATTGTACTAGTCTCATACTGTGTAATCCACCTCGAGTCTCAGTGAGAAAGGCAGACTATAAATGACATAAATAAAATAAATAAATAATTCGCATTTTAATTACATTTGACTTTACTTGTACCCTAAGAGAAATTTACTGAACCCTCTTAACGGGGGGAAGAGGGGCTTCATGAAATATACTGTTTGAATACCATCTCCACGTTGTGTTATATCCATGAAGTGGGACAATAGTTTCCTCCTCAAGAGGAGGACAGATTCTGAGATAGGTATTGTAACAGGTATTGTCTCCTGAATAGGTAATTGTAATAGGTATTGTCCCCTGAAAGGTTTTTCTCCTCTTCCTTGCTCCCTACAAATGAATGAATACTTTGTGATTACGTAACTAATTGGAATCAAGTTCTAACCTTTTAAAGTCTGTGACTATTTCGCTTACCCCAATGTCATGCCCAATAGTGTGTTTTATCAATAAATTATCAATACTGCTTATGAACTAGGTGTGTATATTTGCAAAACTAATTTCAAAGTTACCAGCTTACCTGGCTTTGATTTGTCACATAGAATGTGAGTTATATTTTGTTGTAAGCTTGCCAGCATGTTATAACTAGGGGCAAAAAAATACGCTCTCTCATCACCGACCATTTCTTTGAGTTCTGTAGTATTGGCAGCCTCCGTCCCAACGGCAACAATCTTGATTCTTTCCTTCTTCAAAGTCTTTACTGCTGCAGGAAGATGGGGTTTGTCTGCTGTTGCCGTTGGCTCATCGGTGATAAGCACAAGGAACTGTGTGATGCCAAGAGATGGTGTACGGTCATTGTAAGCTGCACCAAATCTTTCCCTTGCAAAATCCAAAGCTTTAGCAGTGAAAGACTGCCCTCTCAGAGGAGTCATTTTATAAACTGCTTCCCTGACTTGAGCCTTTGTCGAGAACGCTTTCAAAGAAAATTGCTCTACAGGAAGATTGCTATAGACAACAGCACCAAAGTGGACATAGCCTTTTCCAACCACTGAGTTGTTTACAATGGCCTCCATGAGTTGCTGTATACCCTGGAATTGCAATGCTGTAATAGCTCTTGACCCATGCACTACAAAGATGATATCAGCGACTTCAGGCCTTTGGCATGATACAACTGAAAAAAACAAAGCAACACTGTTATAAACTATCATAAAACTCTTCTATCACCAAGATGTCCCCTTGACCCCAGCACGAAATGTTATTTTTAAAAGACAGACAGAAAAGCGCCTAGACAACTGGGTACAGCATAGCCACGAGCTTTTAACAGGTGTGATGAAGAGAGAATCTTGGCAAGAGAAGCTGCATCAGCCATAATTCCCTCTTCTTTGAAACTACTCAAGATACAGGAACTTTTTCTTCCTTTCCAGCTAGAGTCAAGAATCAATAGTTGATGATACTTACGCTCCGCAGGTTTGCAAATATAAAAAAGTATCGTCTTTTCCAAGTAAATAAGGGAGTCAAAGTTGTCCTCGATATACACTCGATCTGGCATGCCGGCAATCTCCTTAAGCTGGGAGTAAACTGCTTTGACTATTCCAACAGCATGGATGATGATTCCTTTTTCCCTGAGTCTTTTAGCAGGTTCCTCCACTTTATCATTCGATTCTCCATCTGTGACCACTATAAGATGCTGTTTTACGTCCGGCCGCCCTCCCCAGGACTCGTCAAAGTAAGGAGAGGCAAACTCCAGAGCTCTCCCCGTCTCGGTTCCTGCTTTAATCTGCTTCATTGCAGATATTGCCTTCTTCAGGTCCTCTTTGCTCCTGTGCTTGTTGAGCGCGAACTCTGCTTTTGGCTCTGTGCTGTACTGGAGCAGGCCAATCTGCACCTTATCCGCTCCAATATCAGATTCGTCGATAATCCCCTGGATGAAGTTCTTTGTCATGGTAAACTGTCTGTCAGTCATACTTTCAGAGGTGTCAATTAAGAAAATAATGTCAGCTTTCAAGTTCTTGCATGCTGAAAGTTTTTTTAAAAAGAAACGTATTAAGCAAATTTGGTAAATATTCCTTCCCTAAATACTAAGTAAAAACCATCCAGAATGGTTTTTACTTTTGAATGGTTCGTATCATTATGATCAATGTATTCTTATCCAGTAATTTCAATATTACAATCATATCCAATTGCCCATTTTAAAAAACCTGAAAAAAACCTGGTGGCATGGGGAGGGGAGACAGTTGCTGCCAGGATCTTGGGAAGGGTTGAAGCTGCTGGGAGACTGGAGCAGAGAAATGTGGAGAAGCTTGCCTTTTGGTAGCCTCATTGCTCCTGTGCTGTATTGGCAGCTGCAGCGACAGGGAAATCACACCATCTCAGCCCCATGTCAGAAACACCTATAAATAGGGCCATCCTGAAGAATTTGGGTACCCTAGGCCAGCCAAGCAGCCAGTCCTCCAAGGCCAGGCACCCAGCCCTTGGGCAAAGTATGCACCTCAAGCCATTGAGCAACTGATAGGTGGTCATGCAGCCAAAGCCACTGGATGGCCACAAATGAAAGTAAAGCAAGTTAAATCAAAGCAGTTTGCCCTTCTTTACACCAGCAGCCCGGCTTGCAAGCACTCTCTCTCTCTCTCTCTCTCACTCAAGAGCCACAACTGAAAGTAAAGCAAGTTAAATCAAAGCAGTTTGCCCTTCTTTACACCAGCAGCTTGGCTTGCAGTCAGTCAGTGTCTCTCTCTCTCTCTCTCACTCACTCACTCACTCACTCAGGAGTCTGGAATGAAGATAAAGCAAGTTAAATCAAAGCAGCTTACTCTTTAGAAAGCCAGCCCCAGCAGTCCAGACAGGGAAATCACACCATCTCAGCCCTATGTCAGAAACACCTATAAATAGGGCCATCCTGAAGAATTTGGGTACCCTAGGCCAGCCAAGCAGCCAGTCCTCCAAGGCCAGGCACCCAGCCCTTGGGCTAAGTATGCACCTCAAGCCATTGAGCAACTGATAGGTGGTCATGCAGCCAAAGCCACTGGATGGCCACAAATGAAAGTAAAGCAAGTTAAATCAAAGCAGTTTGCCCTTCTTTACACCAGCAGCTTGGCTTGCAGTCAGTCAGTGTCTCTCTCTCTCTCACTCACTCACTCACTCAGGAGTCTGGAATGAAGATAAAGCAAGTTAAATCAAAGCAGCTTACTCTTTAGAAAGCCAGCCCCAGCAGTCCAGCTGCTGCCTCCACTTCCTGCTGCTAAAGAGACGGGCAGCAGGGAGGCAGCCTTGAGGAAAAGGAATCACGTGAGCAGGGCCAAAACCCATGTGATCTCTGCTCAGAGCTACTGGAACACCGTTCCAGGCGTTCCCCCTCCGAATGAGCCCTGGACCTAGCGATTGGCGACTTGGCTCGCGTGCCCACAGAGAGGGCTCTGTGTGCCAGCTGTGGCATGCGTGCCATAGGTTTGCCATCGCTGGACTAGGATCTGGGAGACCCAAATTCAAATCCCCACCCTGCCATGGAAGCTTGCTGGATGACTTTGGGCCTGTGAGACCTACCTCAAGAAAAAGAATCCCATCCTTTGCTGTTTTCTCACGGACAATTATTGCGTCTATGCAGCTTTTACCCCTACTTGGGGGGAAATTATAGGTATGCATAGGTTTACAACATCAAAGGTACCTCAGTGGTGGTTCTTCAACCAGAAAACAGCAGAGGAGGAGAGGGTGCCATTCTTCTTCTTGATAAAATTTCAGCAGGAGATGTTTATGGACTCTGTCTGTTCCTCAACAAAACAATCCCAGAGTCTTCTTTTTTAAAAGGTCATTAACATGTAATTGAGTTTTTTAAGGATGATTACTATGGCAGTGCTTGAAAGTCCTCATTTTAAGAAAATGCCTTACCCTTAGGGGAACAGATATCCCGTGCCACATCAAGTTTGATGCGTGTTAGGGAGTCAAACTCATTCACAAAAAAGGTCTGATTTTCTTTCCCTGTTATGAGTTCCAGTTCTTCTTTGCTAGCATTCCTGACACCAATAGCATAGATCATAATCCCTTCTTTTCGCAGTTCCACTGCTGGTTTAATCACCTCATCTTGGGATTCACCATCTGTCACAAGGATGAGGAACTTTGCAACATTGTCCCTAGAAGCCTTCTGAAACAGGCTCTTCATGTACTTTAAAGCTTTTCCAGTTTCAGTCCCGCCGCCTGACTGCTGGATTGCTTCGATGGCTTTCTTTAATTGGGTTCTCGTATTGTACCAGCCAATTGCAAACTCCGTTTTTGGCTCACTTTCGTACTGAACGACCCCAAACCGAACCCTGTTGGCGCCAACCTGAAACATATTGACCATTTCATTCATAAACCTTTTCATGTCTTTAAAGTTATTTGGAAAGATGCTGCCTGACCCATCAATCAGGAAATAGATGTCTGCTTCTTCAGTCTGCTCACAGCCTAATAAAATAAGAAAAGTGAAAGGTAAAACAATATGAATTTAGTATGATTCTGAAAACAAAGGGAGAAATGCTACTAAATAGAATATTGCAAAGTATATTTCACTTACATTTCCATGAAAGCAACAAACAGTGAGTGAATAAAGACAGCTATTCAGTAAGTGTTAACAGCACTGTGTACGTGTAACAGTTTGCAGCAGAGCCAAACTAGTATGAGTGTGTGTGGGGGGGTATTTTTATTGTACAGCAAGGGTGTGAAGGAGGGGTGCTAATCTCACATGTACTTTCCTATTTGAAACCATTTTTTCCTTGCCATTTTCCTTCCAGAAGCAGCTACTCCCAGTGTTGGTGCCCTAAATACTTCCAGTCTTGGTGTCCTACGTACATCAAGTCACCAGTTTATGGTGACCACCAATTTACAGTGACCCCAGCAAGGGGCTTTCAAGGAAAGGTGGTTTGCCATTGCTTTCCTCTGCAGAGTCTTCCTTGGAAGGCCCCCATCCACGTACCAACCCTGCTTAGCTTCTGAGATCTGGTGAGATCAGGCCATACCATGCCACCTTCCCTCCCACCTTAGTACCCTACCAGGGGAGTAACAACAACCAGAGATGAAAGGTTTGGGGGTGGGAAGGGCATAGGCAACATGGGCAGCAGGTTTTTCTCTGTTGTTCTTTAAAAGCCCCCACCATCCTCCTGTTTTATAATGATTCAGCACATTGCACATTGTAACACATAGGGCATGATTATGTGCTATGAGAGCCCATGAGGTGCTGTGGTCAGAGCCTTGGACAAACCCACCCTACTGCCATGATGCCCTCAGGCCAGTCACACACTCACAGCTTAACCTATCTGATATGGTTGTTGTGAGGATAAAATGTGAAGGAGGA
Source organism: Eublepharis macularius (assembly GCF_028583425.1). Classification (NCBI taxonomy): domain Eukaryota; kingdom Metazoa; phylum Chordata; class Lepidosauria; order Squamata; family Eublepharidae; genus Eublepharis; species Eublepharis macularius. The sequence goes on from NC_072800.1 coordinate 35,759,373, forward strand.
TCTATGTGCACTGCCTTGTTCTGACAGAGGAGACGCCTCACAAAGTGTGAGTGAATCACTGGGATCAACCCACTTGGCCATCCAGTAGCCTTTAATCTGAGAATACACAATCTTACCGGGACGAGTTTCTGGGATTAACAATGACACGAGCCCTTTACCTTCCTTCAGGCTGCGGGTCCACACTGGGATTACAAATGCTTGTTCCACGATCTCATTGCAAAGCTGTTTCTTCATCTTCCATTCAATGTCTGGTTGCTTCAAAAAAGATGCCATGTTAGTGACGTGTTTCCTTGGAGGATGAGATGCAATTTGCTGTAGCAGGTGGCTCTGCGAGATGTTTTGGATGCCCACAGCATACACAGTAACATCACTACGTCGAAGACTGGACGCGGGTTTGATGAATGAATCTAACGAGTAGCCGTCAGTGATCACCACAGCCAATTGCTGCACTCCTTGATCTCGCCTGCTACCGGCCGCCTTAGTGAAAACCTCTTTCCTCAGGAAGTCTATAGCAGCACCAGTGTGCGGTTGCCCACCACGGTATGGCAACTTTTTCACATAGTTCAGGACCTCTAATTTGTTTTCAAATGTATCCAGAGTGAATTCTAATCTTGGCTCATCACTGTACAGTACCAAGGCAACTTGCACATTATTTGGACCAATATCCAGAGCGTTAATAATCCTGAGTAGAAAAGCCCTGATCAGCTGGAAATTCTTTTCACCAACCCGACTGGATTCATCCACAAGGAACACAATGTCTGCTACAGATGCACTGAAACAAACTGTGAACAAAACAAGGTAGAAAAATAATGCATTGGACCATTTGACTCCCTTCCATTAAAGTGGATCCTATGACTCTCTTTTGCTTGGGAGAAAGACTTCTTGCTATTGAGAAATTCAAGGGAAAAAGACTTCCTCCAATGGAGAACGACTTTGTCTGATAGGGAAAAAAAATCTTTCCTTTGTTGAAAGAAGACTTAGTGGAGAAAGTCATAGAATCCAACTTGGGACAAGAGGCACTCTGTCCTTAAGTATGAACAGTTTTTCCAGAACAATAGAAAAAGAGACTGGACAAGCAGGGGAGGGGGGTATCACTCCAGAACAGCCCAGATGGTGCGGTGGGTATGCATAGGATCAGGGCTTTTTTTCTGGGAAAAGAGGTGGTGGAACTCAGTGGGTTGCCTGCGGAGAAAAAGGTCACATGGCTGGTGGCCCCGCCCCCTGATCTCCAGACAGGGGGGAGTTTAGATTGCCCTCCGCGCCATCTAAACTCTCCTCTGTCTGGAGATCAGGAGGCGGGGCCACCAGCCATGTGACCATTTTCAAGAGGTTCCGGGACTCCGTTCCACCGTGTTCCAGCTAAAAAAAAGCCCTGCATAGGATAACATTGGATAAGGTAGTGGAAAGGAACAGATTAGAGAATAAAACCTGGATGGAACAATTTAGATAAAATTGCCCCCAATGAATGATGTGTGGGAATTAAATTAATCAGAAAGGCACGGATCCAGAGGATTTACTGCTTCTGCAGCATAATGTGCTCCTCCAGAATATTTTCAGAACATTGCTATAGGCCTATTTATATTTAACAAGGCAGACAAGGTGTGTGGTTCTAGTGAGAGCTGTAATCTCTAAAGTGCAGGCTTCTGTGTGAACAGACAGGAACACAAAGTGGATATATATAAGCAAGTCTTTGGCATGTGTGAACTGCATCCATCTAGAGTATAGCGGTATCAGTCCCTCTTCCAAAATTAAAGGTGACAGTTAGGGGACAATGGACCAAATCATCATAATCAACAACAACATTCAATTTATATACCACCCTTCAGAACAACTTTAACACCACTCAGAGTGGTTTACAAAGTGTGTTATTATTATCCCCACAACAACAATCACCCTGTGAGGTGGGTGGGGCTGAGAGAGCTCTGGAAGAGCTGTGACTGACCCAAGCTCACCCAGCTGGCTTCAAGCGGAGGAGTGGGGAATCAAACCTGGATCTCCATATAAGAATCCCACACTTTTAACTACACCAAACCGAACCAGTAGTAAACTCAATTGCCACATACACAAACTGTATTCCAAGAAGCCCAAGAAATGGTCAGAGACCACTTTTAACTTCATGATTCACAGTAGTAGTGTAGTGGTGTAGTGGTTAAGAGCATGGGGCTCTAATCTGGAGGACCGGGTTTGATTCCCCACTCCTTTGCTTAAAGCCAGCTGGATGACCTTGGGTCAGTCACAGCTTCTAGGAGCTCTCTCAGCCCCTCCCACCTCACAGGGTGATTGTTGTGGGGATAATAATGACATACTTTGTAAACGGCTCTGAGTGGGCATTAAGTTGTCCTGAAGGGTGGTATATAAATCAAATGTTGTTGTTATAGTCATAAACTTGGCTTGAAACAATCCATGGCCAATTTGAAAACCTTGGAGAGGGGCACATGAAGCTGCCCTGTACCAAGTCAAAGCATTGGCCCATCAAGCTCAATGTTGTGTCTACTTTGACTGAAAGCAGCACTCCAGGGCCTCAGGCAGAAGTCTTCACGCCACCACTGATCTTTTTTAAACGCGGAGAAGCTAGGGATTGAACCTGAGACCTTCAGCATACAAAGCAGGTGTTCTACCACTGAGCCACAGCTAGATCAGTATCCTATATCAAAGTGGCTTTGGCCTTCATGTCATTTTTTGCTCAGATGCCTAACTGTATTGGTGCAACTCTGATAAGCCATGCTTACGGACTCATTCAGGGGGCTCAGTTTGTAGCCTGCAGGGGATGAAAGGGCACAGGGAAGGTAGCCTCCATTGCTTGGGATCTGCCGGCCTGCCTCTGGGGTGGGGTGGACAACAGTGGCTTCCTTCCAGCTGCTGGGGGAGGGGACAAGCCGTGGAGCTGACCAGGCCACCTGCACTTGGCTCCTGAGACAGCTCCCTACCTATCCCTCCCTCATTTTAGGGTATGCGGGGTCTTGGGTTTGGGGTCTCTACTTTAATCCGACACTATTCTATTTCTGTCAAAACTTTGGGAGGGCAGTTTGGGCATTGGGTAAAGATTCTTTTGGGGGGGGGAGGGGAAACAGGGCCATGAGCCCAGTTTCCCAATACTTGGGGATTCTCTTAAAAGATCCTTAGGTGAGGCAGTGCAGGAACAAGCCCAGGCAGGGGCTGTTAGGGCATGCTCACTCCCAAGTGACAGAGGGATCCATACATGTGGAATCTTGCTGCGTGTCATCCCATGGTGCTCCCCTTCAGCTGATGTCCTGAAGGGGTGAGGGGGTCATTGGCCAGCCAGAGGGTTGGTTGATGCTTGGATCCGCTCCCTATGCATGCCAGGACTTCCTAAGCTGGAACCAATAAAGTTGTGGCCTTCTAAATCCCAACAAGTTGTCTGTCTTCTGTTGCCTTCCCATTGCCCTTCCTCCCTCTTAGATGCTGGGCCCGCAAAAAGCAAAGACATTCGCTGAAGCCAAACGAAAGCTCAGTACTTGAATAATGATGTTGCATTTGCTTGAGACTGAACTCACGACATCTTTGTTCAGCTCCCTATAAGCAGCTTTGCCTGAAATCACATGAGTAAAATGCAGGCAGCATAAATTGCAACGCTTCCTGCACAAGAAGCCTGGTGGAAGGAACTGTGTCTCGGTCAGTGGTAGGGCACCTGCTTGACATGCAAAACATGCCAGGTTCAATCCCCAGCAGCTCCAGTTAAGAGGATCTGATAGAAGGTGATGTGAAAGCCCTATGCCTGAAACCCTGGAGCAGGAGTGGTCTTAGGGACTCTGAGGCCTTGGGCAAAAGTCCAGGATGGGGCCCCAGAATCACTGCCTCCACCCCACCCACTGGGCCAAGCAATGAGTGGTCCTCACCCTGTCAGAGGCTGATGGGAGCCCCCACTGCCACCAGAAGCCAACCACCAAGCCCTAGATGAGGTGGGCACAAGGGGTCAGTAGCTGTGGGAGCCTGCTGTTTGTCTGTGAAGATGGGGATATGGCTAGTTGGAAGCCCCCACCAAGTATGGGGCCTGGGGTAGCTGCCCCGTTTGGCTGGTAGCTAAGAATTCCCTCCCTCAGAGAGCTGCCGCCGATCAGAGTAGACAGCACTGCCCTTGGGGGATCAATATTCTGATTCAGTATCAGGCAGCTTCATGTGCTCGGTCTTTTACAGACACATTTCTGTTCCTCACACTTGCATATGAACATCAGCGGAAGGGCTGAAAGTGGCAAGCATGAATTTAGTGCCCAACAAAGTTCTCTCATCTACAGGTATGACTCTACCTCCTGGAACCTTTGCATCCTGGGCATCCTCAAACTGTTGCTGTTGAGCTGGTCCATCCAAAATATCCACAACATCCTTGTGAATTTGGCCGAAGCTCTGCTCATCGTTGACTTGGTAAACCCAGGGAAAGGTAGCGACTGCATCCAGTTCTTCCCTGTTGGAATTTAACACCCCGACTGTTATAATGTTCACTCCCGTCTCTTTCAGCTCCTGCGTGGCTTCTCTAACATCATCTTCAGATTTCGCTGAGGTAACCACCACGGTAAATTGGGGTGTTCCTTGGTTCAATCGACTCCCAGCTTCTTCAGTAAAATAAACATCTCGTAGGAATCTCAAGGCCCTTGCGGTCCGCAGGTGGCCTCCTTTGAACGGAACACTGTCCTGGATGTGATGGAGAACATCGTCCTTATTCTCATAAGTTTTCAGCAGAAATTCCACCTTCCCATCTGTGCTGTATTGTGCAAAGCCAATTCTGTATTTGTCAACTCCAACGTCCAGCTGTTCGACTACTTGGGCAATGAATGTTTTTACTTCTTCAAAGGTAGAAGATTCCATTGCTTCAGAAGAATCCACAAGGAAAACAACGTCTGCATACTGCTTTAAAGAATCTGGAGGGGGGGGAAGAGATCAGACCCCCATATTTTTAAAAAAGACACACCAACATTCAATAAAATCTAAATTTAAATTGTAAAATATACTGACATTGCTATTTTTTGGTGTTCACTGAAAGCATTGTTTCTTCTGTGTGCTTTATTGTTGATAAATTGCATTTGCAGTACTGCTGAAATGCATCAAATGACTGCCATATTCCACTTAAATTTCTGACAATACAATGATTGTTCAATATAATAGTGTGTGAGAATAGCTTTTGGATCATAATCATGCTCAAAATGCAGTTAGAATCAAAGTTTTTTGGAAAGCTGAACCTTTGCCTCCGGCTAGCCAGCTGTGAGAACATAAGGAGAGACCAGCTGGATAAGAGCAAGGGCCGATCTAGTCAGTTCCCAGTAGTGGCCTGTCAGAAGTCAGCTATGGGCCTTGACAGCTTAGCAACTTGACAGGTTTCGGCAGCCTCCACAAAGTGGGGATTCTGCATTTCCTCTACCCTCTCATTGCTGTTGTGAATGCAGAGACATTCACCTTGGCAAAGGAATGTCTACACAGGTGTTTGGTGTGCCTTTCCTCCATCAGTTGCCATTTTGCCTGACTTTCCTGTTCCCATAACCACTGCGCTCCTCCTGGGATTTCTTTTATTTCTGAAAACAAGAAATTGCTATTTCACTATATACCACAATAATGTGATTTATTGCCATTATGTATTAGCTTCTCTGAATTCTCAAAGTAAATTTCAAGCTCTTTTTGTTGCAGAGATATAAGGAGGGGCACCTTCCCCCTTATATTTCCACAACAACAAAAAAGCTAGAACCTTACTATTTTTAAAGAAACGCTGGGAATACCGAGGAACTAGTTGATTGGGACAATAGATCAGTGGTTCCCAAAGTGGAGGTGGTGGGATTACCTAGTGTGGTGCTAAGAGGCAAGAGAATGGCAGGGAGATGCTGGAAATGGGTCGATGCAAGTGCGTTTGTCTGGGAACCTCATACCTATAGGACTGCCTCTCCTGGTATAACTCCCTGTGCGCCCTATGGTCTGTAGCTCAGGGCCACTGGTGGTTCCTGGCCCTAGGGCCATTCAACTATCTTCGACCAGAGCAGGGCTCATTTGGAGGGGGAACAGACTGGAACGCCATTCTGGAAGTTCCCCCAACAGTCCAGTGGCCCTGCCTACCTGACTGAAAATTTTTGGGCCATTTAGGCCTCGACTGGGGCTGAAATGGCCCAGATCAGGGCCAAAACGGCCTGGCTCAGGTTGGTGCTGGGTGGTGGAATGCTCCCCTGCCCGGAACCAACACAATCCCAGCCATTTAGGCCCCAATCTAGGCCAAAACGGGGCCAAAATGGCCATTTTCAACCATTTTGGACCCGTTTCGGCCTGGATTGCGGCCGAAACGGCCTGGATCAGAAATCATCTGGATTGGATCAGTGCCAGGTGGGGGAAGCCTTCTCCACACAGCACCAGCCCGGTCCCAGCCATTTAGGCCCCAATCCAAGCCAAAACGGGCCCAAAATGGCCATTTTCAGCCATTCTGGGCCCATTTCAGCCCCGGGATCAAGGCCAAAACTTCCAGGATTGGGTCAGTGCCTGGCGGAGAACCTCTCTCCTGCCCAGCAGCGACCTGATCTGGGCCATTTTGGGCCTGATCCAGGCCAAAACGTGCCCAAAATGGCATCCAAGCTTTACTGCAATCTTTCCCAAAACTTCTTAATCACTTCCAGATACTAAATTATCAGACTTTTGGAATTTCTTGATTACGTAGATGAACTATCTCATCTTGAATTGAGTACATTCATTGATACTCAAAATTTTAGTAATAATTTAAGAAAAGCTATAGAACAATTTATGTAGTAATCTGTTGTTCATTCAGAATGATCAATCAAGAGGTTTAGGGACACTCTTACCATAAATTTTGAATTAACACACACATAAGGTCAGAGTTGATATCTAAGAAACATGTTTAAATTTGTGCTTTGCCCCATATTCCCTAGTGCCCTTGTGATAACATCATTATCTCTTAGCCTTATTTAATCTCCTGTAAAATCAAAATAATAATGATCTGATCCAGAGGGTTTCTTGGGAGTTAATAAAATAAAACATTGTCTCATCACCTCTTAAGGCTACAGGAACAGATTGGCAATATAATTAAATCGACTAAGGTTTCCATTTTCTTCAGGGTAAATCACTTTTAACCTTCTATCAGTCCTCCCCTGCCCCCCAAAAACCCTTAAATATATTGCAGTTGGGTATATTTCCACCCCTAGTCAAATTCAAGTTATTTGAAACAACATTAACTATGTTTTGAAACTAAAATATTAGAAAACCAATAAACTTTCAGGAATTTTAAAGAATATGTAAAAACATGTAAAAAATTAATAATTTCTAACTCTTTTTGTATACAGGGGCATTTTTCTACCCCAAGAACCTATCTCTCTGTGGAAGGAAGGTGCTCAGGAGGGGTCGTCATGCTGTCATGAAGGACGGTCTCTCTCCAGAGCACTTTAAAAGGCTTTCCTGGTGCTGTGTTTCGGGGGGGGGGACTCACGGGGCTTTTTTTTAATCCAAACATGTTTCATGGACTGGGTTTAAAAGCTACCCTTGGTAGCAAAATGAATATTTTTGGCAGCTGTTTTCTACCCCAGATGCTTTTTTATTTACAGAAATAAATTGTAAATGGAAAGTAGCTGTACTTCTGGGACATTATTTACTATTGTATGGGTGGCAATGTCCTAAGAGAAAAAGATTCCAGAGCGAGTTTTGTTTGCATTCTTCCAAATAAACTACAAGTGGGGTAGCTAAGTCACCTTGAGGCTATATTCAGTCGAGTTCCTGAAAATTATCTCCCCATGCTTTGAATGCTCTTCCTTCTTTCAGTCTCCTTTATTATGAGAGGCATCATGGAAACCAACACTATTAACATTAATGCAACTATCTGGATTTTCATAGTCTCATGGCAAATTAGACACAAATAAAGCATCTAAGTGCCTGCCAAAATGTCGATATGTACGGCAATTTTACTCACCTTTAATTTGACTCTCCACTTCAAAGCAGACGGTCCGAAGAAAATTTCTAGTGAGATCTTGAAGAATATCAAAATTGTCTATACTGAACAAAAACTTATCAGAAGGCCTGCTGGCAATTTCCTGAAGCTGAGTCGGATCCTGGACACCAATTCCCACCACATAAACAGAGATTCCTCTTGTCCTCAGTTTCCTGGCTGGCATCTTGACTTCATCATTAGATTTTCCATCTGTGATGAGAATGAGTATCTGAGGGATGCTTTCCTGTATTCTGCTTCCAGCAGATTTAGTGAAGTATCCAGTCCTGATAAAATCCAGTGCCGCACCTGTGTAAGTGCGCCCATGCCGGAAGGTCAAATTCTGTATTTGTTCCAGAATATCACTTTTCAAAGAATATTGATTGAGCAGAAACTCCTTGAAGGTTTCACGGCTATACTGAGCCAGACCAATTCTAACCTGGTCACTGCCAACATCAAGACTGACAACAAGGACACTGAGGAAGTTTTTCACCTTCTCAAAATTCTCCTCACGAATGCTGGATGAACTGTCCACCAGGAATACGATGTCAGCCACAGTGGCCTTTCTACACACTAGATGAAAAAAAGCAAACAAATGGAAAGGCTGCTTATTCCTTTTACTTTGGGCTTCAGATTAAAAAGAATGCAACATTTCCTTGGCCAACCCAAATTAGAATTTTTGTTTGTGTGTTTTTGATCCTGCATTTGGGCCACAACAGCATCTTGTCCCTGCTAGTCAGAATGATGCAATTCAGCCCAACTTCCCATTTAAAAGACCAGCATTCCCAACTGTGCCAGAACTAGTAGTTCTAACAATGCTCTAAGCAGGGGGGTTTTTCTGGGAAAAGAGGTGGTGGAACTCAGTGGGTTGCCCTCAGAGAAAATGGTCACATGGCTGGTGGCCCCGCCCCCTGATCTCCAGACAGAGGGGAGTTGAGATTTCCCTCCGAGGGCAATCTAAACTCCCCTCTGTCTGGAGATCAGGGGGCAGGGCCACCAGTCATGTGACCATTTTCAAGAGGTTCCGGAACTCCATTCCACCGTGTTCCCGCTGAAAAAAAGCCCTGTCTCTAAGTGGGGCAAGATATCACTGCTATTTCCAACAATAGCTAATGTTGCCTTGGCTCTAATGACATGGCCTTCAAGTCACTTCCTTGTGGCAACACTGGAAACCTAGCTGCAAATCCTATTGACTGTTGCAGCACAGGAAATGCTCCATGGAAATGCTTTTGTGATGCCATGAATAATGCATAAATGATATGGATTTTAAAGGAATGAGCAATGAGCAAGGGCTGGAATTACTCCTGCAAATGGATATTTCTGGATTGCTCTGCATGGTTTGCCAACCTAACTGATCCATGATGAGTATCTTTAGAAGGCTATTCCAAAAGGCATTTCTATGGAGATAATGCTAAGTCACAACTAACCATCAACTGAAACCAGAAAAATATAGTAATTTTTAAAAGTAAGTTGTTTTCATAAATAGTATCTACATTCCCCCGTTTCTCAAGAGGTGGGGGTGTCAACGAGCAGCGGGGATCACAGCTCGTGCATTGATTGTGCCTTTGCTTGCCCCTTGAGTGCCTGTCATCATGGGGGCGGCACGGCCATTCGGTGATGCTAGCAAGGTTGTCAGGGGAACAGCAGGGCGTGTGCTTCGTGCTGCAGCCTCACCGCACCTTGCTAGGCTCAACTACCAGTATAGCTGTCCAGAAAAGGTTCTTAGGAAATGGATGAGCGGCACCACAGGGATGTGGGCAGACAGGCGGCACAGCAGACCTCAGGATTGTGCTGTTAGTCTTGCTCCAACCCCGGAGTTATAACACTGGATCAGTCACTCTCTGGCTATAGAACTAGTTCCTAATTAAGGTGACAAAGTGTAGGTAAATAGTCAATGCATTCACATTTTCAGATCTTCTCATTACCTATAAGCAGAAGAAAGTAGTATATTCATCCACAACCTTGTGGATTTACCTGGAGAAATCTGGCTGATTTGTCGAGAAGCTTCCTCTACTGTAGTACAAAGCACCTGAATTATATTTTGGGAGATGCCCTGCAGAGCAGCAAAATCTACCACACTGTAGACATGCATTTCATCTGGATCGCTCGCAATTTCCTGAAGCTCAGACAAAACAGCATCTTTGATGCCTACGGCGTAAAGGGTGATGCCTGCATTCTTGACGGCCTCTGCGGGTTCGCGGATATTATCCTGCGCTTGCCCATCTGTTATCACCACAGCAATCTGGGGGACACCTTCATTGCGGCGACTCCCAGCCATTTCATTGAACTGAGTGTCCAGCATAAACTGCAAACTTTCTCCAGTTTTGGTACCCCCTCCTTTGTATTTCAAGTTTTGTATTTTGTATAAGATGTCTTCTTTACGCCGGTAAGTATTCAAGAAGAACTCATTGCGGGGTCGATCACTGTACTGAATCACACCAATCTGGACTTTATCTTCCCCAATGTCAAAGCTGTCAACCAGGGTATATAGGAAATCTTGCATGATTTTGAAGTTGTTCTGCTTTATACTCCATGATCCATCCACCAGGAAGACAATGTCTGCAACGGAAGCCTTCCTGCAGACTGAAAATACACATTACAACATTCTACCAGTCTTAATAGAGGTATTCAGCAATTTCAAGACAAGCAAAAGAAATTACTTCTTCACACGACTTATGAAATTATGGTTATGGCCAGGGCTTTCTTTCAGCCAGAATGCAGTGGAACAGAGTTCCAGCAGTTCTCTCAAGAGATCACATGTTCTCCAAAGAGATCACGTACTGGTGCCCCGCCCACCTCATTCTGTTTCCTCCTATCCACAGCTCACAGCATCAGGTTCTTTAGCAGCGCCCAGCCGATTTGCTTCAGGTACCTGGCAGGGAAGTCCCCACCAGGCATCTGAAGACGGGGTTTAAATGCCCCTTTCCTTGCCACTGCATAGCGGCACAGAAAGGGGCATTTAAACCCAGCTAGCTTGCTTCTACTGACTGGCCAGGCCAGGGTTTAAATAGACATGGGCACAAACCACAAAAAAAACAACCCATGCGGTTCGTGGTTCATGGGTTTCCAGGAACCAGGAACTCCCACGAACTGGGGCAAGTTCCCAAACCAGTTTGTGGTTCATGGGGTTTAAATGCCCCTTTCCGGCTGCTTAGCAGCAGGGAAAAGGGCATTTGATCATTTAAAGGGCCCATTAATATGAACCAAATGAACCAGTAGACCAGTTGGTGGAAGTTTGTGAAAATGAGCTTCCACGAATCACTGGTTCGCGAACCATGAACCGGGCTGGTTCATGGGTTTTTTTGGTTCATATTCAGGTTCGTGCCCATCTCCACTGTGCAGTGACATGGAAAGGGGCATTTAAACCCTGCCGGCTTCTAATTCTTTAGAGCTAAACCTGGCCTCCTTATCTTTTGTTTTTATATCCTCTGGGGGTTGGCTCCACCCTGTATTATGATGTCACTTCCTGCAAGTGATGTCATTGTGTGGTCCCAGGAACACACGTTTTATGGGCGCGCATATGGTACCAGTGAGTTCCACCACCTCTTATCCCAGGAAAAAACCCTGGCTATGGCAGCCAACAATGATATATCTAATTTTTTTTAAAAGACTAATTCATGAAGGATAGATCGCCAAACGTCTGTTAGCCATGATAGCTAATTTGAACCTCCATGTTCCGAAGCAGCATCTTTCTGAATGCAACAAATAACAAAGTGGCCTGTTTCCTTCATACCGTTCCTCATTGCAGAATCTACCAGGCCACTGCTAGAAACAGGATAATTTACTAGATGCACCCACCAGAGGTCTTCTTAAGTTTGTCTAATTACAGTTTCAGGGATTTTGGTGTGTGTAGTGGGGGGATTGCAAAGCAAATCTGCAACCATGACCCACATATCTGCAGGACTGCTCTTCCCATATGTCCCTGTGTGATAACTGTGGCCTTTTGGCCTGCTTAAGGTGGCTCACTTTGTGTGTACAAGAGCCAGTTCCTTCTCTGTAGTGGCTCCCATCATGTGGAACGATCCAGCAGCGTAGAGTGTTTGCGGAGCTCCCAGGGCAGGAGGTGGCGACCTCCTGCCCAACTCCCATCATGTGGAACCATCGTGCTCCGGCCCTGCACGATGATGTCACTTGTTACATCATCACGCAGGAGCATCCCCCCTCACTTTACATGAGTGGCAATGGCGAAGGGACAGAGAGGCAAGCGGGGAGGCCCCTGCCTCCCTGCTTGCCTCCTCACTCGCTGCCATGCCACTGGGATGCCCGACTCATTGGGAGCCGAGCCAAGGTGGGCAGCAGCGGCAAAGGGGTGGAGAGGCAGTTGAGGAGGCAGCGCGCCTCCCCACTTGCCTCCCCACTCTTGTTGCACCGCCAGGCGTCTGACTCTCTGGGGGCTGAGCTGAGGTGGGTGGTAGCAGCGAAGGGGCGGAGAGGGGAGTGGAGAGGCAGCCCGCCTCCTCGCTTGCTGCTGTGCCGCCAGGGTGCCCAACTTGCTGGAGGCCAAGGCGGGCAGCAGCAGCAAAGGGGCACTGTGGGGGCTTGGAAGTGATGCCCCCTTAAAATTTTGTGCCCGGGGCAGCTGCCCGCCTGCCGCCCCCTCCCATGCTACACCTCTGGAACCATCTCCCTGAAGAGATAAGGGAGACACCATTTTTAGAAGGTTGTCATAAGGTTATTTTATTTGCAAAGACTCTTAATAGGGCAGAAGGCATAGAGAGGTTTAATTGGGCTTTTATTGTACTTTGAAAATGTAATCTTGGAATTGTTTGTGAGCCATCTTGAGCTACGAACGAATGGGCGGATATAAATACTTTAATTAATTAATTAATTCCATTCAAAAAAGTTTTTAATTAATTAAAAGCTTCTTCTTTCAATAACATAGGCGCCCTCAGCAGTTGTCAGTCAAACCTTATCCTAAATTCTACCATTACTTACAGAGCACAACAGGGTGCTATTTGTTCTTCTCCATTTATTTGAATTGGCAGAACAACATTATCAAAGGAAACATTTAGTTATTTGTTTACTTTAGTCTTCCATTCTTGCTGAAGCTCATGTTAATTATTGAATTTAAAAACAATGCAATAAAAACCAGTATAATAGAGACAATAAAATGGATTATAAAATTAGAGAATAATGTAATAAAAACAAGTATAATACAGCCAAAAAGAATGCATTATTTTCAGATTACCTAAAATTTTTCACAGATGTTAAAACAACCACCCTGTTCTCTTTATAAAAATGCCCTCCAGACAAATCTGTTTTATGACTGTTTCTTTAGGAAAAGCTTTCTTTGAGTGTAATTCTATGCAGAGCTATAGTATAAATGTTGTGATTCATGGTACAATAGAACTAAAGGAATATACACTTGAGCAAGGAGAAAGTAAACAAATCTAGGGTTAAATTGTAAAAAGCGAAGTAGCACCTTTAAGACTAACCAACTTTACTGTGGTTCTCAAAAGCTTATGCTACAGTAAAGTTAGTTAGTCTTAAAGGTGCTACTTCACTTTTTACTATTTTGCATCTACAGACTAACACGGCTAACTCCTCTAAATCTAGGGTTGCTATTCTATTTTTGGTAGAACTCTTCTACTTTTATCTGCTGTATAGCATCAGAAAGTTAGCAGGTGACGCATTCTCCAGCATGACAGGATACAGCTATTAACAATATAAGACATACAACTGAAGGGGGGAAAAAAAGCAGCAACTTATTCAAATCAGTTTTATTACTGACTTCAGTAGCAGGTTGGTTGCATTCAATTTCCATTGCTATTTCTACTGAAAGGCAACAGAAATTGTATTATCAGTCTTTCTGGGTGCCAAAATAATATGAATACTGCATTACCAGTGGTTTGGGCATCAGCGCAGCTCAAGGTGGTCAAAAACACAAGAAGAAAAATTTGGTTCCAGTTGTCCATCCTGAATGCAGCCCTAGACAATAAAATATAATAAAATTATTATAAACAACAATTATCCCATTATGCATACCCAAAAACTCATACTCCCTGTCAGCTTTGTCAAAAAGTATGCCTTTCAGAGGGGGAAGCTGTTACCAGAACTGCTTTTTATTATAAGGGGAAATTAGCTTAGCAGTCTGTAACTTAAAATAAGCGCGGATCTTAACCTATGTCTACGGAGGTCCCGATCCCAGACACTCTAGTGAAAAAGAGGCAGACTACAAATAGGTTCAAACACGTGTATTGTCTAACAATGTGGCGTAAGCCTGAACTTGCACAAGCATACAAGAAACACACAAGATCTAGGAAGTACAGAGTATGAAATACAGAGACGTTCGCATTAGCTGGTTCCCAACGATGATAGGGGGAATGCTCACTTATCCTGAAGCGAAGCAGAGACACAACAGTGAGGGGGGTGGCCCAATGCCAGCACTGGAACCACAGACGGACAGCAAGGAGGTCTGGATAGGGAATGGCCTGAGCAACGTGTGGTCTGAGAGACCAGCTTAAATACCCCAAAACGTACCCTGGGGCTGGTGCTGTACTTGGTGGTTCTCACAGATTAAGACAAAGGTTCTAATGGGTTACTGAATGGCTTGGATGGGCCACTTTGGTAATCAGATTGCGATAAGTGACACCTCAGGAAGAGGGGACAAAAGAGGGAGGGGGAAATCCGAGTGGGCTGAATGGATGTTCCAGCGGACAGGGCTTGTCCTGATGTCATCAGCTCTGGAATGCGGAGGTTTCTTTGAGATGCATTCTCTAAGTGCTTGGGATGGTCGGCACTTAGTTCCTTCTCCGGGGCGGCTCCTAAGATATGCAGAGCGGGGCGAGGAACTCTCGCTGCGGACGTGGTGTGCTCGCTTCTCTGAAATGGCTTCCCAAAGCAGGCTTCTTCCCTGGGTCTTCTGGCTGCCTAAGAACATGGATGCCGGCTGGGCATAGCTGGGGCTGGATAGCAGGCTGCCCGGTAGCAAGGGCAAGCTCGGCGACCGGCCCGCGGGAGGCTCCAGGCGGGAACTGACCAGGGAGTGCCTAGCCAGGCTCGCTGGAGGTTTCCCCGGCAGGCGCCCGGCTGCTAGCTGCGGCTTGGGCCCATATGAGGCAGGCTTCCACGGAGGCAGGGGAAACAGCACACAAAACACAGTCCAAAGCAGGGAACAGGCACAGTCCGTGGCAGATGGCAATGCAGGCACGGGGCATACTTGTAACAAGGTCCAAACACACACTGGGAAGTCCAGATACAGGGCAGGGCAGGGTTGCCCAGGAAAAGAGTCCTTTGTGCAATTAACCAAACATGGAGTCAGTAAACTACACAGTCTATTGCAGCAGCAAGGTAGTTGACACGCAGGCAGGAAACTGACACGTGTATCAGGACACACACGTGCAAGGCAAATCTTTGTGTAGCAGTAAAACAGCAACGCAGGAAACTTTAACACAGTTCATGGCAGGCCTTAAAGCAGGAGAGGGGGCCTACTTGGCAACAAAGCTATATTAGTTTGTCAGAGAGGGAAAAGGGGACAGCAGGCCTGTGGAACCTTAAAGATTACCACATTCTTACTATACAATTCGTTTTCATGGTCTGCAACAAACTTTCTGAGAAGTATTGTCTTCACTAGATAGAACATATAGTGGAACTCCATAGTGGAACTCCATGCACATCTACTTGGAAAGAATATCTACCATAACACTGGGGCCTATTCTCAGGAAAGCGTATGTAGGATTGCAACTATCTATGAGTTTCTAAAGAAAAATATTGTAAACATCAGGGTCAAAGACCCATCTGAATTATTATGATGGAAGGCCTACAGAATGAGAAAACCTTTGGACAAATGTGATAAGGTATGGTCCATTCGCACATAAAAGTAATTATGTGCTATTGCAGTCATCAATAATGGAAAGTCATACAAAAATGACTGTCTTAGAAAAGAGCAAGAATCAAAGAATAATCCTCTTTGTAAGCAGGCAGTAGAGGCATTAAGATCTGCATTTGATCTTTTGGTAGTAGCAGGCCAGCTGGTGTTTACAGCAAATATTTATGGCAATTAATAGAAAGGAAACAGCAGTCTTAGAAGTAAGCAAGCATGACTAATGAAGCCCTTCAGACAAAGGTTAAAATTGTTTATAGGAAGCCAAATGATTAGAATGCCAAATGATTAGAATCTACCTCCAAAAGATAAACTGTTTATTAACTTCATATGAACCAGCAACAGCCAGATGTGAAACCACCAAAATGCTTGTGCAAGCAAGCTGGGTTTATGCATTTCAGAAGTTCCTCAGGTCTGACGTTCTGAAACTATTGGATACTGATCTGCACTGCATTTATTTTATGGAAACCAGACTGAGAAAACAATTCCAAAAATTAGGGCTTGCTGCTGTACCATCCGTCAAAGCATGTCCCAAGAACATTCTATCCTTTGAAGTATACTCTGTGCAAAACTTAGACAAGCCTTATCTAGAGTCTTGAAATGTGTTCTCTTTTATATGTGATTTAGAAAGCTGGAAGCAAGAGGCAAGAAAGATATGAACTGCTGATGTTTAGCCGTTTGTGAATACATCAGACCGTCTAACTGCTTGACTATAAAGAAATGGATATATGGTGGCGACGAGCAAAGGAAACATACGCCACAGTGAAATCTCCCTGTCCCAACCTGCATGATACCAATTCAAGGTACCAAGGGAAGGCACTAAAATTATGAAGGTACCAAAGAAGGCACTAAAATTATGAAACTCTAGTCTCTAGAGAGATTTGTTTGACTTTCTCTATCACTGCCTTCAACCAGCCCATGAAGTATCTTCTGTTTTATTATTTTTCCCTCAGTGTTAGTGCTTTGTTTAATTGTTGTTCATAATTGTTATAAATAAATGTATTTTTAAAGCCAGTGTTACTCAAAGTAGTTTCTGCATCCTGACAGGGTTTCTTCCCTCACTTTGTGAACTGGGATCCTTTGTTACTTTCTTGTGCAGCCCCTAGGAACTTTGGGCAGGGCGGAGTCATAGGGACCAAGCTCTCACATATGAAGGGGGCTTGGAGAGCCAGTTTGGTGTAGTGGATAAGAGCGCGGGACTCTAATCTGGAAAACCGGGTTTGATTCCCCATTCCTCCACTTGGAGCTAGCTGGGTGACCTTGGGTGAGTCACAGCTTCTAGAAGCTTTCTCATCCCCACCCACCTCATAGGGTGATTATTGTGGTGGGGATAATAATAACATACTTTGTAAATCACTCTGAGTGGGTGTTAAGTTGTCTTGAAGGGCACTATATAAATCAAATGTTGTTGTTATTATTATCAAACTTGGCATAAATAAATTATGGGAAACTATGCTGCAGTCAAGCCTGTTCTCTCTGATAAAGTCTCTTCTGATGGAAATTTCTTCTGAGGATCTCATACTTAAGCTTGCTTCAAGAAAAGTAGAAGAAAATCCACATTGCTGTTACAATAACCCAGTGGTAGTAAGTAAGTATATTCATAAGGTTGAATCCAGGTGATACGCTCACAGAATTGCAATATTCCTCACTTTCCACTCTTCCTAGACGGTGCTGCCATCTCAGGAATAAATTGTTCCAAGGCTGGAAGGGACTGCCGAGTGGAGGGGCAAGCAAGGAACTTAAATGACCATCAGCTTCTTTCACAGATAGACCACTGGATCCAACTCATATTTGTATTTTATACTAGTTGATGAAATACAGGAAGCGGATCCCTTAGGCAGAATGGGAGCTGTACTTTGCAAGTCCATTTCTGTTTATGCCTGTCAATTAGTTTTCAAGACATAAAATTTTAACATAGTGCTGCACTAAATTCTGTTATCAAGTACAGAATGAAAATGTCTATTTTTTCCAACTGACTAGAATCTGAGAGACTAATAATCTCTGCTCTGCCATGGAAGCTTTCTAAATGACCTTCGGCCAGTCATATTCTCTCAGCCCAACCTACCTCACAAGGTGTGAGGGTAAATTGGATGACAGGAGAATGATGTAAGCTGCTTTCAGTCCCCATTGGGAGAAAAGTGAGATATAAATGAAGTAAATAAGTAAATGGCATTGGCTTCTGTCCTACCACTCTGCTCAACAAAGCCTTCCTGATTGTCCAACATATAATATTACCCTCATTTAAATAGGCTTGGTCAAGAAGCCATGTTATAATTATAAACCTTGCACTTATAGAGCACTTTTAAGGGTGCAGACCACTTTGTGTACCTTGTCTTGTTGAACATGCTTTTGGGATAGCGCGCCTAAGATTTGTTGCCTTCAATCACATTGTTCTTGCTGGGCATCTATTCAGCTTTTCAGTAATCAACTTCTACAATGATTTTCCAGAATCAGCTTGAATATGAAGGAATCACTAACAAACCATGGTGAAATAGATATAAATTGAAGATTTACTCTCAAAGCCTTGGTAATTACCAGGGCTTTTTTCAGTGGGAATGTGGTGGAATGGAGTTCCGGAACCTCTTGAAAATGGTCACATGGCCGGTGGCCCCGCCCTCCGATCTCCAGACAGAGGGAGTTTAGATTGCCCTCCGCGCCACTCAGCAGCGTGGAGGGCAATCTAAACTCCCCTCTGTCTGGAGATCAGGGGCACCCGGGGCACTGGCCATGTGACCATTTTCTCCGAGGGGAACCCACTGAGTTCCACGACCTCTTTTCCCAGAAAAAAAGCCCTGGTAATTACTAAAGCACGTGCTAAATCTCACTGGCATTTTTAACAATAACAAAGTTCTTTAGTAACAGAATCTCACCATCACCTTATATACAAGATGGTTAAAAGAATTCTTTCAGCCTCAGAACTACATATATGTGAAGACACACTTGTATTTTGCTGTTGAAGCAAATATCATCCTACTATAAGTTTTTAAAAGACCAACAACACTTTACCCCAATTGGCTTTTTTTCAAATGAAATCTATGCTGTGAATAACGTTTGATGCTCATGGCATTTCTGGACTACTTTCAGAACAACAATACCACAGAATAAACATCAAGACAGCAATGCTAAATCAATTACCTCAGAAAAATAACTTGGATTAGTAATTCTGTTAATGTGGATAGAAAACTCAGGACCACACAAGTGAACAGATGTCAAGTAAGTTTCTACCATCAAACTTGGTCTGGAAAGGAGGTTAGGTTAAAAGTAGGGAGAGCTAAATGTCTATGCATAAAGTAACAAGTTCATTAAAATATGACACATAAAAGTATATAGTTAATAGTGCATGGTTGGGGCACTCCATTGCCTAGAAAGGAGAGCAGAGGATAGCAATCCAAATGAACTCTTCAAAAACTGATATATTGCAAGCTAAAACTGCTGACTACCTACCACAGTCTCAATTGTTTAGATATTTATACTTTTCTCCCTAGAGGGAACCCAAAATGGCTGATCACATCGTTCTCCCCTACTCCATTTTATCCTCACAACCCTGTGATGTACGTAGATTAAGTTGAGCATGAGTTACTGGCCAAAGATCACCCAGCAAGTTCCCATGGAAAAGTGGAGATTCAAACCTGGGTCTCCCAGATCCTAGTTTGGTACTCTAACCACTACACCTCTCTGTCTAAAGCTTTTTTTCAGCTCCAACATTAACATAGCATCAGATTTTTGGCTAGTTTGGATCAGGCATCGTGCTTAATCACAAATGAAGAATGTGGCGAATTTTCAGATTCGTTTGAGGGATGTGGCCTAGAAGTGAAGGGAAAGTCTGGTGGTTTGTAGGGGTAAAGATAGCAGTAAAGGTTGTTGATGAAAGACTGCTACGTGAGAATTGGCAGGAAGTGGGCATCAATAGGAGCAGTAAAGAGAACTGTAAATGTGTGGCAGGGTATGGAGAGGGTGTAAAATTCTGAAAGGATCTGAAAATTAATACAGTCTGTCAAACTGAGGCTTCAGCATATTAAGAAGTGCTTCTCAGTAATGTATACTTATGAATAGTTGAGGCATAAATGTTGAGCTTTGAATCAGAAAGTACCTGAATCAAATTTTCTCTGTCATGACTCATGAACTCATAAACACCCAAATTACAGAAATTATTATTGTAATTCAGCTTCCCATTCTGCCATCATTTGACTGAGAAGCCCAGTACAGCCCCTTTAAGTGCCTGTTTTCACACATGACAAGCCACTCTCTCTCAGAATCTCTCTACACGAGGCACTTCGGTGTGTATTTGTCAAGTGTAGGGAGATGCAATTTTAGCCAGGAAGCATACTTTAAAAAGACAGAGATGGTGGAAATCGGTCTACAGAGGGTTTATTAATTTCATCTTCGCCTCCCCTGAGGCTCTGTGTGAAGAGGCTGTGAAATGTCAGAAGGGAAACTTCAGCCCATAACAGCAACAGCAACAACATTCGATTTATATACCACCCTTCAGGACAACGCCCAGTCAGAGCAGTTTACAATGTATGTTATTACCCTCATGACAATCATCCAGTGAGGTGTGTGGAGCTGAGAGAGCTCTCAGAGAGCTGTGACTGACCCAAAGTCATCCAGCTGGCTTCAAGCGGAGGAGTGGGGAATCAAACCTGGTTCTCCAGATTAGAGTGCTGCTGCTCTTAACCACTATACCAAACTGGCTCTCCAGGTCCAAGTTCAGCTCTAGAAGGCAGCTTCTGACCATTTCCATTCCTCGCTGTCCTCTGGTTGAGATCCCACACAGTTTTAGACTGGAGAGGTGAAATTGACAGAGCCTTCGGGGAGGTGAGGATTAAATTTACAAACCCTCCAAGGAGAGATCTCCGCTGGCTCTCTCTTTTTAAACCACCCTTTTAGGCTAACATTGCATCTCCTGACATGTGTTCTTCATGTGTCAGATGTCTTGTGTAAAGAGACCCTCAGTCCTACCTGCAACATGAGGATAATACCCATTTATAGGGTTGCTTTAGGAATTAAAAGGTCAAATATGTGAAACACTTCACTCGTTTAGTATACTATACGAATACTAATACTAAATATAAGGCACTGCATTCTAATTTACAAATTACATTTTAATAATAATAATATAATTACTACTACTACTACTACTACTACTACTACTACTACTACTACTACTACTACTACTACAGTGTGTTTATATACTGCCCTTCTGGGCAGATTAATGACACACTCAGAGCGGTGAACAAATTCAGCATTATCATTCTCCCCACAATACAGCTGGGCCTGAAAGGAGTGGCTAACCCAAGGCCACTTGCAGAGCTCATGGCGGTAGTAGGAGTTGAAATAGCAGGGTGCTGATTCGCAGCCCAGCTGTTTAACCACTATGCTACAAGTTCATGATGTGAATGAGCCAGAAATCACTCTTTTTCTGTGCGTGCATTCCTTCTCTTCTAGGGTTGCCAGCTCAAAGTTGGGAAATTCCTGGAGATCTGGGGGGTGAAACTTGGGAGAAACCTGGAGAAAGTGGGGTTTGGGGAGGGAAAGGACCTTGGCATGGCATAATTCCATAGAGTCCACCCCCAAGAGTAGCCATTTTCTTCAGGTGAACTGATCTCTGTGGCCTGGAGACCAGTTGTAATTCTGGGAGATCTCCAGCCACTTCCTGGAGGCTGGCAATCCTATGTGGAGTGCAGGAGCACCCCCAGGGCAGTACATGGCCTGCATGAGGCCATCACTTCCTGGAAGTGACATCATAGCACAGGCCGGAAGCATGTGCAGGAGGTAAGTGTCAGGTCAACCACCTCCCACCCGCAGGGTAAGACAACCTGGCAACCCTACCCATACTCAATTTTCCAGGTGTTTCCAAGAAGTTGGCTAAATTTGAGTAATCCTCAGGGCCAAACTACAAGTGACAAATGACACTAGTTGGACACTTGTCAGCTTCCCTCAAGTTTTGATGGGAAATGTAGACAGCTTGGCGGAATGTTGGACAAGTGACAGTTGAAAAGTCCATTGGACAGCAGTCGGAGAGCCAAGCTGCAAGACCAGGACACCTACATTTCCCATCAAAACTTGAGGGAAGCTGACAAGTGTCCAACTAGTGTCAGGCATCACTTGTAGTTTGGCCCTCAGTGTCATTGGCATTGATCCCTTGTAAATGGGACACTGGGCACAGAGCTCCCCATGGCTGTGATAAGCACATGTACAAGAGAGACAATTTCTTGAAGACAAAATGTCCTACTTTAACAACTTCACAATCAAAAAGTAGCAAATATGAAACAGAACAATATTCCAAATGGACACAGCTCCATAGTACCATACTAGTCATATGAAAACACACACATATTTAGGCACTGTGATTACATCTTTATAAAAACACAACTTTTAAAATTGATTTTAAAAACTTTGCACAGCCGTTCAAAATCAGATTCCTGTTCTTCAAAAGAAAAAAGAAAGAGAAAAAAGAAAAAACATTTCATAATCCTCATAACAGACAATGCTACTCTGAAAAATGGCTTTTGGAATACAAAACTATTTTTTAAAATATTTTCCTTATAGTGATTATACTTTTGGCTATGAAATCCAGTAATTTTAAAAGCATGAAATCTAGAAAAATACTGCTTTAAGAACACTGTCTTGGGAGCTGACTAGAGAAAATAAAGGGCCATACCAGTCACTTGGGGTCTGAAGAAGGGAGCTCAGGCTCTAGAAAGCTTACACTCTGAAAACCTTGTGGGTCTCTGAAGTGCCACTAGACACAGATCCTGCTGTTTTACTCCAGACCAGACCACCACAGCTACCCACCTAAAATCAATAACCAAGCGATTTAAAAACAAAGCTAGGCTGATGGTGTAAGAAAGAAAAATGTATACATATTTATTACTTGGTTTCAAAAATCCCTAATTCCCTACAAGTTTCACCACCAGACAGGCTTCTTCAGGGAGATCTGTTCGTTTTTCAATGTCCCTTCATCAGGATTATAAAACAAATGGCAACAGGACAGATTCTAAGTAGACCTGCTTTCTCTCTAAAAAGAGGATAAATATTGATACATCCAATCCCTTCTGCACTGCATCTAAGGGCTTCACAGGAAGCGTAGAAGACCACTTCTAAGAGGCAACATTTAGCATTATGGTATGCTGTACTAGCATCTCTTATTTTCTGCATGTGTAGATGCTAATGCTTATATTTGCATTTAGTCGTCATTTCATTTTCTCTGAATGGAACAACATGGAATATCATCCTGTCTAAGGCAAGTTCAAATCCTACTGTTGTCTGTTTAAACAAATATGAATTATGACACTTCCTCTTACCTGGAGGCGCTCTTCCTCTTGTGGTGTGACTTTTTTCTGAACTGCCTTTCTTCTTCTGGAAATCACAAAGCCTTACACCCTGGAGTATGGAAAGATTGATGTGCAAATATTCAACCCATATGCCTCATATTAAAAACTAGATTTAAAGAGACCCATTTAGGAAGGCACTGTTCTTCCCAATCCCTTGAATCTATGCATTTTTACTTTTTAAATTCTACAATAAATCATGAATGACATTTAACTTGACATGAATGTCTGGTCTAAACATTCTATAAAATAAGAATGTGACATCTTAGAATTGGGCCGGGTGGGGGGGAGCAGTCTTCCTTATCCACCTTGAGAGTTGATGATAATCTTTTAATATTAAAAAGTCTCCAAGAATAAAAAAAATCAGGAAATGATGGGAAGGGTTCGTTTTTTCTGAGCAAAACCTCAAATAAAATAAACATGAATTAATAAAAGAGATTCAACATATTGGACTCACTGATGGCTTGAAGGTCCATTTGAGCACTGTCTAGTGGTCCATACGATCTGTCTTCCACCAGTCTTCTCCAGAAGCATGAAACATTCCAGCTGTGTGAGAGCAGCTACCATCGCTGGAACTGACTGGGAGTAACTCCTCCCAAGACATTCCCAGCATGGTATACTCCTTGGCTAATGGTCCCTCCCTGACTGAAGTCTTAGACTCCTGCATAAATAAAGTGAACGCTCTGGTTTTCCCCAAAAGGAAAACTTCCCTATAAAGTTGTTTTTATTAAAAATGCTACCAGTAATGGTTGCCCTGCAGTATAATTAGGGGTGGACTGGGAAGTTACAACGGCCCTAAAGCTGTGTTTCCCCTGGAAATTGTGGAATAAATCAAGAAATAATTTGACAAACTTCAAAGTTTTGAATATTCCCCAAAATATCACAGTTGTTAAGATTATGTGAGTGTGTTCTCTCTCTCTCTCTCTCTCTCTCTCTCTCTCTCTTACACACACGCACGCGCACACACACACACACACTTGGAGGCTCTTTACAAATAAATGTTCATGTCCATAATTTAACAGTAATTGAACTGTACTTCCCTCCATCAACTTTTTTTGGCCTGTAAATGTTTTCCTTGGGATAAGACAGGGGTTCTGCAGGATTTAACAAATTAATTTAGGGGTTCCTCCATGGAAAAAAAAAGATTGGGAAACACTGCCCTAGAGTAAGCCATGTTGAGGGGCCCCTGAGGAACAGCACACCAGCACTGAAAAGGCCACTCAGTTCATACATGGACAGTGGCACATACAGTGTGTGGTGGCTTGGTTATTATGTGTACTTAAGCAGATCCCTCAAGATGGTTGTTGTGGGTTTTCCGGGCTGTATTGCCGTGGTCTTGGCATTGTAGTTCCTGACGTTTCGCCAGCAGCTGTGGCTGGCATCTTCAGAGGTGTAGCACCAAAAGACAGAGATCTCTCAGTGTCACAGTGTGGAAAAGATGTAGGTTATTTGTATCTACTCAGGAGGGGTGGGGTTGAGCTGAGTCACCCTGTAAGAGTTTCCCAGGGTGTGGAATGCTAATGGCGGGAGGCTTCACTGTATCCTGAGGAGGTTCTTTTGCATATGGATTGGTACTTGATGTGCTAATCTTCTCTGCAGGGCTATTGTCGGGTGTAGAGTGTTTTGTTAGCCTGGTGTTTTTCAGAACTGGCAACCATGTTCGGTTCATTCTTAAGGTTTCTTCTTTCCTGTTGAAGTTTTGCTTATGCTTGTGAATTTCAATGGCTTCCCTGTGCAGTCTGACAAAGTAGTTGGAAGTGTTGTCCAGTATTTTGGTGTCCTGGAATAAGATACTGTGCCCTGTTTGAATTAGGCTATGTTCAGCCACTGCTGTTTGGCTGGACAACCTGAAAAATCAGCAGTGGCTGAACATAGCCTAACTCAAACAGGGCACAGTATCTTATTCCAGGACACCAAAATACTGGACAACACTTCCAACTACTTTGTCAGACTGCACAGGGAAGCCATTGAAATTCACAAGCATAAGCAAAACTTCAACAGGAAAGAAGAAACCTTAAGAATGAACCGAGCATGGTTGCCAGTTCTGAAAAACACCAGGCTAACAAAACACTCTACACCCGACAATAGCCCTGCAGAGAAGATTAGCACATCAAGTACCAATCCATATGCAAAAGAACCTCCTCAGGATACAGTGAAGCCTCCCGCCATTAGCATTCCACACCCTGGGAAACTCTTACAGGGTGACTCAGCTCAACCCCACCCCTCCTGAGTAGATACAAATAACCTACATCTTTTCCACACTGTGACACTGAGAGATCTCTGTCTTTTGGTGCTACACCTCTGAAGATGCCAGCCACAGCTGCTGGCGAAACGTCAGGAACTACAATGCCAAGACCACGGCAATACAGCCCGGAAAACCCACAACAACCATCGTTCTCCGGCCGTGAAAGCCTTCGACAATAGATCCCTCAAGGTTCCACAAAGAATAGATCTCAGCCACTTCTGAAGGAACTAAGCAGGTTTTATAACATCTAGTGAAAACCAACACAGTTTCTTCTCCTCTAAACACTAACTCTTTTTAAGTATATCGTTCTGTGTAACTTTTACCACATTCCTCTCCAATAAATTTTCTAATGAATACAAACAAATCAAATGTTGGGTTCTCTCTGTATGCCTCAATGGACTAATGCAAGGTTGACTGTTTTTCTTGAAGTTAATGCTGAGGTATTTCCAGAGGCCAGCTAACTTTGCCTTGTGCTGGCAATATAGTACAGGATAAAATCTAGTTCACATGTACCTTGCAGGCATCATATCTATTTTTTCCTTCCACCAGATATATAATTGACCCCATTTTCTGTATCACCGTAGATGGAATTCATTTGTCCCACTGAACTGGGCCATAGTTCCAGGACCTTCTGTCCTCCTAGAAACTGACAAAGTTTTCTGTGATAGGACCAAGGAGGAGCCTGTTCTATGGGCTGTTTGAACCCACAGGCTGTGGGGCGAATAGCAGAGGCCCATAGGGTTACCAAGTCCCCTTAGCCTCCCAGCGGGAGGCGCGGGGCCTGGCACTTACCTTTTTGCCAGCCTCATGATCTTCACGCGCGTGTGCGAGCTCCTAGGTTGTGAGGTGGTGCAATAACGTCACTTCCAAAAAGTGATGTCATCACACAGGGCGCACTTCACAGCAAGCCAATTTTGGCTTCAAACAGGCCCGTTTGGGGTCAAGATCAGTCTGCTGTAAAGCACAGGAACGCTCTTGAGAGGGGGCATAATGGCGTCACTCCTGGGAGTGACATCGTCGCACTGCCCCGAGACCCCACCTGGGAGACCTATTCCCATGCCTTCCTCCCCTACCGGCCAGGTGAGGTGAGGGGGCAGAGGGTGAAAGTGGAGGATCCATCACTCCCACTGGGGGAATGGGATCCCTAGGCCCATGCCAAAGCAATAACAATTACAAGGGTGTACATAACAGTAAAGAGTCCAGCAGCACCTTTAAGACTAACCAACTTTATTGTAGCATAAGCTTTCAAGAACCACAATTCTCTTCATCAGACTAACACACAGGGCTTTTTTTCAGGGGGAACGCGGGGGAACAGAGTTCCGGAACCTCTTGAAAATGGTCACATGGCTGGTGGCCCCGCCCCCTGATCTCCAGACAGAGGGGAGTTGAGATTGCCCTCCGCGCCGCTCAGCAGCACGGAGGGCAATCTAAACTTCCCTCTGTCTGGAGATCAGGGGGTGGGGCCACCAGCCATGTGACCATTTTCTCTGAGGGCAACCCACTGAGTTCCACCACCTCTTTTCCCAGAAAAAAAGCCCTGCTATCACGGCTAACTCCTCTGGAAGGGTGTTCATGGCTCTCTATCCAAAAACAAAGAAGCTGGTGTGCTGCTTGTTGTGCTGTGAGCAATGGCCCTAAAACTGAAAATGAATGCATTCACCTGATTTGGAATTAGGCTTATTCCAAGTATGTTTAATTAACTGAACCACCCTTTCTGCTGCCCCATTGAAAGACAGATGATATGGAGGCGTAGTTGTGTGTATGATAGCCATGTGTTGGAAAAAACTGGTAAAAAGACTGGTAAAAAGGTGCAAGCACCGAGTCATTACTGACCCATGGGGGGATGTCGCATCATGATGTTTTCTTGGTAGATTTTTTCAGACTGGAACGGAGGCTTATTATGTGATGCAATTTTCTCTAGCAGCCCCATAGGCTACTAGTTTCTACAGCACCTAAATAACAGTATCGACATCAATATTCTGCAGGAGTATAACCCCAACCCACTTCGAGTATGCATCCCAACAATACCAGGAATTTCTGACTCAGCTTTTCACCCAAGTCTGCTTAAAAACTCTGCCAAGGTCCGCAGGATTTCAGGAACCACTATTCTTAATCCCCCCACAAAAAGCATTCTTTTCCATAGGGAGTTCCCATTTCTGGTCCACAGAAGGTACGGACTCTGGTTCTCCCACATGAACCAGCTAGACTTCTATAGCCCAGTTATAAACTGTACTCAGAATAGGATCTATATTGAAAGCATCTGTGGTTAACAAGGGCAACTTATACCAAAAAAATCTACATTGCAGTCTGCATTGAACGGTGGTGCCCTTCACAGTATAGGCAACTGAGAGAGCCCATCGGCATCTGCAAGCTGTGCAGCCAATTTGAAAAATAAGAGCCAAACTACAAGTGACATCTTACACAGGTTGGACACTAGTCGGCTTCCCTCAAGTTTTGATGGGAAATGTAGGCGCCCTGGTCTTGCAGCTGTAATGGAGAGCCAAGCTGTAAAACCAGGACGCCTACATTTCCCATCAAAACTTGAGGGAAGCTGACAAGTGTCCAACCTGTGTAAGGCGTCACTTGTAGTTTGGCTCTAAGTCATACTGATTGGAAGTGAAAATCAGAGCTCATTGTTGCGACCAAATAGCTGCCAGTGAGTGTACTCTAGGGTTCCCAGCTCCAGGTTGGGAAATTCCTGGAGATTTTGGGGGTGGAACCTGGAGAGGGTGGGATTTAGGGTGGGGAGGGACTAAGCAGGTTATAATACCATACAGTCCACTCTCTGAAGTAGCCATTTTCTCCAGGGAAACTGTTAGCTAGAGATCAGCTGTAATTCCAGGAGATCTCCAGCTACCCCCTGGAGGCTGGCAACCCTAGTGTACTCCAATCTTGGGTCTCAAAATGCAAACCAAGGGCTTAGGATCAGTGATGAGTGTGAAGTGATGGGATGGGATGGCCACAGAGATACTCATAAAATTTTGTCACCCCCAAAATCAATACTGTGTTGGCCAAATTTTCCTCATTTGTTACAATTGTTGCAAACAAGGTTCACACAACAACATGGCTGAGACTGGTGGTTACACAAACAGCAAAAACACCGTCCCTGCTTCTATTCCACCTCTGTGGATGGTCTGCCAGAAGTCTGACATGAAGACTTTGGTCTGCAACCTTCAGAAGGCTGCACTCAGGAAACAGATATCAGAAGCTGATTTAAAACATTGTCAGACGAGTATGCATACTATGTGCTCTCCCACCAAACTGTTCCTGTAGTGGCCAAAACTTGTAGATTAGACCTGGTAGCTTCAAATTGTTCCATAATCTCCATGACTTTGGGCCAAGAAAGCTCATTTGTGAGGCTAGCTGAAAACAACTTGGAACACAAATCATCAGACAACTTGTTCTGTTAATCTGTCCTGTAAGGAATCTGCAGATTCACAGGCCAACTTCACAAGCCAAAGCTCCCTCCCAAGCTCCAATGTGAGAGGTTAGCTTGAAAATGCAAACTTTCCTGTCTAGACAGTATACCAATACCCTTGGACTGCATTTTCCCCAAAAGGTTGGGATCCAAGAAGGTTTGGGAAAGATCAGAGCAAAGCAAGGAAAACCTGGAAACAGGACAAGAGGGCAACTTTGTGCGGATATTCAAAGAAAGTTCTGCAGCTTGGAAGCCAAGATGGAGAAAACCCTCTGTGGGGATGGAATCCTAGTTTTCTATAACTAGGAATATATTTCATGAAGACTCATTCTGTCCCAAGTTTATCACCCCATCTGCTGATTGACAGAACCGGATCACAGTGATTCAAATTTCTCAGATATCTGCTGGTGGACAAGCTCCTATCACTCATGCTTTAAGACTGGACTCCACGGTATTTGATTAAATCAAAAGGACTGGTATTCAGTCCGTGGTTCAAAACAACCATCAACTGAAGATCCACATTTACTTCCATCCCTGGTATAGGGTTTCCAACCTCCAAGTGATGGTGGACATTCTACCTTAATTATGACTTATCTCTAGACTACAGCAATCTGTTCCCCCGGAGAAAATGGCAGGTTCAGAAGGAAGATTCTATGGTATCACATCCCTACTGAGCTCCTTCTCCAAACTCCACTCCCTCCCAAGCACAGTCCCAAATCTCCAAGAAGTTCCCAATCTGGAGATGGCAACTTACTGGCATGATGTCTGAACCTCTGAGAAGCTCACAGCTTACCTGTTCTCCTCCAGCAGCATCTGGTTCAAGGTGGGAACCATCTGCCTAACAATTTCCCCACCAGGCGAGGG
Source organism: Eublepharis macularius (assembly GCF_028583425.1). Taxonomy (NCBI): domain Eukaryota; kingdom Metazoa; phylum Chordata; class Lepidosauria; order Squamata; family Eublepharidae; genus Eublepharis; species Eublepharis macularius. The sequence goes on from NC_072800.1 coordinate 35,788,971, forward strand.
GCTTTCCCACTTTTCCTGAAACATGGGGCAGGTGCCACATCGGAGATTAGTGCTCAGAAGATCCACATCTGGCACGTCAAAGAGCCACGTGGGGCTCCCAAGCAATGAGTATCACTGATCTAAGGACAAGTTGTAATTAGACATGGGCATGAACCGAAAATAATCCAAACCACCTGATTCATAGTTCATCGCTGTTCCACGAACTACAAACCACAAAATCCACCAACTTGTACCAGTTCATGAATCAGTTCATGGTCTGTAGTTCGTGAAATTCAAACGCCCCGCACCGGCCTATGAAGCCGGTGCAGGGTGTTTGAAACTGACAGCCCCCTTCTCCTGTCACCCCGAAGCAGCAGGAGAAGTCTGTCAGTTTCAAAACACCCTCACAGGCTTCATCTGATGGGGTGAAGCCAGCACGGGGCATGTGAAACTGACAGCCCTGTTCTCCTGTCCTCCAAGTAGCAGGAGATCAGGAGCTGAACCCGGCGCCGAGTCTGTCAAACTGACAGCTCTCGTTCTCCTCCCTCCCAGATGGAGGGAGGTCAAACTGACAGCCTGCGTTTTCCTGCCACCCTGGGCGGAAAGAGAACGGGGGCTGTCAGTTAGACAGACCCTGCGCTGACTTCAGCCCCAGGAGCTGAACCCAGCACTGGGTCTGTCAAACTGACAGGTCTCATTCTCCTCCAGCCAAGGGTGGCAGGAGAAAGGGGCTGTCAATTTCACACACCCCTCAGTGGCGCCAGCCTCTCTGGGGTCACCAACGCTCACAACCCACTCGAACCGGGCCTGAAAAAGTCATGGGGTTCGTTAACACGCGGCTCCACAAACTGCATGTTAACAAACCACGAACCGGCCCGGCTCGTGCGGTTTTTTGGGTTGTAATTCAATTCGTGCCCACCTCTATTTGTAATACAAGGTTTGAGCACTTAATATTGATATTATAAATATCTGTTTTGTCACAATATGTATTCCTATAATTTAGAAATTTATGCTTTTCATACCTGGAACTATCTGCAGCCTTTGATACAGTAGGCCATGCCATCCCGTTTTGGAGCAGAACTAGGTATCAGGAGATATGCCTTGGATTAGTTTATATTGTTCCTCATGGAACAGAATCAAAGGGTTGCTGTTGGTGACAAGCTGAATTCAGTGTGGGAATTATCTTGCAGGGCTCCATACGGCGCAATCTTATCCTGTTTTATTCAACTTTTATGTAAAGCCTTTTAGAGAAATCATGCATAGCTAGGGAACTGAATGACATCAATATGCTGATAACACCCAACGCTATATCTCTCTATCCAGATCCCACAGTGGGACAGTAGAGGTTCTGAGTCATTGCCTGAAGCTGTGGTCAAATTTATTTATTTACATACTTACTTCATTTCTACCCCACCTTTGTCCCCAATGTGGACCTGAAGTGGCTTACATCATTTTTCTCTCTTCCATTTTATCCTCTCAACAACCCTATGAGGTAAGTTAGGCTTAAAGCAAACAAATTGAAAATGAACTTAAACAAGACCGAAATTATGCTGGTTGGGAAGGTGAAGACCTTGAAGGACGTTGTGCTCCCCACTTTCAATGGGGTTCAGTTGACGCTTGAAGGCTCAGTTAAGAGCCTAGGGGGTATATTGGATCCAGCACTGCTGCTAGAGAAGCAAGTAAATGCAGCTGCAAAAAAGGCTTTTCCCCAACTCAGACTGGCCTGGACGATGACCTCCTACCTTGACACAGTTGATCAGGCCACCTGGAGTCACACCATAGTAACAGCAAGACTAGACTAGTCATGCATCTACACATAGGTCTTCCCTCAAAGTCCACTCGTAAGCTCCAAGTGGTGCAAAGCTCTGCAGCTTGTTTACTTTCAGGAGCTAGGCAGAGCATGCATATCACTCTCATTCTACAGTCACTCCACTGGCTACCTCTCAGTTACCAGGCTCAATTCAAGGTTTAACTGACAGGGCCTTGGCCTCTCGTATCTGCAGGAATGCCTCTCTCCCTATTCTCTACCTTGGCAGCTTCACTCAATGAACAGGGCCTTCTGTGGATACCACCCTGCAGCTGGGAAAAATCAACAGCTGCCCATACACATGCTTTCTCTGTCATAGCCCCCACTTTGTAGAATGGCCTGTCAGGAAAGGTCCCGCTCTCTTGGTTTTCCATAAACTATGCAAAACTGAATTATTCAGGAGGGTTTTTTTCCCTCAGGCAATAGGGCTGTGCTGTAAAAAAGAATGGTTCAAAGAGATGCTTTGACAAAGGGACAGGGACTGCAGACTGTACTACTGGATAGTGTCTGTAAATGTAGCCATGCTCCTCCTGGATAGTTTCCATGTCGTTTAATAGGTCAATTCTGTTTTTTCAGCAGTGTTTTATCTCTGTAGTCTTGTGTTTGAATTATATGCTTCTTTTCAGATTTCTGCTATAAATACCCTATTGTATTGCATATTGAATGGCCTAGCTGTTGATCACATGAACTTACATTATGTAATCTGCCTTGGGTCTCAATGAGAAAAGTGGAGAATAAATAAATAAATAAATCATATTTAAAGCTTATTTAGAATAGATATGAAAACCAGGATTTTAAAGCAGCCGCACCAAAATAATTTTGTTAGTAGCAACAAGAAGATGAACTGGAAAGCATTCCATTCCCAAACATTTCTATCTATAACAAAGTTATTTGGAATATACTTCAAAATCCATAAACAATGGAGTAAAGGAACAAAAAGATCAAAGAGGTTGCTCATATTGGATTGTGATTAAGTTGTTCATTGATTTGCACCCACTTTCCTTGTGTGCAGAAAAAATGTAGACAAAGGTACTCAGCCTGCAGAGCTCGTACGCAAACTTGGAAAAAGGAGACTGTTGTTTATAAACCTCACTTAAGAATTTAAGATCAAAGAAAGAAGAACGTGGAAACCAGAGACAATTTGTAACTGTTGTAAACAAGAAGGAAAAGAACCGGCATTACATACAGAGTGTATTGACTGGAGGCTGCACAGTTATTGCATAGCTATAGCACTCAGACAGAGACAAAGGACACATTCTGGATACAACAGAAGGAACTGCTGCCTATTTCTGTATTCAGGGCCTACCTTCACAGCAATTAACATGATGCTCTGAGAGTCTCTCTACACGAGACATCTAACATGTGAAGAACACATGTAGGGAGATGCAATGTTAGCCAGGAAGGGTAGTTTAAGACAGAGCCAGCGGCAGGGCAAAGGCTTTGCTATACACTGGAGCTGTGTGAAGGGGCTGTGAAATGCCAGAAGATACATTTCAGCCCATTATAACCTCTCCAGGTCCAAGCCTGGCTCTGGCAGCTCCAGCCCATTTCCATTCCTCGCTGCCCTCTGGTTTTGATCCCACACAGTTTTAAACTGGAGAGGTGAAATTGACACAACCTTTGGGGCAGCGAAGATGAAATTAACAAACCCTCTGAGGAGTGATCTCTGCTGGCTCTGTCTTTTACAACTACACTTCTTGGCTAACATTGCATTTCCCTACATTTGATGAACATATGCCGAGGCGTCTTGTGTAGAGAGACTCTCAGCCAGCACCATTTTGCTGCCTTTCATTATCAATACGTAACTTTTGTTAAAAGCCTGAATCATAGTGATCATCCCCTTGAAAAAGTAATAATATTACTATCATTGTTTGATAGCCATAATCACCTGCCAGCTGAAGCCCAAATGGGTTGCCTGAAAAACTGGCAAACCACCTGCACTTGTTCATCAGCTGCAGTGGGAGCTGTGTTTGGGTTTTTTTGCCTTGCCAGGACATTTGCATCTTTGCAGCAGAGTGAGATTGATTCTATGTGTGGCCATGGAAAGTATGGTCATAAATGACCACTCTAGAAAACTACACAAAATAACAATAACTCAGACTTAGATGAACAGCAAATGTGTTACCAGAACTGCTTTTTATAATGGGGAAATTAGCTTTAGCAGTCTGTAACTAAAATTAGCGCGGATCTAACCTGTGTTTACGGAGGTCCCGATTCCAGACACTCTAATGACAAAGAGGCAGACTACAAATAGGTACAATCACGTGTATTTACTAATAGTGTGGCGTAAGCCTGAACTTGCACATACACACAAGAAAGCATACAAGAACTAGGAAATACAGAGTAAGAAATATAGAGACTGTCGCATTAGCAGGTTCCCAACGATGGTAAAGGAAATACTCACTTATCCTGAAGTGGAGCAGAGACACAACAGCGGGGTGGTCCAATGCCAGCAATGGATCCACGGACAGACAGCAAGGGGTTCTGGATAGGAATGGCCTGAGCCACAGACAGCAAGGGGTTCTGGATAGGAATGGCCTGAGCACCGTGTGGTCTGAGAGACCAGCTTAAATACCCCAAAACGGACCCTGGGGCTGGTGCTGTACTTGGTGGTTCTCACGGATTAAAACAAAGACTCTAATGGGTTACTGATGTCAGGTCCAGACTGCTTTCTTGTATGCTTTTGCTTAACTGACTCCATTTTAATCCTTTCAGTGTGTAAGTGCTCTCTTCCAGGTGCCAAGGTTCCCAGGCAGCTATCTCGCAGAAAAGGATTGTTTTGGCTACCGACGTTCCACCAAGAACCGGCCTTGGGAGCTTCTCGCTCTTCCGACTTCAAAGGGGTTGTTTTGAGAACTGTGGGGGGAGGTTGGGCTTGCTGTGATCTGTTACTCTGTACCTCATGCTTTGCTTGTCATTGGTAACAAAACATATGTACCATCCTGAATTTTGTATTCAGGCTCGTGGACTATAATGAACTAATTCTTCAGTAAAAGCCTTTTGGAAACAATGGACTGTTGTCTAATTGCAGGAGGTAGTCTGGAGTAAGGACGTTATCTAGCCACAAGTCTGACAACTGAATGGCTTGGATGGGCCACTTTGGTAATCTGATTGTGATAAGTGACACCTCAGGAAGAGGGGACAAAAGAGGGAGGGGGAAATCCGAGTGGGCTGAATGGATGTTCCAGCGGACAGGGCTTGTCCTGATGTCATCAGCTCTGGAATGCGGAGGTTTCTTTGAGATGCATTCTCTAAGTGCTTGGGATGGTCAGCACTTAGTTCCTTCTCCGGGGCGGCTCCTAAGATATGCAGAGTGGGGCGAGGTACTCTTGCTGCGGACGTGGTGTGCCCACTTCTCTGAAATGGCTTCTCAAAGCAGGCTTCTTCCCTTGGTCTTCTGGCTGCCTAAGAACATGGTTGCCGGCTGGGCATAGCTGGGGCTGGTTAGCAGGTTGCCCGGTAGCGAGGGCAAGCTCAGGGACTGGCCCACGGGAGGCTCCAGGCGGGAACTGACCAGGGAGCGCCTAGCCAGGCTCGCTGGAGGTTTGCCCGGCAGGCACCCGGCTGCTAGCAGCGGCTTGGGCCCATATGAGGCAAGCTTCCATGGAGGCAGGGGGAACAGCACATAAAACACAGTCCAAAGCAGGGAACAGGCACGGTCCGTGGCAGATGGCAATGCAGGCACGGGGCACACTTGTGATAAAGTCCAAACACATACTGGGAAGTCCAGATATAGGTCTAGGCAGGGATGCCCAGGAAGAGAGTCCTTTGTGTAGTTAACCAAACATGGTGTCAGAAAACTAGCAGCAAGGTAATTAACAAGCAGACAGGAAACTGACACGTGTACCAGAACACACACGTGCAGGGCAATCTTTGTGTAGCAGTAAAACAACAATGCAGGAAACTTTAACACAGTCCATGGCAGGCCTTAAAGCAGGAGAGGGGGCCTACTTGGCAACAAATGGTAAGATAAATTTTAGTTATAGCTAGCTCACTATTTATACCATTGATTTCAGAGCAACAACAGGTCTGTGAGGGCAGAGGAAAACAGAACTGCCATCAGGTCCTTTGAGAAATATACACCTGCATGAAACAGTGGCAATCATTCTGTTGGAGGGAAATGCAGCAGACTGTACCCTTTTATAAAATCCTCCCCTTCAGTGTTTGTCTGTATAGTCAGTGGAGCTAATGGCTGCTGATCAGTTTGAATCAGCAGTGTCTTTGTGCATGCACAGGTCTGGGGAAACCTGGAATGAATGGGTTCAGCAGGTGTTTACAGATGCTGAGCACAAACCAAACAGACTGAGCGATTGGTTCACTTCTGATTGCCACCTTCAAACACAGTTAGTTTGACAATTGAATATGTTTATGGGAAAAAGTGCAGCATTCCTAACAGATTGGCCCTCTTCTGTCTGCCCAGCCTGTTCTTTTCATCCTCTGCTCTTCTTTGCAGGTGGCTGTTACTCTCACAGCTGGTGTACACTCAGATACATCTCACTGGATTAATCAGCATTAGATAACCAGAAGCTAATATGTGAACTCTCTCTATTACAGAATCATTACAGCACAGAAATTCATCACAGCTTCATAAAATCCAGAAGATTTAACCAAATGGTTACATCTTCCCTCATGAAGAAGTTTGGTATCTACATAGGCTGGCTGGCAAGGATCTAAAAGTCCATGGCACTATATAGTCTTTATTCAGTTCTGCATGTGGACTTGAAATGATTGCAGTAGCTATTTCAAGCATGCAGTAACTATAGTAAATACAGAACGAAGAATAGTTTTCCTTGCACAAGGATTTAGCTACCTGCTCAGGGAACATGGTAGCTCCACATCCATGTCAAATTTCTTCATGGAAAAATAATTTCTGACCAGTGTAATCAAAAAACCCAAGCATAACATTTAGACAAATGCAGAATTTCCTAGGAATCAGGATGCCACCTTTATATTTATATAATTTATATTGTATACCCTAACTATATAGCTTTATTCTTTCTTTTCTTGATCCAGATAGTCTAGAGTTGTAAGTATTGAGAAGAGTAATATACTGAATGCTTATGTGACTAGGATGGTGAAATGTCTTTCTCTGGTCCTATTTTTTGCAAATCTATAGGCTCAGTCTAGCTAAACTGAGCCATTGAAATTATTGGAACAGATTTACAGTACAATCCTAAGAAGAGTTACTCCAGTCTACGCCCAACATAATAAATGAGCTTAGACTGGAGTAACTCTGCTGAGGATTGCGCTCTTCGTTGCAAACAATTTTAAGTCCTGTTGTTTTCGAAGTTTAACCATAACTGGGACTGACGTCCATACATTTAATCAGACTGAATTTTACTGATGTTCTCCTCCATGTCCCTGCCTCTAAAAGGATGTTATAAATGATCAATGCTGCTGTTTAGACTATCTGTAGAAATGGGACACTAACAGAGAATTTAAACCATGTGGAGCACAAAGAGTTTATACATTATGTTAGCTGAAATAACACAGGATGAAATATAAGTAAATACAGGACAAGCAGCTGTGTTCTAGTTTCCCCATCCAGATGTTACAGCGTTCAATACTCAAGGTCATCTTAGGCTAGCTACCATCTAGAATGGGACAAACACATCATTTTTACACTTAGCACCCACATATTAATGAAAGAGTCTTGATTAGAGATGGCAAAGGATGGCTCAGGGGTTGAATCCAGCCTCAGGAATATGAACTTCAGCCTGAAGTCTGATCACAAGGTTTTCCACCCCGCCCGTTATTGCCCTTAATTGTTACCTCACACATAAGCTAATATCTGTGTCTTTTCCCCTTCATGGAAGTGACAAAATTTGGCTATGTTCTCATGTCATTCACATCTGCTGCCTGGAAGTCTGAGTCCTAATTTGCCCCAGTGATCCCAAACTGACTAGTAAGGAATACACAGAGACTCATTATTTGATCAAAATACCTCACTCAGTTGGAAATGGTGTTGGAACTGGAGGGCAGTGGTGCTGCTGGCTCAGCTGCTGACTGAGGGCTTTGGGTAACTGCTGGCCGGGCATTATCAGTGGTGTCGGGGCTGAAGGCTGTTGGGGCTGCTGGCCAAGCTGCTGGCCGTGGACTCTGATCTGCCAGCAGCTGTTCCTCCTGATTGCCGGCTTCTGCTGTATCAGAGCCGGCTTGGCTGGTTACACAAGGCTCCTCTTCTCCCGAGGAGTCCTCACCTTCACTAAGCCACATGACAGAGGTTTGGTCACTGTGGCTTCCTCTGCATAAGGCGATGGGGCAAAGCAATAAGCACGAGTAGCCAGTGCCTTTGATTAACCAGCAACCCCCATCCCCCATGAGTGCTGGATAACAAAGCTTTTATCAACCTTAAGTAACAGACAATGAAATCCTAAGCAGAGTTACTCCAGTCTAAGGCCATTGATTTCAAAGGGCTTAGACTGGAGTAACTCTCTTTAGGATTTCACTGAGAATTAGGTTCACATTTAATGGCTGGATTAAATAATTTGAGAAGAATTTAGGTATCGCACAATGAAAATTCTCAGTGAAGTTGAAATGACCTTTTCTGAAGGATTATACATATTACACATGACCTCAATTTACTCATTTAACTAATCAGATAAAAAATCTGAGGCCAAGTTGTTTATTCATTGCCCCCACGTCAACCTTGGTTGCATTTGTAAGCCATTATGACTCACTCTGAGTGGCTTGCCCAAGTTCATTCACACAGTAAACGTCCTTCCCCCATGACACGAAGGCTCTGTGCTTGGTCTGCGCTTGGAAGAAAAAGAGGAAAGCTTCTATGGGCCAAGCTACAAGTGACGAATGACACAGGTTGGACACTTGTCCGCTTCCCTCAAGTTTTGATGGGAAATGTAGGCATCCTGGTCTTGCAGCTTGGCTCTCCTACTGCAGTCCAATGGACTTTTCAATTGTCACTTGCCCAACATTCCGCCAAGCTGCCTACATTTCCCATCAAAACTTGAGGGAAGCTGGCAAGTGTCCAACCTGTGTCATTCGTCACTTGTAGTTGGTCCTATCCTTGCTCAGACCCTCTCCTTCTTCCTGAGCCTCTCCGAGGACCAGTCTTCATATGCGGAACAGGGTTGCCAACTCAAAGCTTGGAAACTTCCTAGAGATCTGGGGGCAGCCTGGGGAGGATGGAGTTTGGGGAAGGGAGGAGCTCAGCAGGGATGTGATGCTGTCCAGTCTGCCCTCCTAAGCTGCCATTTTCTCCAGAAGAACGGATCTTTGTAGCTTGGAGATCAGTTATAATTATGGGGAAACTTCAGCCCCTACCTGGAGATGGATAACCCTGATGCAGAACAGGATGATAAAACTCTGACGTGGTAGAATGCAAAGCCACAGCGTTTTGGCAAAACATAACGCCCCCACCCCCCACCCCGCTGCTGTCAGTAGATAACACAGCATATCTAAGTACACAGAATATTAATATCATATAATTTTATAGTATTAGATAGTTTAGTACAGAGCATTTAACTATGATAAATTCATTAAGAAGCATGGATTGTCAGTTGAAAAGGCTTCCTCTTTGACTCTGTAAACCACTGACCTGAAGGACAAGGAAACGGTCATATGGGTGCGCCTTAGACAAAATACCCACAGCCCCTTCCCTGCGCCCCTGGAAGAATGGACTGCTCCAAACAGCAGGCAGGAGAAACCATTTCTGAATGTTCCTCCATGAAAAACCTTGATGCAAGAAGGTAACTAGCTCATTTGGGATAAATAGTCCTCTCTCCCTGCTGTTCTGCTTCTCTCTGACTGCGTATATCCAGTCCTTTGATTTCCCACCTGCAGTCTGAAGTGATGCAGTCCATTCAATCATCTTTTTCTGCTGGACAAGTGGCCTAACCTGTGGATCAAAGTAACAGGGACAAGGCACCCACATATCCCTCCACAAAGGGCCCTCATAGTGTCTTATGAGCAAAGAAGTGAAAATCCTATAAACTACAGTCATTTGGCTACCCTACATAAACAGTAGCTTTACCGAACAAGCTCTAAAAGACCAACTTCTTTCTCTGCAGAATTTTCCTTCATGGTTAAGCAATAATTTCCCACAATTCTCATTCCCGAGCAATAAAGCCACTTTAGAAGCATTTTGTTTAACAGCTGTGATTCTTCCAACAGGCTTATAGTAGTGGAAGGAAGAGGGGAGCTCAGCCTCCATGTTTAGTTTTTTTCAGCTACCACATCCCAGAAAATCCAAATTGTTTATGACTATGAAGTACATATACAAACTTGCTCATCTCTCCCCTGCCCCCCAGAACATATTGAGGCATATTTTTTAAATGATGCTTTCTGCTGAACTGAGTATTCCAACTTTCATTTACTCTATATAGGGTAATGATGCGGTTAGGATGTTCTCATAAGTAGATCCGTTCAAGGGAAAGGGTCCAACTGTCCACAAAAGGAGCTTAACTGAAATGGGTCTCAGGGCAGAAGATGGAATGGATTACATTTCTCTCCATCCTCCTCCTACCCACCCATTGCCAATTTTCTGCTTCTCCAGCATTAGCCTACAGTGACAAAATCTTGTTGCTGGCTCTAGGCTAGGACCCTTTGCCTAAGAGCTGAAGGCTCCATTTAGCTCTTGCCCTTCACTTGCACTCCTGACCACAGGGGAGAGAAAGTCTTACCTGAGTCTCACAGGCCGGCAGCCATCTCCCCACAATTCTTCCTCCTGCAACTTCTCATCACTTTCAGATCTCATTAATTTTCTTTTCAGCCCCATGATCATGTTGTTGATTCCTAGGGACATTGCCTCTGACCATGGCAATGTCCCTGATAAGTCTGTATCAATCATGATTTCATCAATTCCCTTTTAAAGTCATGTAATCTAGTTGCCGTCATTATATCTGGTCAAAATAAATTCCATAAATTACACATTGTGTGCAAACACTGCCGCCTTTTGTCTGTTCTGAATCTACTGCATGTCAAATTTCACGTAGTGCCCTTCAAGTTAAAGGTAAGAGCCAAGAGTCCATGGCCTTCCTCTACTGTTACCTCCTAATGCTGGTATTCAGAGGTGTAGTGCCTCTGGATGTGGAGGCTCTGTTTAGTCACAATGGCTACTAGCCATTGATGGACCTCACGTACATATATCTGTTTAATCCCCCTTTAAAGCCATCTTTGCTAGTGACCATAACTAGACATGGCCACGAACCAAAAAAAAAAATGAACCTGTGGTTCGTGGTTCGGTGCCGCTGACGAACCTGAACAAACGAACCGTAACGAACATTTCCCGTTACCGAACTGGTTCATGGGCGTCGGAACAGCCCCCATCGCACTTAGAGAGCCCATGTTCACAGGGAGTAGGCTCTCCTCCAGCCAGCAACCAAGTTTGGTCAAAATTGCAATAGGGATCTTGCAGTTATACCCTCTCCAATCTGAGGCCCCCAGGAAACTCCCACTCAATACAATTAGAGCCACCAGTTGACATTGGCCCAGTGTACAAGGGGTTGGCCATCAGAACTGCCTATCAGGGTTTGCAGGGATGAGATTGGAGTGCCCATGGCTACAGAACAGCCCCCTCCCTCCCCCCGGGTGTCTTCTCCCATGTAGCCAATTGTAACCAATTTGCAGCTCCATGGTTGTAAGGAAGACCTGCCGATCAAGGTAAGCTGGGGTTTGATTCGGGTTTCCAGGGTGACAGAAGGAGTGCAGACAGAGTTCAGGCATTCCCCCAGCTCCATTTCCAAGGGAACTGATTGATAGTGCCTGACTGTCTTGCTTCATGAACAGCGGGCGAACGCAACAAACTGGGCTTCCAACGAACGCTGGTTCGTTAGCCATGGACCCTCACGAACTGCTGGATCGCAAACAGACGATCAGGCGGTTCGTGCCCATGTCTAACCATAACTATATCCACTGGCACTAAATTCCACAATTTAATTACCCATTGAATAAAGATGTATTTCACAACAAGGAAGAACAACTTCCTTTGGTTCATCCAGAATCTATTGTCCATCAGCTTCATTACTGCATCATTTCATTCACATACCATGGGGGAAAGGGTAGATAAAGCTGACAGATGTTTTGCTTCTGGTGTTTTTAATTTTAAAAAATGCAACCAATGTTAGAGAGATGGTGGGAGTATATTTCTGATAGGAAGTACAATAAAAATAACCTTGATGTCCGAATATGTTTCCAGGATATAAATCTTATGTTCCAAGTGCAGAACCGTAAACACTCATGAAACGTGGAATAAAACAAATAGACACTCTAAAATGCTTTCTGTCAGGAAGATTTAGTGGATTCCAATGAATAGGCTGTTTGGGATTCATAAGCAATTCCCACATTCATCCCCTTGTTAACTACAGGGCAGAATAGCAAATACAGCAAGTGCACTCTACTCAGACTGCTTGCATCATCTGAGTATTACATTTGAAGGCCTGAGTCCTTGCTCATACTTTTTGAACCACCCCTCCAATATATTCTCCTGAGCAAGTTGCATTCTTCAGACAGTCTCCCCCTTAAGATGCCCTCCCTTAGAAATCACAGATCTTTCCCCTGTTGTGCCCAGTCTTTTAAAATGGCCTGCCAATGGGTAAAAAGAGTGCCATGGCTCACTATGTTTAAGAAGGAATGTCAGGCAGTCTTATTCCAGGGGAGTTACCCATGTTAGTTTGTGGTTGCAAAATAGTCAGATACAATAAAGTTGGTTAGTCTTAAAGATGCTACTGGACTCTTTACTAGTTTTATTCCAGACTTCATTTGGAGAAGGCTAAATCGTTTCAGCAGATTTGACTGTTCTTGTTCTCGTCCGGTGTTTGAGAGTCCTGTGTATATTAATTCTTATGTGTTTAGAAATCTCCAATGCTTTTAAATTTGTAATTTGTGTGTTTTGTTCCAAACTAAACTTGGACTGATATAATTGATGTCCTGAATTACTTGCTGCCGTGAGCTGCAGAAATACAGTAGGATAGAAATGTTTTAAATAAATTTGACAGTTAAATAAATTAACTTTGACAGACGCAGTAGAGGATGTGCTTCTTTGCAACCAGCAGGCAACAGAAATTCATAGTATTTGCTTTCCTTCAGAGCTCTCTCATCAGAAGCACCAACATTTTCTGTGGATTAGAAGGCCTTTACACCTACACGTGGATTTTGAGAGAAGGCTGCTCTTTCGAATAGCCAGCTCGTGCATATAAAGAGCTGCAGCTATAACAGGCAAGACAGAGTATGCACCATTCGTCCCAGCTCTGGAGCTAATAGAAAACACTAAAGATTTTTTGTAAGCAGATTTTTTAAGCAGCATTGTACTCTTCCTATTCATACACTTTCCCTCTTTAGGGTATAAAACAGCACGTTACTGACTTTCCGCCCCCTTCCTCTAATTTAAACTTATTTTGACCACATTTGCCATAGCAGGTTAAGGCTGACACAAACGGAGTGCAACGATGATGCCTCCATAGTTTCTACTGAGCATGTTCAGCAGCATTTAGCTGCAAAGCCTGACAAGAAGGAGGTTTTGTTGCTGCACTGGAACATCTTCAAGGGTAGCTCCATGGAGAGTGTGTTACAGTAGTCCAGTCTGGAAGTTACCAAGATATGCATGGCCATGACCAAGTTAATTTTCTCCAGGCACATCTTTCAGCTGTTGAACCAGCCTACGACGATAAACGACACTCCTGGTAACCTCAGTCAGCCTGCTTAGCCCAAAGCAATGAGGCATCCAGAAGCTCCCCCAAATTCTCCAGATTAGAGGCCAAAGTACATAAGACTCTAATGAGCCAGTGTTCTACAGTCCCAACTCACTATCCTTGCAGCCATCCAACTGCTGCAACTGCAGGAAACATTTGTAAAGCCTGCAGGGGGCTGAAAGGTCTCTTGCCTCCCCCCACTCCCACCCCAGGGTGTTTTCCCAAGCCCAAATGGCCCTGTGGGGAGTTATTTGTATAACTTTGGAGTTGCACATGTATGTCTGGGGAATTCAGACCTGACTCGTTAAGAAAGTTTCATGTAGTTTGGCACAGGCTTTTAGGAAGACAGCAGCCCTATCAAGAAGAAGCTGACACTGCAGCTCTACTCCCCACCCACAGAACTTCTGTTTTATCTGAATTAAGTTTCAGTGTATTCAGTCCTTCACTGTCTCCAAGCACTCATTTAGTATCAAAGCTGCTTTCCTTCACAAAATGCATAGGAAAGGTTCACACTGCAAATATTCAAAAAGCACAGTTCATGCTCAACATGTATACAATACTCTGTGAGATGACTATTTACATATTAAACCGCTGCTTTTCTCTTCAACAGGGACCCAAAATGGCTTACCAAATCACTCTCCCCTACTCAGGGGTCATTTCGGAGAAAAAGAGCTGCAGGAACTCGTTAGCATAACTCATTAGCATATGCCATGCCCCTTGACCAGGCTGAAATGGCTGGGATTCGGCTGCTGCCAGAGGGGGGAGTGTTCCCCCACCTGGCAGTGGCCCGATCAGGGCCATTTTGGCCCCAATCCAGGCCAAAAGGGGCCCAAAATGGCCATTTTGAGCATGTTTTGGCCTGGATCAGGCCCAAAACAGCCCAGATCAGGTCAGTGCTGGGCAGGGGAGGGGTTCCCCACCAGGCACCAACCCAATCCTGGTGGTTTTGGCCCTGATCCTGGCCAAAACAGGCCCCAAATGGCCAAAAATGGCCATTTGGGGCCCGTTTGGGCCAGGATAAGGGCTGAAACAGCCCAGACCAAGTCAGTGCCATGCAGGGGTGGGTCAGTGCCATGCAGGGGAGGGTTTCCCCACCCAGCACCAACCTGATCCTGGCCATTCCAGCCCCGATCCCAGTGGAAAAGGGGGCCAAAATGGCCAAAATTTGCCATTTTGGGCTGAAATGACAGGAACCGGGTTGGTGCCGGGCGGGGGAGGTTTCCTGTGCCTGGCACCGACCGAATCAGGACAGTTTCACCCTATCCAGGCCGAAATGAGCCCGAAACAGCTGAAAATTGTCATTTTGGGCCCAATTCGGCCTGGATTGGGGCCTAAACAGCTGGTACCAGGTTGGTGCCAGGCAGAGAAGGCTTCCCACACCTGACACTGACCTGATCCAGATGGTTTTGGCTGCGATCCGGGCCATTTCGGCTGCAATCCAGGCTGAAACGGGCCCCAAATGGCCAAAAATGGCCGTTTTGGGCCCGTTTTGGGCCGGATCGGGGCCTAAATGGCCGGGATCAGGTTGGTGCTGGGCAGGGGAGTGTTCCCCCACCTGGCACCAACCCAATCCAGGCTGTTTCAGCCCCGATCTGGGCCATTTCGGCCCCAATCGAGGCTTAAGTGGCCCCAAAATTTTCGAAGTCAGGAGGGTTGGGGGAACTACTGGAACGGTGTTCCAGTGCATTCCCCCTCCAAATGAGCCCTGCCCCTACTCCATTTTAACCTCTCATCAACCCTGTGAGGAAAGTTTGGCTGAGAGTGGCCTAGCAAGGTTTCATGGTGGAACAGGGATCTGAACCTGAGCTTTCCAGATCCTAGTCTAATACTATAGCCACTGCAGATTGCTGGGCTTACTAGAGTTCCCCCTTTCTCCTGCTTATCTGTGCATGCATGCAGCTCATTGCATGCAGGCGGGGCGGGGGGCGTCGGGGGGAGCGGCGCAGCCGCGACCCCCGGGGGCCTGGCTGTCTTCGTCGTCGTCGTCGTCGTCGTCGTCGTCGTCGTCGTCGTCGTCGTCGTCGTCGTCGGGGGAGGGGGAGGGGGAGGGGGAGGGGGAGGGGTTTTATTTTTGGCTACCTACCTCTTCTACATGCAAAACTTTTTTGGTACAAAGTTGTCATGTTATAAAATGGTAAAAATTTCAATAAATTGTAATTTTACTAACAATCCAACTCAAATAAGTGTATAGATAATTCAAACAGTATTGCTTCTATAATCATATTAGGCATAAATATTAAACATAACTTTTAAACATTAAGTAAAAAGTATTAAATACTTGGTAGAGATGGGTTGAAGGTTTTATCTTAAATCCTGAGCAGCTTGAAACCTTCAAGTGAGAACTGAAAACACGTTTCTCTGTTTTAGAGAAACTGCTTTTCAGTACAAAATAAACGGGATGTATGTTTTTGTTGCACTCTCCCAACCAGGAGACAGACTCCTCCTAAGAGTTTAATGGCTTCTTTCCTTAACAAACGCTAGTCGTTTTCATTACGTGAGGTATCAAAATATAAATGTTTATTTAAATAAAACATAGAAAAATAGAACAGATGAACACAACCAGGATTAACTTTCCTAACATTTCTTAATGAGATCTAACTCAGTCAGATTAACGATGAAATGCATTCAAGTTACCGTAGCACATATTACAAGGGTAACTTTCCTGCCTAGATCTTCATGAGATTTCTTTTGGCCAAAACCCTGATCTGCTCTTTGGATTACCATTTTTATGTATTATCTTATGCAGAAATCTAAGATCTTTTCATATGATAACAAAGATGAATATCAAACCAATCATAATTTAATTCTTTTTTACTATTTCCAATCATGTGACATTCTACCTAGCCAAAAGTACCACTATGCCCAGCTGCAAGATAAGAGATATGGATAGTAAAAATGACAAGAAAAGTTACATGACCAGATCATCCTTGGTCTCTGCTAACAGTTACAGAACATGTATCTGATACTGTTCACTATTTTTAATTGGCTGTCAAAGATAAAGCACCAGTTATACACCATACTAGAAAAAGAACTACAGTGATGTTCATACAGCGTTATTTAGAATGCATATGTTTCACAATGTATGTGTTCTAAACCATAATCAGCAGTCTACTGGTTTGAATCCCACTACTGACATGAGCTCAGTAGGTGGCCTTGGGTCAGCCACTCCTCTCAGCCCCAGCTCCATTGTGGGGATAAGAATAACACTAACTTGTTCACTGCTCTGGGTGAGGCTCTAATATGTGTAGAAGAGCGGTATATAAGCACAGTTATTATTATTATTTATATTTCCATGACACCATCCCTTGATCTGTGAAATTAAGTATTTTGATAAATATGAAAGTGATACAAAATATAAATGCATTGCATAATGTGTGAGTGTACATATACAAACTTTAAAAATTGTATTGGATAATACCGCAAAGCATGATTACTGACAAAGCTGCTTTCACTGCTTTCAGTGTGGAGAGCTGCTTGTAGATCAAAACAACCTGACGAGCTGCCTTCATGCGGAGTACACTTGATTCTCATGGCTTTCGATTCTGCTTTCGTTCAGCATGGGTAAATCAATGTGTCAGCAGTAAACATTTGTATCACTCCTCTCTGAATGACCTTTTAAATTTTACTGCCTATCGTGTCAAAGCAATTAAAATTAACAATACAGTTACTAAGCTGCTAAGATCAATTAATGGCTCTTAGGCTTTATTTATTGATCTAGTGACATCTTCAAAACCCACTGGTAACAGACTATACATACTTCTCTTCTATCCACAATATTCGCACAAGGATTGATTACATATTCTTATTTTCTAAATTACATATTTAAACGACATATTCTTATCTCCTAAATTAATTAGTCAAACTCTTACATCAAGGAGTGGTGACAAGTTGTGGACAGACTATGCTTGGACAGAATGTACACTGATAATAAATGACATCAAACAAAGTGGAAACTAAATAAATCACTTTTATTTAACAAATAAATTTCTTCTGAAGTCTCTTTAGAAATTAAACAATAGAAACAAACTATGTGGAATTCCTCAAATCCACGTGTAGGATGCTATGGAAGTGGTACTTAGAGGGAAATTAATCTCCGTTGCCTCCTGTCATGAAGAGCAAAAAGAAAACATTAGAAATGAAATGATATCTAGAATAAGAAAACTAGAAGATGAACACAAAAAAGGCCACCCAATCTATAAACCTGCTTGCATGAAAATTAGAGGAAAAAACCTCCTCACATTCTATACAAGCTATTAAAGGCACCCAGGAAAAACTCAAACTAATTCTGTAAAAGTAGCCGATGTATTTGCTGAATACTACCAAACCATTTGTACATCAGACAATCCTGACACTAATCATATTTTAAATTATTTATCATCACAGGAAATTTGGAAAAAAACCTCACAAGAACATAAACAATATCTGGACCAACCAGTTACAACAGAAGATGTTACAGTCACTATCAAATCCTTGAAAAAAATAACAAAGCTTCAGACAGGGATGGATTCCCTGCCAAACTTTTACAAAAAAATACATTCACCTACTTTCAACTCCACTAACTGCCACATGCAACTCTGTTATCTTAGGAGGTAGCATCCCTCTATCTTGGTCAGAGGCTGAAATAGTAGTTACTCCAAAAAAGGACAACCATATTACAAATACCAAATCTTCTCAACCAATACCCTTACTGAATCAAGACCAAAAGATCTTTACAAGCATATTTGCCAAAACATTGTCTAAAATTGAATAACCAACTACATTCACCTTGACCAGACAATACACGTAACACTTTAACTATAATTAATTTCTGTGAAGCATACAAAACCCCTGCATTACTTCTGGCCTTTGATACAGAGAAGGCATTTGATTAAGTGGAAATACCATATCTAATACTTTCACTTCAAAAAATGGGTTTTGGCGACCAATTCTAAAATGCCATTAATGCTCTTTATCTTTCTCCAAAAGCTACAGTTAGGACTAGGGGTGTGCAAGCCAAAAATTTTCGGCTATAGCCGAAAGTAGAAAGCCGAAAGAAGATTCTCTATCGTTAAAGCCGAAAGCCGAAACAAGAATCTCTTTCGGCTTTCGACTTTCGGGATTCTTTCGGCATTATTTCGGCATTCTTTCGGCTTTTTTCTATGGGAAAATGCCTCCGTCTTCCAGGACGCCTGGAGGGGGCATTTTCCCACCGAATAAGCCCAAAATTGGTGGGGACCTTCCTCTAACCCTTCTCTAACAACCACCCAAGTTTCAGACAGATTGGACTTTGGGGGGCCATGTTATGGCCCCCCAAAGCAGGTCCCCCCATCCTCCCATAAGAAAGCGAAGGAGCAGCATATTGTTAGCATGCTGCTGCTCATCTTTCTTCATTATTTCCTATGGGGAAAAAATGAAGAGGCAGGCTTCCTTTGCCAGGGGTGGCATTTTGCATGCAAAATGCCCCCTTACCCTCAGGGGCCCTTCTCCCACCCCTCCTCCCACCCCCCACCAAGGCTCAGCCTGATCCCACTTGGGGGGGCCATTTCATGGCCTCCCCAAGTAGGTGCTCTAATCTCTACCACTGACAGCTGGGGGAGGCTTGTGTTGCCAGGGGTGGCATTTTGCATGCAAAATGCCCCCCAACCCTCTGGGGCCCTTCTCCCACCCCTCCTCCCACCCCCCACCAAGGCTCAGCCTGCTCCCACTTGGGGGGGGCATTTCATGGCCTCCCCAAGTAGGTGCTCTGCTCTCATCTCTACCACTGACAGCTGGGGGAGGCTTGTCTTGCCAGGGGTTGCATTTTGCATGCAAAATGCCCCCCAGCCCTCTGGGGCCCTTCTCCCACCCTTCCTCCCACCCCCCACCAAGGCTCAGACTGCTCCCACTTGGGGGGGCATTTCATGGCCTCCCCAAGTAGGTCCTCTCAGCCCCTAAAGTCCACCCCTTACAGCCCCACACAAACCCAATTCCCCCCCAGCTGCCACACACAGACCCAAATCCCCACATTAGCCCCTCACAGACCCAAATCCACCCCCACCTGCCCCACACCCATAACCCCAGGAACAGGCTGGCAAAGGCCAGCCCTCTCCCTTTGTTCCCTATGCTGGGAACTTCTAAACTCTCTTTCCCTGGGCAATTCTGCACAGCCCAGGGGTGCCACAATGGTGGGCACACTTCTGAGTGCCAGCTGGTCCCTGTGAAAGAGCACCTGAACCACAGACACCCTCCCTCAAATTCCCCCACCACCTACAGAGATGGCTGGCCAGCCAGCCCCATTGTTCCCTATGATGGGAACCAACTGCACAACAAAGAATAAAACAAGAACAACACAAAATAAAGTTTTAAAAAAATTATTTTCTCCCTTCCAAAGTACAAGTAGGCAAAGCATTATGACACATTACACCAGCAGTCCCCCACACAGAAAAATTAAAACAAAACTCACTTAACATCAGAGAATCACAAAACACGATTCCTGTCAAAAACACTTTATTTCTTGAACAGCTTTAGGTTACACAGCAGGGGGGAACACCAAAGGGCATGGCAGCACTATCTTACACAAAAATAACACAACTCACTTAACATCAGAGAATCACAAAAGCACAATTCCTGTCAAAAACACTTTATTTCTTGAACAGCTTTAGGCTACACAGCAGGGGGGGAACACCAAAGGGCATGGAAGCAGTATCTTACACAAAAATAACAACTCACTTCACATTAAAGAATCACCCCAAAAAATTGCTGTCAAAAGCACTTTATTTCTGTAACTGCTTTAGGTTACACAGTAGGAAGGCACCACAGAGAAGGAAAGCAGTGTACTACACAAAAATAACACAACTCACTTCACATCAGAGAATCACACAAACACAATTGCTGTCAAAAACGGTGAAGTGGGTTGTATTATTTTTTGTAGTACATTGCTATCATGTCCTGTTGTGCCCTCCTACTGTGTAACCTAAAGCTGTTCAAGAAATAAAGTGTTTTTGCCAGGAATTGTGTTTTTGTGATTCTCTGATGTTAAGTGAGTAGTGTTATTTTTTTGTAAGATAGTGCTGCCATGCCCTTTGGTGTTCCCCCCTGCTGTGTAACCTAAAGCTGTTCAAGAAATAAAGTGTTTTTGACAGGAATTGTGCTTTGTTATTCTCTGATGTTAAGTGAGTTTTGTTTTAATTTTTCTGTGTGGGGGACTGCTGGTGTAATGTGTCATAATGCTTTGCCTACTTGTACTTTGGAAGGGAGAAAAAAAAATTTAAAACTTTATTTTGTGTTGTTCTTGTTTTATTCTTTGTTGTGCAGTTGGTTCCCATCATAGGGAACAATGGGGCTGGCTGGCCAGCCATCTCTGTAGGTGGTGGGGGAATTTGAGGGAGGGTGTCTGTGGTTCAGGTGCTCTTTCACAGGGACCAGCTGGCACTCAGAAGTGTGCCCACCATTGTGGCACCCCTGGGCTGTGCAGAATTGCCCAGGGAAAGAGAGTTTAGAAGTTCCCAGCATAGGGAACAAAGGGAGAGGGCTGGCCTTTGCCAGCCTGTTCCTGGGGTTATGGGTGTGGGGCAGGTGGGGGTGGATTTGGGTCTGTGAGGGGCTAATGTGGGGATTTGGGTCTGTGTGTGGCAGCTGGGGGGGAATTGGGTTTGTGTGGGGCTGTAAGGGGTGGACTTTAGGGGCTGAGAGGACCTACTTGGGGAGGCCATGAAATGCCCCCCCAAGTGGGAGCAGTCTGAGCCTTGGTGGGGGGTGGGAGGAAGGGTGGGAGAAGGGCCCCAGAGGGCTGGGGGGCATTTTGCATGCAAAATGCCACCCCTGGCAAGACAAGCCTTCCCCAGCTGTCAGTGGTAGAGAAAAGAGCACCTACTTGGGGAGGCCATGAAATGGCCCCCCCAAGTGGGAGCAGTCTGAGCCTGGGTGGGGGGTGGGGGGAAGGGTGGGAGAAGGGCCCCTGAGGGCTTGGGGGCATTTTGCATGCAAAATGCCACCCCTGGCAACACAAGCCTCCCCCAGCTGTCAGTGGTAGAGATTAGAGCACCTACTTGGGGAGGCCATGAAATGGCCCCCCCAAGTGGGAGCAGGCTGAGCCTTGGTGGGGGGTGGGAGGAGGGGTGGGAGAAGGGCCCCTGAGGGTAAGGGGGCATTTTGCATGCAAAATGCCACCCCTGGCAAAGGAAGCCTGCCTCTTCATTTTTTCCCCATAGGAAATAATGAAAGATGAGCAGCAGCATGCTAACAATATGCTGCTCCTTCGCTTTCTTATGGGAGGATGGGGGACCTGCTTTGGGGGGCCATAACATGGCCCCCCAAAGTCCAATCTGTCTGAAACTTGGGTGGTTGTTAGAGAAGGGTTAGAGGAAGGTCCCCACCAATTTTGGGCTTATTCGGTGGGAAAATGCCTCCCCCAGACGTCCGGGAAGACGGAGGCATTTTCCCATTGAAAAGCCGAAAGAAAGCCGAAAGAATCCCGAAACGTTTCGGCTTTTTTCTTTCGGCTACCCGAAACGTTTCGGCATTCCCTGAAACGTTTCGGCATTCCCCGAAAGAAGCCGAAACACTTTTGTTTCGGCATTCTTTCGGCATTCTGAATGCCGAAACGCACATCCCTAGTTAGGACTAACAATGTACATTCAATAGATATCCATATAGCAAGGGGAACTAGACAAGGCTGTCCCCTTTCCCCATTTCTGTTTGCCATAACTATAGACAGGGCCAATGCTACCATTAGACCAACTAGGCAGCCGCCTTGGGCACAGACCTCAAGAGGGGCATAGTTTTAAACAGATTACTTTCTTGAAAAAAATGCAACTGAGAAACCCTATTGAGCACCCCCTAAATGGTCCTGTCCACAGACATCAAGCAGCTCAAAAGCTCACCGTAACTTATTTATTTATTTATTTATTTATTTGATGTATACTCTGCCCTCCTCACAGATGGGCTAAGGGTGGCTAACAACATTAAACAAATACATTAAAATCACAGAAACATAAAATCAATCATATTTTTAAAAAATAATTAAAATAGTCCAGGAGAAGGCTATTTAAACGACTATTGGGAGTCCGTATACAGGCATGGCAGATGGCTGATGGCAGCTCCAGAAGAAATGGTGGTCTTAGATGGAAGAAGAAGGACACTCGCTGGCACTCAGCCAAAGGCCCAGCAGAACATCTCCGTTTTACAAGCCCTGCAAAACTGTAACAGGTCCCACAGGGCCCAGATCTCCAGCGGAAGAGCATTCCACCAGGCCAGGGCCAGGGCAGAAAAAGCCCTCGCCCTGGTTGAGGCCAGATGGATGTCCTTTGGGCCAGGGACCACCAGGAGTTGCTTGTCTGCAGAGCGCAACACCCTGCAGGGGACGTAATGGAAGAGGCGGTCCCGCAGGTATGGAGGTCCCAGTCCATGAAGGGCTTTAAATACCAAGGTTAACACCTTGAACCAGATCTGGAACTCCACTGGAAGCCAGTGCAGCTGGCACAGCACATGATGAAAGATAGGGCGCCAGTTGCCTGCCCTGTCGAAGATGAAAAAAGGCAGACCTGGCAACAGTCATGACCTGGGCCTCCATTGAAAGTGTAGCATCCAAGGTCACACCCAGACTCCTCACCATCAGGGAAGGTTTCAATTGTACCCCATCAACAGCTGGGAGCCGGTTCCCAGCTCGATTGCCCCATGATCCAGACACAGAACCTCTGTCTTCAGGGGATTCAATTTCAGGCGACTCTGATGTAACCATACCGTCACAGCCTCAAGACCCTTGACCAAGGAATCCAAAGCAAGATCGAACTGGCCATCTGTAATGATTCCAAGTAAATGTGTGCATGTATCTTTAAATGCTTGATGAGATAGGTGAAGAGTGGGGGGTGAAGGAGATGGATGAGTGAGTGATATGTGTCAGGCTATGGCATTCCAGACTTGATAGTCTGTTTCACTCCCTTCTGCAAGAAAACGAGGTCTTTTGATTTCAAAAGGTTTATTGTGAAAGACAGCATTCAAGCCCAGATGTGCATATTCCAGGATTAGAGATCCTGGCCGAGCAAAGCGTTGCTAGGAATGAATCATAGAGCAAAGGTTGTTACATTTCACACTCCCGGAGCCCAGCCTCCCCCCCCCCCCCGAGTTCATACAGCAAAACTTCTCAGAGGTGCGCTGAGCTGGCCAAGGTCGAAACAGCAGATAAGACAGGATCCTTTCCCATGGAATCGGCTCCTTGCAGGTGTTGCCTGGAGGGAAAGAAGTCTAAACACTACACGATTAAATATGGCGTTACTTAGGTTAAAACAGTTTCTGACAATATGATTGGTTGAGGACTGAGTGGGTGGGTGGAGTGAATGCAGTTTGAGACTGAGAGTAGAGAGAAAATGTTTAGTCAGAAGAAAGCAGCCTAGCTGGGTGCTGCCTGAATATGTTGAAGTGTTTATGAGAGAAATATAACTTGTGTGGAACCTGAACTGAGCATGTTTGTGAAAGGACACTCAGTCAGGGAAAGAGAGGCCAGCTGTGTGAATTAGAGTAAATGAAGTAACTTTAAGAACCGAGAACTACGTTTATGAAACCGATACGCTTCTCGAATAAATAAAAGCTTATTTTTGTTTTGCTGTATCCCAGTGTAGCTGTCATTGCTATATCCCATTCCTATCTTCAGGGCCACATAGAACCACGAAGGAGCCTGACGCTTAGGAACGTTACCAAAGGGAAAATTTAAATAAAATATCTTGGAATAAAATATTCCGGGTGGCAGCAGACTACCCAGAGGGTTAAGGGATAGATTAAAAGAAAAATCTACCCTAAAGAAAGTAAAGGTCATAACACCATCCATCAGCAGATAGAGCTGAGTGTCATCCGCATACCAGTGACAACCTAGCCCAAAGCTGCGGGCTAACGGGGCAAGGGGGCACATATAGATGTTAAATAGCATCGGGGAAAGAATCGCCCCCTGAGGGATGCCACATACCAAAGAATGGTAAGCAGACATCTGTTCCCTGAGTGCCACCCTCTGTCCTAGATTGTGAAGGAAGGAGTTCAGCCATTGCAGGGCTGTTCCACAAATCCCCACATCGGCAAGGCAATGGGTCAGAAGGTTATGACTGACCATGTCAAATGCTGCCGTAAGATCTAAAAGTATCAGCAGTGTCGACCCACTCCAGTCCAGGTGTCGCCGCAGATCATCTGTGAGGGCAACCAGAGCCGTCTCTGTACCATGGCCAGGCCTGAAGCTGGACTGGAATGGATCCAGGATAGAGGCATCACCCAGGTATACCTGCAGCTGTTCTGCTACCGCCCTCTCAATTACTCAAAGTTATCTCAGAAGTCTCAGTCAACTTGAGAGGAACAATCCTTAGTGAAACTACTCCTTTTTAGCTCTCCAGAGAGCCAGCTAAAAAGAAGAAAGCAAACAAAGTAAGTAACTGCAGACAAAAGTATCTCCTTTTCAAGTACAACACAATTCTCTCTCTCATTGTCTCACAGCAAACATGAGAAGGGGGTGGGAGTAGAAGACACTCTGTTGTGCCAGCCAGGAAAAAGGTGGGGAAATAGCTTCCAATGCTAGAAAAAGAAACTTTTCAGCAACTTGAGGAAGCCAAGCAAGAAGTGAGAAGGAAAACAAAAGGGAAAAGGTGGGAAACTGCCTCCAGAGCTAAGAAAAAACCCCACTTCTTAGAGCAAACTGTATCCCAGCAACATCAAGAGAAGAGGCAGAGTGGAAAACACTAAAATCTTCACAGCTATTCTGCTGTGTCTGGAAAGAAATGGGCAGAAAGTCAGCTTCATGGCTGCAATAAAAGGGAGGAAAGTAGGTAAATTCTGCTGTAGCAATGTGCATAGCATACTTGCTGCAGAGGAACAAGTGCAGGGAAAAATACCTCTGCACTAGAACCTACAACTATATAGCCAAGCTTTTAAGGTTTCCTCAAAATCTGAAAATCCTTTAAAGAGTTATGATGACCTCGTCCAATCCTTAAGGCCACTTTTGGTAGGTGCTCGAGAGGGAAAACTGGTCAAGACCAATTTGTCATCTAAACCTTGGTTTGATCAAAGCTGTATTTGTGCTAAAAATGCTTTAATCTATGCCTATAAGCTAGCACTGAGAGCTGATGAAAAGACCAGACAAGATGCATATCGTTCTCTTTCATTTTTAAAAAAGAAGTATAAATCACTGGTTGCCCGCTGTAAGAAAGAACATACCAGAAAACTGTGGGCCAATATAACTGAAGCAGCTACGAGCGAAAACTCAGTGGTGTTCTGGAAACTAGTGTCAAACCGCGCCTCCACAGCCGCCTCCCCCTTGGCTTCCGCTATCCCCCCAGATAAATGGACTTCTTTTTTCCAAAAAATGTATGATGATCCTATTCAACCCCCTCCTGCCCTAACAATAGAAAATCTGGCCAAATGCCCCCCAGTTCATGCCGAAGAGGTAAAAGCTTATATTAGCCAGTTAAAGAATGCAAAAGCCCCTGGGCTTGATGGAATATCTCCAGAATTACTAAAAACAAATAAGGACTGGTGGGAAACTTTCCTAGCCTCCCTATTTACTTATATTGATGAAACCGGCTACATCCCCAATGATTGGGGAATGGCTATAGTAGTCCCCTTCCATAAGAAGGGAAAGAAGGAGGATCCATCCAATTATAGACCAATCAGCTTACTAAGCATTGTAAGCAAGTTGTCTACAAAACATCTGCTGAAGAAATTTTTAGACTGGCTAGAACAGGAGGATATAATTGCTGATGAGCAAGCTGGGTTTAGAGCTGGCAGGTCAACAATAGATCACTGCCTAGTAATGCAACACCTTGTAGAGAAATACGCTACAGGAGACCAAGCATCACTTTACCGGGCATTTGTTGATTTAAAAGCAGCTTTTGACACAGTCTCTAGAAATAGACTTTGGAGGAAACTGCAGGCCTCCTCTATTGATAGGCGACTGCTGTCCCTTTTGGGGGCTATGCACAAGCAAACTGCCCTGAGTAAGGTGCAGCCGAATTGGGCATTTGACTGACCCCATTCAAACTTACAGGCAGGTGTGCCTTCTAGCCCCCTTTCTGTTTATCTTCTACATCAACAATTTGGTAAACCTTTTGAATGACCCTGGATTGCACCCTCCCAAATTAGCAAATAGGCACATTCACGTACTGCTCTATGCAGTTGATGCTGTATTACTTTCTAGGACCCCCATAGGGCTGAAACGAGCCCTAAAAAAATTCTCCCAATTCTGTGATACTGAACACCTTCTAACTAATTACCAAAAAACTAAGATCCTGGCTTTCGGTAAAAATCCAAAGATCAGACGATGGGAGCTTCAGGGGCATCAGTTAGAACAACTTACCAGCTTCAAATATTTGGGTGTAGTTTTGCAAGCCTCAGGTACCAAAACAACACAGCAGCTTCATTGCTGATGTGGGAGAAAAAACAGCACACAGTATACTGAAATTCTATCGATCACAAGGGGGGCAGTATGTACCGGCTGCACTCAGTTTGTTTAAAGCCAAACCATTGGCCCAATTAGTATACGGATCATTCTTGGGGCTGCCATCCTCCTCTTTCTCTCAACTTGAGAGAGTGCACTCCAAATTCCTTAGAGCTCTATTACAAGTGCCCAAATGCATGCCTAACTCATGGGTTAGACTGGAAACAGGAATGTTAAGGGTAGAGGCCAGAATCACCATCCTTTCAATTTTCAAATGGCTGTCAGGACGTCTAAACCCGCAAGGTCTGCTCCCTCTGTTATTCCAAGACAATCTAATTGGCAAAAGGCGACTCTGAAATCCCTGGGAAAATTGGGTCTTTCCCCTCAAAGTTTGCTAGTCATGGGGTTAGACCGAGCAAAATCACTCATTAAGCAGAGAGTGACAGACATTGAAAGACAAACATTTTCTTAGAGCACCAGGTTTTATTTCTTCAGATACTACTAAATATATTGCCGCTCCTGCAGCCTATTTTTACTTTCTTGAATCCAGTAACTCCAGAAGGGCATTTGCTTTAGCTAGAAGTTCAACTCTACCCTCTGCCGTTCTGGAAGGAAAGTTTAAAGCTGCCCATTACTCTCTTAGGCTTTGCTCCTATCCCCTAAGCGAAATTGACTCAATGGAGCACATCTTCTTCAACTGCCCAAGTCATAGTAAAATTAGAGCGGAGACCATCAGTACATTAGTAGAAAGATTCCCTGGAAGTTCAAATAGAATCAAACTTGATTATCTTTTGTCTGATCGGAATCACCAGACACCATGTCAAGTAGCAAGATTCTGTGCCCAGGTCTACAAGCAACGTAAATCACATAAGGCGGCTTAAACAACTAATTTATGATGATCTTATTTT
Organism: Eublepharis macularius; assembly: GCF_028583425.1. NCBI lineage: Eukaryota > Metazoa > Chordata > Lepidosauria > Squamata > Eublepharidae > Eublepharis > Eublepharis macularius. Next base: position 35,816,676 of record NC_072800.1, read on the forward strand.
TTTACTCTTATATTTATTCATCGTTCTTCCCCAGTATCCAGTCTCAACTGCTTTTAAACTGATTTGCAAATGTACTGGTCGCAGACTGTAATAATAAACTTGACTTGACTACCTCTGCACTAAGAACAGCAGAAATACCTGAACCTACTTCATGGGGTGAATTATCCTAGCTACCACCAGAAGAAGCTGAGAAATGGAGAAAAGCAGAGGGTGTGGTGTCGGTGTTGAAGAGAATGATAGCACTTTGAAAGAGCTCTGTCTCTCCCATGCCTGAAATTTAAAATTTATGTTGAAAAGGTAAAGTAAAAATATTTACCCTTCCAACGTAAAGATATGCTAAGAGATCCGAAAGGCAGATTCATATTTATTAAAGGCACTATAGAAAACCAAACTTACACATTTGGCTCAATTTATGCCCCAAACCAAGACAGCCTAATGAAATTCTAAAACAAAGTTCATTAGAATACACATGTATCACTTAGTATAATTTGCTCTAAACCATATTTTCATGACAAACCCACAGAAACAGCAGCAACATAATCTAAAAGTATAATGGAAAGCAACAAATAGAAGGATTAAAAGTATCCTGCTCACTAGGTTGGAGGCAAGTTCTGACGACAACAGGGCCAACAACAAAGATTCTCAGGTCAAACTCCATAGTCAAGTAACAGTTTCCAAAATCAAAGACTGTGACCCACCAAGGCTCAGGCAGCCAGAACCAAAGAGCTCACCAACAGCCAAATCCAGAATACCACAATTGTGACTAGCTAATCCCATGCTAGCTGCGGCCTTATAAAGGGAGTTTCTCCTACAGGTGAGGCTGGGTTCATTAAGCTTCTTTCTCCAAGCTGGCTCATCTCTGCTACTCAGGAGGAGTAGATCAGATCCTGTACTGGCTCTCCTGACATTTCCTCAGCAGGGGGAAGGCCGTGGGCTGCCAGGCATGCGCTCCTGTGCTTGGTCCATGCCTCTGCCCTTACCCTCAGCCTTCGCTGCTCCTGGGGTTCTTTGGGAGACAGTGGCAGTTCTGGCAGCAGGCAGGTCCATGCTAAGGCCACCTGGCTTGATGACACTGTGGTTGTCAACCCTCCTGGAGATCCCCACAAATTACAACTGATCTCCAAATGACAGGTTTTAACATTCTCCGAAACATGGAGGCTTCTTAGGCTGGCCTATGTGGAATTATACCCCACATAGGTACTACCTGACAATTGATGCCAACCCACCTAGAGAACTCTGAGAGTTACAAATTATACCCCACTGAGGACCCTCCATATTATGATTGCTGTACCTGGTGTAAAGAAAAAATGTTTAAGAGTATAGGAAGCCCTTTTGAGAGCTAGGTTGGAGGCTTCCTTGGCTGGAGAAATTCCCTCCCCCCTTTTGGAGAGGCTTTTCACTTTTGCTAGCAGTAAGTTATGTATGCTCTGTCCTTGAGTCAAGATAAGCTGTTCTTACTAGCTAATTGGTAATTAACTTCACACCTGTAGTTTGGGGTCGTGTGCCAAGAGCTGCAGACCTTCCACACGTCCCTTTGTGTACTTGTCAGGTGATGTGGTCAGGTTGGGAGCGGGTGTGGTTAGGCCTGCCTCACTTTGGTTCCAGCTTGAACCAATATAAACCGTCTGTCAACCAACATAGAGAAGCTTATGTTGAGCGTCTACCTTAGACCTCTGCCTATGCTCTTTTGCTTTGTTTCTGGCTCTATTTGTTGAGAAGGACTTGAAGCTCCATCTTTTGCCTTGCTGTTTTGTGGGACTTTTGCTTGCTACAACTGAGAAACCAACTTACTTTGCCTCCTAAGAATTTACTGTGGTATGTAGAGCTTACTGCTGTAGGTTTTTGTTTGTTTGTACTCACTTTTTGTCTCGTGTGTGATAACCCTGCACCTGGAATTAATAAACCTTTATATTTTTATCTTGTGTGGGTTATTAAGACTCTGAAGCCTCACTGCTATAAAACCTTTGTTGAACTCACCCTATGTGTGCTTGAGATCCACCTACCAAACAGCTATTCTTTTGCTGTGAACTCTGCCTGTAAGTTTATCCTTGCAAGGTAGACTTTGCTTTGGCTAAATTCCCTAATAGGCTCTGGAGCTTTGCTCCGTAACTCCTTAGCCTAGGGATAGACTGGGGAGCTGGTGGCAGCTTACTTGGTTTGCTATTTGCAACAGGACCTTCCAGGCAGCCTGTGTCCCTTCCCCTGAGCTGGGCTGGGCCCCAGGGGTCTGGAACTCCTTGACACCTGGAGATCTCCTTCCATTTCAGCTGAACTCCATATGTCCTATTTTACCTAAATTGACACTGCGCCGCTCCCCCGACACCCCCCGCCTCGCCTCCGGGTTAATAAAAGCGGGGCAGTCCAGAGTTTTCATTTCTAAAATATTGTTCTGGAGTGTGTCTAACACATCCCGCTGTTTTTTGTGGCACTGGCATTTCTTTAGTGCCCGTTCCGGCCTGTTCCGTCTTGTTCCGGCTTTTACCCTGTCCCCATCAATTAAAAGGCAGTATAGCATCAAGTTATATACTTAAATAGCTGACAACATATGATCCTGTTATTCTAATCCTAATAAGGAAAGAGGAGGAATAGGACTATTGAGCTTAAGACCATACTAGATATTATCCCAGAAAACATGAATAGTCCATCTCATTACTGAGCCCATTAGGGGCAAGACTTTGAAGTTTAAAAATCCATCTGGTCTCAAGCTGCAACAATCTCCTAGGGCTATCCTCAGAGAATGGTTCTTGAATCAAATCTACCACCATGATTCTAAGATCTCCCAGGTTATGATGACAATTCAAACAATGCTGGACCAACGGCGCCTCTCTGACTTTATTTCTTATTCTGGAGACATGTTCCTGGATCCTGGATTCCTGGATTGGTGATTTGTAAGTATATGGCATTTATATGTATAATGCATTTGTGACGTTTTTAATAAGAGTTTTATGTATTTATACAGATGTATTTTTGCTACAGTCCAGTTTTAATTGTGCCCAGGAAGAAGTATGACATATACGAAATGGGAATGGTATAATATGCACGCATAATCCCATCCCCACGGTTTGGATTTTCCTTCAACTTGGACTGGAGTCACCCCTCTTTCTAACATTGTGACTTTCCTGGTGTTTATTGCTGAGCCCTCTTTGTGGCTTTTACAACACTCTCGCTGGAAATTGTTAATCATCATAACGACTTGGACATAAGAAACGAAAATTGATTGTATTTATTGAATTGTGTATTTATTCATTTGCACCTTTGGGCTTATATAGTGTTTATAAAAAGAAAAAAAGAGAATAGAATTGTTGGTTTATTGTATATTCCCGGACTTGTTGTCCCCCTGGAGGTTGGCAATCAAACACAACCCCTTAACCGTTCATAGGACAGACAGAACCGCAGCACCTGCCCTAAAGAAACGCCCGCCACACAGAACGGAGCTGCGTCCTCCGCGCATGCGCAAAGGTGAGCCGCTCGAGAGTCGCGGTACGCAGGACCGCGAACGCGAGGCTAGGCTCTCCGCTCGTGCTTGGGCTCCTGTTACTGCGCATGAGCATCGTGACGTCCCTGTGGCTGAGCCACCCTGAGGCGAACCCGGTTCCAGGAGCGCGGCGGGGTCGTCGGGGAAGAGGAAGCGCCGGCGAGACGGAGCGCTGGGTTGAGAGGGCGGCTCGGCTTTGGCCATGGACGCCGCGACGCTGGAGCAGGATGCGGTGAAGTTCGCTCAGCTGGCGGTTCGGCGAGACCAAGGAGGCCGCTACCAGGAAGCAGTCTTCTATTACAAGGTCGGTGTGACGGAGCCGGCCCCTTCTCCCCTGAGCCTCGGCAGGCGTTACCAGTAGGAGCCAGCAGTCTCGTTTGCTTTTATATTTGTATTGCTTTATATTTCTTTATTGGGCTTTATTGGACCATATAAATATTGGTTGAAAGGGTAGGAGGCACGCTTTATTATCCCCTGGTGTTGTAGTGGGCAGCAGCAAGCAGATTGGATGGAAACAGGTTGGCCTTTAAAGGCCCATAAGCTTTAGAGTTCTCCTGCCCTCGAGGCTCTCCAAAGCCCGAGCTCCCCCATCTTCTGGTAGTCAAGAGGGTCATTAGCGTTGTGGCTTGTAGGAAGAGGGCTAAGCCTGTGGGTTGCACTGAAAGGTTATGAGGGAAGCCTTGGCTTTGGAATTTTTCCTTTATTTTGCCTCTTTTTTGCTTAATATTTTCTAGCTTCCAATGCCAGGCCTCATTTTTGTGATTCTAAAAGGACAGTCGTTCCAGGTATTTCAGGCTGCATTCCCTGATTGACTTTCCTAAGTGTCTGGGCTTAAATAAGAGCATGTAGCAAGCTTGAAATTCCAAAAGTTCTGGGTATAGAATTTACATTGGATTATTCGGGTATCACCAATAGATGGTGGAGGAGAGTGCTGTCAGATCATAGCTGACTTACGGCGACTCCTGGTAGGTTTTCATGGCAAGAAACTAACAGAGGTGGTTTGTCTGGGCTATCCAGGTCATGGTCTCAAAGAGATAGGCACCTGTTATATTTTCCTACTTTTATCTTTACATAGGAGCTCAAGAAAAAAAATTATAAGAGGCTGCTACTTTGAGGAAGTGTTGTTCCATTAATCTGTTACTACTTCCACTCCCTAGTGCACCCTGCTTATTATACCTGGCCTTCCTGTTTTACATCAGTGACTTGGAAAATCCTTGCCTTGAAGTGGTTGGCAGCTAGACTATGAAAACAGAACAAGGGAAATGTGCTTTTGGCCAGATTGTTTTTTGTTTTTCTCTTATCCACTTGGCATCAGGCTGCCTTTTAAGTCTTAGGCCTTTTTTGCACAGGTGATTTTCGCTGCTTTTGGCCCCTTCAGGTTTTCTTCCGAATTCTGAATGCTTAACTCCCCCTTCAGATTTCCATGCAGCGTTTTCAAGAGTTCTCTTCGGATTTTCTGCCTGATCTTATTCCCTGATGTTTTTCTTAATGCAGTTTTGAGTTGGCTTTTTCAGTCATGCAGAAGTTTCCCTTCGTTTTTTTCCCCCTCCATCTTTCTGTTCTGCCTCCCCCCCGCCCTTTTATTTTATTTATTTATTTATTTATTCAATTTATATACCGCCCATCCCAGGGGCTCTGGGCGGTGAACAGTTAAAATTGATAAAAACAAAAACTAAAATCAATATACAAATAATAAAACAAATTAACAAGGTGCAGTGGTGGGGAGAACCTTCCCCACCCCAAAGGTGGGAGGCCGACATGGCACCGCCCCCTTCAATCACCAAACGCCTGGCGGAACAGCTCTGTCTTTTGCAGGCCACTTCTCACTGATTATAATGTCGTTATGCTTGGTTTTTTAAAAAACATCCCTAATACAGGACAGCCATGCTCCAAGTAGTCATTTCTGTTTATGATTTACAACCCACCCCCATCCAAACTGGAGAGCCCCACATAGGGTGATCCAGAGCTGGGACAAAGAGGCCAGTAGAGGAGGGGGGGGCAAACCAGCACAATGCAATAATGGCATTACGATGTCATAATGTCATAAAGTTTTCTTCACAAGAAAAAAAGAAGTACTTCATAACAATATAATGACGATTAATTTGTGTTGTGGTTACATAGATCTCTTTTAGGTTTCTCTGTTTTTGGAGTTAAAAGTTCTGTGTTTGGGGTAACTGCACATGCACCATGTTGGGTTTCTTTTCACTTTTATTTCTTTTGTTTTCCCCCCCACTGCTAATGCCTTCGTGCTGGGTGCTTTTGGTTGTCATAACATCATAATGTAATGATGCAATTGAGCATACACAAAAAATTTTAAAAGGGTGGTGGTGATGTGACGGTACCAGTGATGCCAACAATGACATCCGCACTCACCACGTTACTCTCTTTATTTCATGGTGGTGCATCCAAAAAAGATGGCACCCACACCAGGATTAAAAGAGGTGTATGGAAAGGATGGAGGCCAAAAAGAATCTGATCTTTGAGAAGTGAACACTCAAAAAGAGAGGAGTAAATCGCCCATGCATAAAAGGCCTTAGTTATAGTCAAAAGAGTTTATTGTCTATAGCCATAGGCCGTCACAATTCACCAAACATTGACTAATCAAGAATTAAGTCCCTTATCACAGTTTATATAGGTTACTAAAATTAATTAAAACAGTACAGTATGCCAAACTATCCCAGGGGTCATGAAACAGCCTCATTCAGTACCACCTTAGATCTTATCTTTTTGGCTGCAAGTGCAAACTGAGAGACTCTGTAGGACACATGATTATCAGTGTCAGATAACATAAAGGCCTTAGTTGATGCAGATTCCTGCAATCTGTCTCCTGATCATGTGAAAGTGTGTTTGTACCTGAGTGTAAGAGCCTTGTACAGGACCATATGATGTGTGAAGGGTAATCTGGATCACATAATCTTTTCACATAGATTAAATGTTTTGACAGAGCCCCCACGCTTAGAACCTGTATGCAGAAGCCTTGCCTGTGTGAAGCACAAAGAGCTTTCGACCAAGATCCCGATCGGTCTCCTCCATTCGTCAGTTGTACCCTCTTTAAGAATGTACATGTGAGAGTGAAACAGAATGAACACTTAAGATTGCCCTGCCTTTCATTTAGACTTGTAGCCAAAATTCAAGGTGCTATTTGTGAAAAGGCCCTAAATTGTATAAAGCCTGGATTTGTTTAGCTTCTGTTGTTTGTTGCTTTTAAATAATGCAGTCTGGAACATGATGTGTTGAGATACAAATTAATCATAGAGAAATCATTATATTGGCATGCAATACGTTGTTTCAGTGTGTTCATATGCCTCTGTTTAATAATTGTGACATTTGCTTCAACTTGCCTAGGCTGGCCAAATCAGGAACTCCTCTAAACTCAGAAGTCCAGTGTATGGCACCTGTAACTGTAGATTCCAAAACATCACTTGCTTTGGTTATTTTTACATTGCAACTTGCCATGAGTATTTCAAAATGTGGTTAGACCTGCAGTCAAGTAGATACCGAGGGTGTGGTTGTAATTCTAAAAGTCTTGCATGACTGTACTTTATCTGTAATGCACTATCATCGCATAACTAATGCTCTTCTTCCACTTTTTTTTTGCTTAAGCTTTTCCAGTATCAGTTGTTAGTGAACTTCTTGCTTTTAATCAATAAAAAAGCTTTGCTTATAAGAAAACTTTGCTTATGCATCATGGCTACTCTGAACAGTTGTGCATGAGTCGTCCCATGGGCTAGGGCCAAAGTGCATTGAACATACATTTACCTAGTTAAACAAGTTACCTAGTATTGTCTATTTTGAGTGCTAATGGCTGTCTGTGTACTTGGGCATGTGTCTTTCCTAGCCTTGGTACCTTTCACTGGAAATGATGAAATTGTCTCTGAGACCTTCTGAATGAACCCCTCAGTGCTCAGCCATTGGGGTATGCCCCCCACAAAAAAACTTCAAGACGCATCTTCCCAAGGTTGTCAAATGTTGGTACAATTAACTCAAGGCAGATGAAAGAGGCTGTCTTGTAATTTGGATGTGTTCAGGCTTTATACTGTTTTACTGTGCATGTATATAAAGTTATTTTTCCCTCATGTGACAATTTTTTTAAAGCCTGATTACATTTTCTCTCCTCAGGAAGCTGCGCAAGCTTTGATTTATGCTGCAATGGCAGGGTCAACTTTGGAAAATATACCAGGAAAAATAAGTGAATATTTGGACAGAGTTCAAGCCCTGTACTCAGCAGGTAAGTACAAAGGAATTTCATTAGAGAATTTTCCAAGCACGCTCTGTATCCTCTTTGTGTGCAATCCAAAGCCCCCATTCCACACCAGAGAAATCAAAGAGTTACATCCAAAGTTCACACCATGAGAAACCTCACATTTGAATTACTATGAAATCTGCTCATGAGTGGTATGCTGTATCTCTTGTAGAACTGTAGGAATCTTGTAATATGTGAAGTTGCCTTTACAGTAAACAAATAATTGATGCATGTTTTTGACAGACAAGCTGTATAAATCGATTTATGCTGTACATACCACTTCTTGTATAGCATTTTCAAAATAAGCTCATCTCAGCTTTTCTGGGTTACTTGTAAATTCCCTACAACACAAATGTTTAATGGTAATACCCTGTATTCTTTGTAAATAAATATAAATCCAGTGGTATCTTAAAAGCTGACAATGAACCTGCCTAATGAAATAAGCATAGAGGTCAACAAAGCCAGACTGGTGCCCAGAAATAAGCAGCTACAAGACAGGTATAAAGGAGAGAGAGCAACAGGATACCACCAGTTGCTCAGACCAGTCCAAGAAAATACCCTGGGTAATGATAATTTTCTCTTACAGGCCTTGAGTGGCGGCCTTTGCCTCACTTTCTGACAGCTCACTCTGATCTAGCAGGGCTCTTCTTATGTTCTTATGACTGTTATGGATGTATACTTCTTACATCTGAAAGCTTATGCTGGAATAAACTTTGTTCATCTTGAGTGCTGCTGGCCTCAGGTTTTATTTTGCCACAAATGACTAACATGGTTAGAATTAGGATGCCATCATAGCCAGTGCTCAGCTCTCTGGCCCTTTCTTATCTGCCTGTGGTAATGCAGATTGTCACTTTAGGACCAGGAAGGAATTTTCTTCCAGGCTAGATTGGCCAGGGATCCTGGTTTTTGGTTTTTCCTTCCTGTGGACATTGAGCAGGGGTCACTTGGGGAGTGGGGGGGGGGTTAGCTGTGATTTTTTTGCATTATGCAGGGGGTGGGGATAGATGACCCTTGGGGTACCTTCCAGCCTTATCATTCTATGGTGGTTCAGAATAAATGTATAGCAGTTCATTTCAAATCTCAGGCTGTGATTGCTTATGAAAGGCTATTTTGACAGCAGTTAGTATCAATGCAACATGTAACTTTATTTGCTAATTAATTCCTGCAATAAAAATTGGTTGGTCATATAAAACATAATTTTTTTCTTAATCTAGTTCCATCTCAAAAAGTTGACCCTTTGAAGTCAAAGCAGCAGATGGACTTGGAGCGTGCCCATTTCCTGGTCACCCAGGCATTTGATGAAGATGACAAAGGCAACACAGAGGAAGCAGTAGAGCTGTACACAGAAGCAGTGGAACTCTGTTTGAAAACAGTATGTTAAGCTACCACTTATCTTGGTGGGATTATGTTATGGTAAGAAATTCTTCCATTTATGCAAATGACTGACATGTAAGGTGTGTGTACACATCACGTTTTTTTGGTTTTGCAGTCATCGTGTAAACTTGAGTCAGCCATGCTTGGCTGGATGTGAAGTGAGAGGAAAGGAGGCAGTCGCTCCTCTTGTGAGAGTGAGAGAGAACTCCTGGATTTTATTGGCGTTCTGCTATGCCAGGTCAGCCAACACTTCTGTTTTAGTGGAAAACATGATGTGGATGCACACTCCTTTATACTGGCTTTAAAAAGTAGTACCTGTATTTCTTTGGAATCTTTTAAATTTGGCTGTGTTCTTGGAGTGCTTCACTGTAAGATGCGTGTTGCAGAAACGGCCTACCTGCTCCAAGTTACGTTGGGCAGGACCCATATTAAAGTACTTTCTGGAGCATTTTTTAACATTGGGGAGAATTCCTATGAGAATGCATTTCCCCATCCTTGGCCGCTACCCCAGCAGGGCTTATTGTGGGAATTAATTCAGACCCTCCCCTCCTCATCTTCTGCAGTTGCTAGACCTGGCCACTAAAGAGGCAGCCTGGATACCCTTGTGCATGCAACACACCTTGCACAGTATACATGTCTAACCAGGACAGACCGTAAAGACTACTGTATCCCAGCAGGATTTTTCTGTTCTTGATGGCTCTCTACTGTGCATGAGAAGAGTTTAGCCTGGATGCCCTTGCTGTACAGCTATAACACTGCTGTTTGCCTTGACCTCAAACTCTAAGGCAGCCTGTGTCTTAGAGCCTGTGTCAAGGAAGATGATGGAGAATGGCTGTGGGCCTTCCTCATCTAAAAACACATTTGAAAGATATTTAGACAAACTGATTGGCACTTCATTTTTTGCCCATAGTTGAAAGCGTGTAAATGATTAAATGCATTACATTTCGGTGGATGTAATCATATGCAGCAAGTAAAAGTTGTGCACATCTTAAACCACCTGAGAGTATTTTAGTGGCAAACGTTAGGGCAATTCTTAAAGAGTAGTAGTGCTCTTTTGAGTGGCAAATCCTCAAAATGACAAACAGAAAAACTAGATACACATAGAAACCATTTACAGGTACCACTTTTTTGCACTAAGGCCAGTCACTAAACTAATCAGCGGAAGAGCTCTCCATCATGATGTAACTCCACCAAGTGCAATTCTTTTTCTTTTCTTCCCTTTGCTTGATATATAGGGGGAGAGAATTTGTGGAAGGACAGTGTAGTGCGCAAATACTATGCTCATATGCGTGATGCTTAACTGTATTTTTAAAGTGTTTCCTTCAGTGCACCAAAACTTACTTCTGTTTTTGTAATGATGCTATCCTTTGCACTCTGCTTTGTTCACTGGCTTCTTTAAAAAATGCTGTATGTAGGTTGAAATATTGTGACGAGAACACTATTATAATACTTGGCGGGGGGGAGAGTTTCAAATAACTATTAAGAAAATATACCATCATAAACTTACTTCCTAGTAAAGGTTAGGACTATACAAGTTCTGAAGCAGGTTTTATGCATTCTGATCTATAAGTGAATAGAGAATTGAACAAGTATATAGAACTGCATGTGGGTTTACTCTTCCTGATCCAGCAGCTGGAGGAGTGCGTGTGCGTAGCCCTTTAAAGAAAGGTGAAATCTAATAAGTGGGCTGTTTGAGAGGTGAAGCAGTGTGACAGATTCAATCCCTTGCCTTCTTTTTTGGCATTAACCAAAGGGCTACCTTGTACCCCTGCGATGTTATGAGTGTCAGGACCTACCAAAATGCTCTTCTGGGCAGATGCACCCTCCGGGCCCCAGTGGCCTCAAATCAGGGAAGTGAGCGGTTGCTTGTCACCCTTTCATCCTCCTTCCTTTTCAGGCCTCTTTGCTGTCTGGAAGAGACCCTGGGCATCTGTCCGAAGGGCACACCTGTTCATAAGCCTTGCAAGAGCTCAAGGGGGGGGGCATAGCTCCAGCTGAGTTACCTCCTCAGCCAGCTTCCTGCTCATTCTGATGGCTCCCAGCAGTCCATGCTACAGTACCTGATACCTTAAAGGGGCTGGCAGCTTTGCTGCTACAGACCAATTCCTCCACATTTGGGACATGTCCACATGGGCAGTCCGCTCTCTTGGCAGCAGCAGTGAGAGTGGGGGCAGAAAGCAGCCATAGAGCCAGCTAGGCTGTGGGTCTTGCCCCTTCTTCCCTGCAGCTGCTGGCAAGTGTGAGAACACTGCCCCGAACCCTGTACGCTTGTTCAGCATAATTTTCAGACTAAAACGACCAGTGCAATCCTAAATCATAAAACTTCAGTGGATTTAGAAGGATATAGCTCTGCTTAGGATCACACTGAATGGCTTGGCTTAGAGTATCCAGTGAACTCATAATTGAGCTAAGATTTGAATGGGAGGCTTTGGCCTCATAGTTCTTGCCATTATCCATCACACTATGCCAGGCTTTGATATCTGGATGTATTGTGCATGTGTGAAAGCATAAATATCACCATTAGGAAAAAAATTACAGGTGTTTATTGGCCGTGAACAGTTATCTATGATAGTGTGTGTTATAACAGGAAGAAGCTGAAATTCATTAAGTGCTGACCTTGGGGTGTTTGAGTGTGCAGTGTTAGATTGACAATTAGGCTCCTTTGCTTTTTTATTATTTAATGTTAAAGGCTAATGAGACTTCAGATTCAGTTCTCCAAACAAAACTGAAGCAGCTGGCCCGGCAGGCACTGGACAGGTGAGTTTCTTGGAATTGTGTACAGTGTACTTTGTGAAGGTTACAATCCCTAAGCATGCATGCTAAGTCGTAAATGTTGCTCCACTGATTCCTCCTCTTAGAAGGGAGGGAAAAAAACTCCACTGCCTGTCAAGTGGTTGGTAAAGGCACAGGATATCCAGCAAATGAAAAAGCTGGCGGCTTAATCCGCACCATCATTGTACTTTACCCCTTGATACATAAAAAATTATTGTAAAAACCCTTGTGTGATTTGCATGCCAATGCAACTAAAAGCCTAAAGGGAAGCCAACTAGATCACTCCCTAGAACACCTCCCTGAATGCCTCCCTGAACTGCTTTAGGGAATGGCCTGTATCTTCCTTCAGATTGACTAGAGTTTATGAAAGGCAGGTGGGCTTCTCCATTCCCACAATGGGTATGGTAATCAAGTATGTGGTTATGGAGCTAAACCAGGTAAGAAACTTGTTCCTATGGAGAAGGTGGTGTGTGAAGACCCTAACTGGTTATTCTCTCTTCTCGAGAATGTATTTTGAGGTATCTTTTGTGAATGTCACAAAAATTATTCTTGGAGGTTATAAATAAAATGTGGCCACTACGCAGGATTTAAGGTATTTTAAAAATACAAAGGGGGATACATTGGGACTTTTTTGAAAATTCACTGTATCTGATTAATGTGTCCCCAACTGGATTTTTTAAAAAATAACTCATGTAAAATGAGTACCCAGTTTCTTGGGGGTAAAGTGTAGATGACTGGGGAAGGCAATGGCAAACCACCCCGTAAAAAGTCTGCCAAGAAAACGACGTGATGCGACATCCCCCATGGGTCAGTAATGATGACTCGGTGCTTGCACAGGGGACTACCTTTACCTTTTTTTAAACTCACCTAAATTTGCAAGAGACACCCCTAATGGTGTCTCGAATGGTTTTGGACTTAAACTATATTAGCCTGCAGCAGTGATAGTAACAATCCTCAGGCTTAAACTCAGTGATATCTATTTGGGTTTGCTTCGTGATGACTCTGCAGTGAAAATTTATAAATGCTGCTTCTCTTCTTAAAACAAAAGTTACACAAGGTTTTCACAGGTCATTGTAGTATACCAGTTAGTAATTCTGTGGAGGTATTTCCCATGTTTAGGAGCATTGCATTGGTGATGTTAACAAAACGGGATGAGGAAGTAGTCATGGAAATGTGGAGAACTTACTAGCTGTCAGATACTTTTAGAATCTTGGCATGGCAGTGGAAGGATGGTTTCCATTAGATTCCAGTCAGCACATTTCTACCGGTAATAGTTTTGTCAGTAGGAACAAAATTCTTGTTGCTGCTGTTGGATTTCATATGAGCAAAGAACCATAAACAAATGAGAGACATTAATATGGTCACTTTTACTGCAAGGTAAAATGCATGCCCTTTATTTTAGAGCCGAGGAACTGAAAGATACAAATCCATCTCAGAAAGACAAGCCAGCTGCTTTGAAACCAAACCAGCCCGTGAGGACTTTCTTCCCTTTGGGCCCTGACTTTTCTTTGAATGATAAGCCACAGACAGTCCGGGCAGTGCATGCCAGTGAACCTCAAGGCCAGCGATACACTGGAGAGGAGATTGAGGTGCTCAGGTAAGGAAAGGCAATGTCTTTCCAGGTTTTATTGCTTGTGTTGAGGTTGCATAGGGTACCTAGATTAAAGAATCGGGTGATAACCTAACAACATGATTTACTAAACAAGTCTAATGTGACTTTTAAAAGGAACATGTTTACTTCCAAATTTAAGATGACTAGGCAATGCATACTTCAGCCACATTTTCCTTATGTTACAGTCATGCAAGTGCCTAAGAGCAATACGCATGTGATATCTAAATTATATAAAAAAGAAGAATCTGGGCTCATAGGGACAGTATTGGGCAAAGCCAAAGAAAAGCTGTATTGGGGGCTGCCGGGCTGCAAATCCATTCTGGTGAATGGTGCAGCTGTGTGCATGTATCTCATGTTGCTAGATGTGAACTTCCATGTTCAGACTGTTGTAATCTTCTTCTATCAATGGGTATTGATTCATGGCTTAAGTTTTTAAAAAGAAAATGACAGAAAATAAGATACAGACCTGAGGGAGTTTCTTTAGATGCTCATGACATACATATCATGCAGTTACTGAGTTTGTTTTGCTGAAGGGGAAAATTTCATTTTCCCAGCAACAACCTACTGCAATTTGAGTGCAGTGAATTGTGACTTAGTAGTACAATTGCTCCATCTTGAACAAAAAGATCCAGATTCTCTACAAATAAGCAACATTTACGTTTCTGTTGCTGATAGGTCATCTCTATGAAACTTAAGAATTCCCAGGCAAACAACGAACAGTGCATTGCATCAACTGTTCTATCATACTCCTGACTTGTCTTTGTAGTCTGAAGGATAGACTGTTATAAAAATACCAGTTGCATAACCAGAACTTCTCATGCAATACTGCGGGAAGAAACGTTCTCATTCTGTAGACAAGTTGGCCTATTGTGTCTGATCTTATTCCTTCGACCCAAGATGCACTAGGGACTGGGCATGGAGCACTGGGCATGGAGATTTACTCCAGAGGGTGGAATCATAAGGAACAAATGGCTTTTGAATAATGCTGTGTTTCTGACATACTGCATCTTGTTTTGATACTGTGATACACAGGAAGACATCAAAGATAAATGGCATTGAGTACGTGCCTTTCATGAGTGTTGACCTGAGAGAGCGCTTTGCTTTTCCGGTGCCTTTCTCGTAAGTGAATATAAGTTCTTAGTTGTGTGCTCTCTGGGAATGCTGCTCAAATATTTATAGTTCGTAAAGAGATTTGTGCTTGGTGAAAAGTTGGTAATAGACTCACTTTAAGTCTTAACTTAGTTCAGACAACATGCAAATCCATAGTTTTAATTAAACTTACAGTGGTTTGTGTGATTGTTTGAATGCAGATCACTCCACTAACCATGGTTAGCTAGTGTTTGTTAAGCCAGGATTATTATCCACATTTACAGTGCAATCCTGAGAAGAGTTACTCCAGTCTAAGCCTATTGAAATCAATGGGCTTAGACTGGAGTAACTCTTCTTAGGATTGCACTGTTAGTCTTAACTTTGGTTTTGTGTGATGTCTGAATGTAGACATCCTGCCTTAATCCTGGTTGTTTTCTGACTGTGCTTTTCTAGGCTACAAAGAGAAGCATTTGTTCAGACAAACCAGGTTTTCAGTGATCATCTATGAAATGAATCCTGGTCTTACAAACTAACCATAGTAAAAATAAATCATAGTTTCATACTGTGTTTGAACTGATTGATGTATTGTGGTTTGTTTTTGTATTTGTATTCTACAGCCTACTTTTAGCGCGCATTACTATTTTTAACTAAAGCCATTGGCAAGACGCATGATTGCAGACCTTAAGCTTTTCTGCACTATGAAGGGATTTACCAAAATGTCAGGATCTGCCTGGCAGAACACTGAGATCAGGCATCGTTGTTTTATGCAGGTTTAGACCAATCTAAGCCCATTGAAACTGACTCTACATAAGATGGCACTGTGGGACTGTCAATTGGTAAAGATGTTATTGGCTCCCTTTTAGACATATTTCTGGTTGGTCCCAGGTTCCTGTAGCCCAAGTCCTATTGCATTATCCAATGGATGTCCCATCCTTTTGCTTATATTGATTTACTCTGTGTAATCCACCTTGAGTCCCAGTGAGAAAGGTGGACTATAAAGAATATAAATAAATAAAAACAAAAGTATTGCATCTAGATCAGATGCTTGTTTTTTTTTAAAAAATCACATTGTTCTACACCTGGCTCATAACTGTGGAAGTTCATAGGTTGTATTTGTGTTATTAGATAATACTGTGGTATAAACAGTGTATATTTAGTGCATGATGACTTACAAGTCAGGGAAGACTTATTTCTTTTACTTCATCTATTTGTCAGCGTATGTTCTTAGTTATGCCTTTGTTCTGGGAGAAAAAAATCAATAAAATTAAAGTTAAAGAATAATTAGACTATCTTGAAACCACTTCCCTACAATTTATGTTCTGTTGCAATGTCCAATACTTACTGTAACAAACTTCCTCTAGAAATCAATCTGTTTCTCATACCTTGATGTGACAGGTTCCTTTTACTATGCATTTCATTTTTTTCAAGTTCTGTTGTGTTCAAGCACTTAACATAATAATAACATTCGATTTATATACCACCCTTCAGGACAACTTAACACCCACTCAGAGCACTTTACCAAGTGTGTTGTTATTATCTCCACAACAATCACCCTGTGGGGTGGGTGGGACTGAGAGAGCTGGGTGGCCTTGGGTCACCCAGCTGGCTTCAAGTGGTGGAGTGGGGAAACAAACCCAGTTCTCCAAATTAGAGTCCTGCTGCTCTTAACCACTACACCAAACTGGCTCTCAATATGTGTGATAGGAAGCTCAAAAGCTGTTTATGGCTTGGGTTACCATTACTGGTACCATTTAAACTCAGTTACAGTTTGGCCATCTTTTTGATATTTACTGTAATCATGGCGAAATAATATGAATGGTTAGATTTGTCAGCTAAATGTATGGTCCATTAGACTCAGTTCATTATATAGCAGGAGATAATGGGGTCATTCAAAGAGGTTATTGCAAATATGTGGTTCAGTTAGATGGATTCTGTGAAGTCGGTCACTTCTCTTAAGATCCTGTGTAGGTTCCGACAGTGGGGCCAATTCGTAGGATCCCATGGCCTTGGGCCAAGAGGGAAAGAGAGGTATAAATATTTAAATAAGTATGTAACTTATTGAAACAATTTGACGTTTAGCACCAATGTGAGAAAAGCATTCTCTGAATTTGGAACATACAGTGCTCACGCAAGTTGAAATATGTGCAGCGCTCAACTGAATTTCTCTCTTGACACTACACATTCTCATATGTAGTAGCCTCCTTGTGAAAGCTTTTGAAGGCGTGTATGGGCTGCTGTAAGGAATTCGTGGACTCTTAAAGCGAAGAGCCCTTAAGAGTATGTTTAACTTTAAAGAGCTAGTGGCAACAAAACAAGAATTTACATCACTTCATATGTAACCTTTACATAATGTGAATGTCTTCTGTTATTTAATGGTCTTAGAAGGAGGGAATATTAATTTTTCATAGCTTGCTATACCCCAAGTAGGTTAATTCCATATACGAGGAGCCCAGAAACGCAGGATCTTAATGGGTGCAGGCTAATACAGCGTCAATTTCTGGTAGATGTAAATAGTTGAGAAGGGTCAGGATCAAAGCAGAAACTTTAGTCCAGGCAAAGATGGATGGGAATTGGAGGCTGGAGAACTTGGCATGAGCAGCTGGGAACCGGGAGACTCCTGCAGAAGTCAAAATGTGCAGCATGAGAACTAACTGGTCCCAGAAACTGAGTAGGTGTGCCGAAAATCTTACCTTTGGATGATTGTCTTTATTTGCCCTTTTAAAAATGATAGAAACATTTATTAACTTTTTAATCTGTTTTTTTAATAATGGTTTTGATTTCAGAGATAAATGCGGAAAACTGCCATTATCCCCAAAGCAAAAGGCGATGTTCTCTCGATGGGTGCGGCCAGACGAAATATCAAATAATCCCACAATGATCTATACCGTGTCAAGTTTCAGCATCAAACAAGTAAGGGTCATTTGAATCTGATATCTCTGAGAGGAGCTTTTAAATATTCTTTTTTCCTCACAACTTGGCTGTTTTTTTTTTCTCTTACTGTGTTTTTGAATTTTTGGGAATTTAAGGCAGATTTTAAACCTATTCAAAACTGAATCTGCAAGTTGTGCCCCGACACAGTGGTTCAAATCTGAGTTGGGCCTTGCAAACATTGCTTGGGGAACTCTTTCCTGCAGCTGCTATGTGGCTGCAGAGAAAGCTTGCAGCGAAATATATTCTAGTTTGGCCCATGATCACCATTCCTTTAATCTATTTATATGATTTTCGGAGACAGAAATATTGTATAGTTTTTTGTTTTGTTTTTTTGCATTGAGTGGTTAGAAAGTGGCACATCCTCATAACTCTCTTTTGTTGTTAGACTATCGTGTCAGATTGTTCCTTTGTGGCCTCACTTGCCATCAGTGCAGCGTATGAAAGACGATACAACAAAAAGTTGATTACCAGGTATGCTGCGTTGGGTCAGATGTCTTACAAACTTTGTTGTAAATGATCTTACATTGGAAGTAACATACAACTAGACAGGGTGACCACTTTAACTTGCTCTAGCAATTTGCAGCCTGAGCTTTGGCTGGTAGTTTCAAATCAAAATGTGATGTTCAGCCCCACCACCCTATCTTGTCTTTGGACTACCTGGCCCATTGGCCCCAATCCTTTAGACTATCTTGTCTATTCCATAAAAAGCCATTTCTGTCCCTATAGATTTGTATGGCTTCTTTCATATACATGCCCCCTCTCCCAGTTCTGAACCTCCACTCTTCTTTGAGCCTCTGTCTCTTGTCATTATTCCCCGTGTTCCTGGTTTTCAGTTGGAACATTTATGATTTCCAGCTTAGCAGGTCGGACAATAGCTAGAGGTGGATCCCAGGCAAATGACACACTGTTGTCATCCCCCCCCAATAAGATACATAGTTTCAGAATTGGATATTTCAAACATAAATCTAGGAAGTTGCATTTGTCCAGATGCAGTGTTTGAGCTAAATTCTTCACTGTTGAGTACCTGTTCCTAAACTTTAACTAACGCACAATGTGTACTTGCTTTGAATGCCTGGGCGGGGTCCTTTTTTCTCCCGTCTGTTTTGTAACCTAAGCATGAGGCCTTCACTTTAAATCTTTATATGGTAGTGTTGGTGCTTAAGTTGTTACCATTTAAAACTATTTTGCTTTTCATTTTAGTATGTTATCTGGCTGCCATGCTTAATGCATGACTTGTTTAATTTGGCGGCTGCTATTCCATAAAGTGCCCCTTCCACCATACCAAGCCATAAAACCCTCCCAGTACAACTCTTAGCCTGAGTTCTTCAGTTGACCACACTGAACTTCCTTCTTGCGTTCCTTCCAAACAGCATCATTTACCCTCAGAATAAAAAAGGAGAACCAGAATATAATCCGTGTGGAAAGTATATGGTCAAGTTGCATATCAATGGTGTTCCTCGGAAGGTAAAGAACTTTTGTTTGTTCTAAGAATGGCTTCCTTGTGTCATATGTCCGGCTTGCATTATAGCAAATGTGAAATTTACCACTTAGGCCCTGAGAACCTTCTTCATAGTCTACTAGCGGCCTTGACACGAAGCAGGGCTGCTGCTGCTGCCGCCTCCTTGTTTCTGCTGTCAGTGTGATCTCTCTCTGCCCATTTTTGTCTAGGTGATCATTGACGACTTCTTACCAGTAGATCACAGCGGAGAACTTCTTTGCTCTTACTCAAATAACAAAAATGAACTCTGGGTATCGCTCATAGAAAAAGCTTACATGAAAGTCATGGGAGGTTATGATTTTCCAGGATCCAATTCTGTGAGTACCAGTTTATGCTTGACACAAAGTAATGTCAGTGCAGGCAGGGGCCCTTGGTGAACAACTCTGTTTGTTGGAGGAATAGATTGAGGCCAGTGGGGAAAAAATTAGGGTTTTTTTATTGTTTGTGCTTAGTGAATTATGTTTTTTTCTGGCATGGCAAATTTCTGTTGAATTAACTGACATTGGAAGTGGTTCTGGGAAGATGAGATGCTATGATTGAGCCCTACTATTGAATTTTAGGGAATGTGTTGCATTTTGACATTTTACTTCCTAGTTTCTGAACCTTTGGTATATATCGCTGTGTTAAAGTTCAATCTGTGCATTCATGAAGGAGGGAGAAAGACTGGGTTGGATCTGTTCTTGTAGATTCAGTGCAGCTTCTTTTATCTTCCCAAGGGCCAGGGAGGCCTTGCAAATGTAGTAAAGCAGAATGTGGAAGAATAGGAAGGAAGAATCAGCAGAAACTGCTGTCCTATCTTGTGCAAGTGGAAGTGCCCTTCTATTCAAGAAAAGGGAGTTAAGAGCCAGCCTGTAATATTTTACTAGCTGCCCAAGTTAGGGGGAAAGGAGCTGGGAGTCAGATACTTCACAGCTTGATGTTGTGAATACTGGTCTGAAAATTCTGTTGACTGTTCCAGAATCCATGATGCTCTAAATCAGGGGTGGCCAAATGGCTGCTTGCGAGCCGCCTGTGGCTCTTTAAGCCTTCAGGCCAGAGGCTTGCAAGTTCACTCCTCCTCCAGGCTCCTTTAAGGGGCAGAGCGGACCAGCTGCTCTCCCATCTATGCACCCAGCGTGCTTCCCCTTTCTTTCCCAATGCTGGAGCAAGGAAGGAGCGGACCAGGGCCGAGGACAGCCCACACTCCCTCACCATGCAGGGCACTCCTCTGCAGGCACCGAGCTTTGCCAGCCCTGTGTTTACAGCGAGTGCCCAGGAAGGGCTCTTGGGAGGAAGGGGAAAGGAAGGAGCGAAGAAGCAGTGAGGAAGCACCAAGGCAGAGGTGGCCCAGGACTTCTTGCTTGTCGGCTTACTCCCGAGTAGGCAAGTGTGCAGCTGGCGAGAGCCGCTCATGGCATGAAGCGCAGCCTGCGTCGGGGTGCTTTTGCATGGGTGGAAGCCCCATTCGTTGCACAGAGGACTGGCTCATCCATAAGTGTGTGCAGGACAGCTGGGATGGAGAGGCAGGGAGTGTGTTTGCTTCAGAAGACATGTGCTTGCTTTAAGATTGTGTGGCTCCGCTTTTGTGAGCCTTCCTTCCTTCCTTCCTTGATTTCTTTCTTTCTTTCTTTCTTCCGTCCTTCCATCCTTCCATCCTTCCATCCTTCCATTTCTTTCTTCCTTTCTCTTCTTTCCATATCTTTCCAAGCCTTCCTTCCTTCCTCTTTTCTTCCATACCTTTCCATTCCTTCCTTCCTTCCTTCCTTCCTTCCTTCCATGTATTTCCTATTTTCAGTAAAACATTGGGGTTGCTAAGTCCAACTAAAAAAATACCTGGGGTCTTTGGGGGTGGAGCCAGAATACTTTGGAGGTGGTGCCTTGCAACGATGACATCACTTTTTGTGGTGTCACTTCCAGGTCAAAGGTCAGGTGGTAGTCCTTCCCAAGCTCCACCCTTTCTGATGATGTCACTTCCAGCATGCTGTGCCAAACCCCACCCCTTCCTGTGATGTCACTTTCAGGGCACTCCCCCAAACCTGCCTCCTCCTCTGAAGTCACTTCAATGCATCATGTCTTGTGGCTCTCAAACATGTCAGGTTTATTCTCTGTGGCTCTTACATTAAGCAAGTGTGGCCACCCCTGCTCTAAATGATGCTTGTAAGCCACTTTTATGACTTAGCTTTGGGTACTTGCATTGTCACTATATTTCAGCCTTTGTGCCAAATTATTTGTATTGTGCGATATGTTAACTTTTATGCGATCTGAAGAGAACCAGAGTATTGTAATGTTATATTGTTATGCAATATGTTAACTTTTCATGCCAGTCCATGTTCATTCTTGTAAATGAAACATGCATGCATGAGCTTTTTTCACCCTAAAAGCCACAAAACCTATATTGCAGTGCGACTTTGATTAAAGCCTATGTGCCCAAAAGCTTCTGAAGCCTCTACTTAAAGCATGGAAACCCAACCCAAGTTCAATTCCCCACTCTGCTGTGGAAATTAGCTGGGAGACTGTGGCCTACTCACACACTCTTGACATAACCTACCTCACCAGCTGTTGTGAGGATAAACTGGAGGAGAGGAGAATTCTTTAAGCCACTTTGGGTCCTCATTGGGGAGAAAGGCAGGGGATAAATGAAGTAAATAAATAAAACGGAATGAACTGATGCATTACTGAAATCTGCAAAGATCAAAATTAATTTCCAGATTTTTTGTTTGTTCAGAATAAGGAAATGTAAAATGGAATTCTTCTGGAGGATTTCATTCAAATCTGCACTTAACAAGAAGCAGTGTCTGGAGTTTTCAGAACTTGAAGCCGTTATTGGTAGAATTTCTGCTTGTAAAAACCGTTATTTTTCCGTGTAGTGTACTTTAATGCTCTGAATATGCTGATGATTTTTATTGCTGATGAAATCTTTTTTGTTTCAGAACATTGATCTTCATGCATTGACTGGATGGATACCCGAAAGGATTGCTATGCACTCTGATAACCAGGCTTTTAACAAAGACAGTTCGTTCAGAATGCTTTACCAAAGGTAGCTTTCAGCTTGTTTCAGACATGCTCTAGACACAGTATTGGAAATGGAATAGCTTGATATTTATTAGACTTGCTTCTTGATGGCAAGGTTTTTTTAAAAAATAGAAGAATGAAGACAATTTTGGGACTGTGTTACTTTTGCTTGGATATTAGGGTAGGAATTAAAATATGTTCCAAAGCCCCCAAATATTATGACATGGTGATGGGTCTGTGATATTATGTTGTACTCGTTAAAATTCTTGAAGTAGTTCTTTATGATTTCTCATCTGTCTTCCGTTCCAGCCCCCAAATTACTTAATTTGCTCATTATGCTGCTAATGTGTTAAGCTTCCCAGAAAGCCATCTGTCCTGACTCTGAGACAGATTACTCTGCCTGAAAGCTAACTCTGAAGATGTTCTTGTTTTTGGTGGTCAGATTTCACAAAGGCGATGTGCTTATTACTACGGCGACAGGAGTGATGACAGAAGAAGAAGGAGAAAAATGGGGCTTAGTGCCAACCCATGCCTATGCTGTTTTGGATATTAGAGAATACAAGGTATTCCGTGGAATGCTTATCTTTTCGTTTTGAACTTAAAAAAAAATTCCATGGCCCTTGTGATTGTGCTCAAAAGCTTGGAGGTGGGAGTGTCCTGCTTTGGAATTCCTTTGTCAAATGGTGTTTATCCAGACATTCTAAAAATGTTTATGGTGGGGCAGATCCAAGCAGCTTTTCTGCTGGTGAAAAAGGAAAGAGGTCCCTTTTAACTGCTCCCTCAAAAGGCAATGCAGGGGATCAGGGCACTTCTGCATGAAAAAGCCATGCGGGATGTGGCTTGTAGCAGGGAAGGGAATTGGGTGTGATTCAGTGGAATATTGGGCAGGATACAACCAAGAATTTGTTTTCTGAATTGCTGGAAAGAAATTAACTGATAATGTAATCCAGGTAACTGTCTTATACACTTTGTTTCTCTAGGGGCATCGATTCCTCCTGTTGAAAAATCCCTGGAGCCACCTGCGTTGGAAAGGAAGATACAGTGAAAATGATTTGAAAAACTGGACTCCTGACCTCCAGAAATATTTAAACTTTGATCCCAGAACAGCCCAGAAAATAGATAATGGTAAAAAAGCAGTTAAACAATCTAATGGCTCCCCACTACTACCCCTTTATCCTTCATGGAAATGAGCTTTGAGAGACAGGGGTATTGCCCATCCTGGCAAGGCAAATGAGAAACAAGGAGGTGCCAAAGTCCTTGGCAGAATCTCTGCATGCTGGGTTTTGCAAGGCTGAAGCCTGTATGTGGGCCGGGCTTGGGCTACCCTGATGACAATGAGAAAATTTGTAAATATTGAAGTTGATGAAACTTTATCACCTAAACTTTGTCTCAGGCTGAATTGTAGATTGTGTGGGTGAGCTCAGTCTCTTCCAGTGTTAACCGTTCGCAGTGTGTTATGAGAGAAACTTCTATTAAATTAGACAAATTCCATTTTTAAAGCAGGGAAACAAAATTACAATTATAGATTGTTACTCATTTGTGAAAACATCAGCTTTTTATAGTTAGTTTCTGTGGGTTTGAGCCAAAGATAGTCTTCTGCTATGTGAGAATCTTCCTTCCTTCTGTTGGAAGAGGATTTTCAGTTGGCAGAAGGGAGTCTCTGTTGGAAACCCAACATCTTTAATTTTTAAAATACTATGCAGCCCGTAATGAGAAGAAACTTAATGCTACTTGATAGTAGTTTGAGGTCCATCTGAAGTCAGGCCATGTATAAAAATATGACTTGGCCTGCAATCCTGTGTTTGCTTTCCTGAGAGTAAGTTCACTGAATTTTGGCACTTCTCTGTGAGTGTGTATGTTGAAATATATACATAAAAGAACACACAATCTTATTATCTCAGTGCTTTTCTTCCTGATCATAAGGCATTGAATTTTTGTCAACATGTTCCTACACACAGGATATTTTTCCCCTACTACATACCTACAAAAAGTCATCTTCATGAGTGTATTTGACTGCTAACACAGAGAAACTTTTAAGGCAGACACTTTATTTATTTCATTATACTTCTATTCTGCCCTCCCCATTCGGGCTCAGTTTTACAGCTTTTATTGTCATGGACTCATTCTTCCTATAAGTTGATGGAAGAATTAAATGGGTTGTAAAAAATTAAACCACTATTAAAGAGCTTGTTGAGACAATTGTGCAGGCTTCTGACCTCCATATTTTCCCCCTTATAGGGATTTTCTGGATTGCCTGGGAAGATCTCTGCCAGTATTATGATGTTATTTATTTAAGCTGGAATCCAAGTCTTTTTAAAGAATCAACATGCATTCACAGGTTTGTCCAAAAGAAAAAGTTACGAAGTTCAGGTGCTTCCTCCCTCAATGTCACCTCAAGCGGGAGCTTGTAGGTTTCAGTTGAGGCAGGTTCTGTCAACTCGGGAACTACTTTTGAGACTGAAAGTTGCTAAGACTGAGATGTGTGACTTGCTTGCTCATGCAATAGACCACACCTATATAAGGGAAGAAGGTCCAAAGTAACATATTAAATCCATCCTCAGCTTGATGGAGACAGTGACCACAATATGGTGCCAGCATCGCCTCCTCCCTGCATCTAGTCATGTTTGTCATAACAAATCTAGACCATTGTCCAAGCACCACATGTTAAACTTACTAATCTCGTTGGTTCAGATTTAGATGCTGTCATTGGTTTAAAAGATCACTGCTGAGTTTTGCATAACTCACACTGTACAAATAGAACCTTTTTTCTCTCTGTGTCCTGTAAGCCATTCATATGTAATAGTGAATGTTAAAAATGGGGAATCTGTCTACATTTGCTGGTCTATTTCTGAATTCTAATATCTTTTATTTAAAGCTGTGATACTAACAGAGAAAGTGAGACCTGTTTAAATCCGTGGGACATAGTCCCGAGTAAATGCATTTTGGGTTAATCTTATCTGTTAGATTAATACAAAACATAACTTTTAAAAACAGTTCCTCAAATTGATTAGCAGAAGTTATATGACATTTAAACTAATCACACGATGTTGGTGGAACCTCTCAAGGAGTAAAAGCCATGGATCTTCAGTTCATGGAACTGATGGATTTTTGGTGGGCTGTCCATGCTACAGGGGGAAGGGGGATTATATTTAGGAAAGGCGAATAATCCACATGCTTTACATGCAGAATGTTGCCAGATTCAACATCTAGCATCTCCAGTTAAAGTACTGCTAACAGGGTTTTTTACCTGCCGTCTTGGAGGGCACTGCCCATCATACTAGATGATTCTGAACTAGATGGACCAGTAATATGAAGCAGGTGCATAACTTTATTTCGTTTTCCGCCTGTCATTTCTTTGTTCAGGTATTTTATTTTCTCTCTCTTGTCAGAGACAGAGGGGGCCTCAATTAAAAAAAGCATTATTCCGTTTATTGCAGAGTAATAGTGATTGCATGCAGGAATAAAACATAGCTGGCTTGTCCCTCCTCCCTTTTTTTTCTCTTTCTTTTTTTTTTAGTACTTGGGATGCAAAACAGGGCCCTGTGAAAGATGCTTACAGCCTTGCTAATAATCCACAGTATAAACTGGAGGTTCAGTGCCCACAAGGCGGTGCTGCAGTGTGGGTTCTGCTTAGCAGACACATCACTGACAAGGTATTAATTACTTCTCTATGTAATATTGAATTAATCTGCAGTTCGGATCCCGAAATGCCAATGTTTCTTCATTATCATTCATATTATTGTTTAAAACAAAGGGCTTCTGTTATGTACTGGATTCCCTCCCCCCACCCCTCAAGTGGCTGACACGTTTCCTTTAGCATTCAGCCATGTCACCAAGCTGGTGTAGCATAGAGCCTGGGCGAATGGGCTGTGATCTGGAAGTTTGCCAGTTCAAATCTCTTCTGCCATGACCTCACTAGGGAGCCTTAAGCAACCCTCTCTGACCCCCGCCCCACACCCCCATGTGGTGTGTGGGGGATAACAATACTTGCCTACATTAGAGCTCTTGTAAGGACTACAACAAGATAATCTCTGTGAAGTGCTTTGCCTCTGAAAGCATATTATTCCATCACACACACACAAGTAAAGCTGTTCAAGTATAAGACTGAAGGCTCCCTTACAACAGTTTGGGAAATATTAAGTCGCGTCAAATAGTAGCTAAAACCAGTCAGATCCAATGCTAGTTGAATAAAGTAGCAGTATAAGACAAATTTGTTTTATGAAGTATATTGTAATGAACTTATTTTTGTAATCTCTCTTCTGCAGGATGACTTTGCACGCAATCGGGAGTTCATCACAATGGTTGTGTACAAAACTGATGGGAAAAAAGTCTACTATCCTGGTTCGTATGTCAACATCCCAATATTCTCCTTATGTTAAGGAAAGTAACAGTAATAATAATAATGCTGAAGGGCCTGTATGAAGCTCTTTTCAGATAAATATTTTGCTTGCCTAGATTCTGTGCTTATTTTTTATCTCACAACTTTGAAAGGCATTAAGAAATTGGCTGAGTAGTGGTGTCCTCAGACTGTGGGATAAATCTTGACCATGTTTTCTGCTGGCAGAAGATACTTTTCACCAGAAAAAAAGGGGGGAAGTCCCCTTTCCCACTTTCCTCCCAACACTGTTACTCAAATGGGGGGTCTCCTTGTGAGTTGGGAGAATTACATTCAAGGAGATGCAGCAAGAAGGGATAACTGGGATCTCCACCAATGTATATCAGGATTGTACCTTTAGAGAAATCTCAAATAAACAGATAGATGTTCTACAGGAAAGGTTTCTTTTATTAACTGATAAATAAAAGGAAAACATACAGAGAACCACATACAACATACACACAGCTAGCTAAGAAAACAGTGAGGAAAGTGGGAGAGAGTAATTGGGATGGGGTGATATTTACTGGTCCTGAAGGGAGTGGGGGTCTGTGGGAGAAGCAGCAAAACAACCATTCATGTAGAGAAGAGGAGGCTCAGGCGAACTTGAGAGTGGGGGTTTGGATCCAGAACACACACACACTAAGCACCTGGCTGGACAGCCCAGTTACAGAGCGAAATGTGCCCTGAGGCAAGGCTGATGTCTTGCAGCCAAAAACAACATCTTAATGGCTATCTCTGGAGGTGGAACAATGAATTGAGAAAAGTGTGATATGATTTATTTGGGTTGGACTATAGGTAAAAATATTGCTTGATTCCCTGATAAATGTTGGGCAGGAAGCCTAGCAGGTTCACTGAATAGCCTGATTAGGTTAGCTGGGTGAGGGGAAGCATGGAAGGGCATTGATGGGATTAAGCTGAGGGGTGTGTGTCAGAAAGCCTCATTATTGCTGCTGCTCTCTGGGGCATGGGGGCCGTTCAGTCAGTCATTCCCCTATGACTCATGGCTTGGTAACTTTCCAGTCTCCAGACTGGCTGGCATCCACGCTGCCTGGGGCTAGACAGTGTCTGGGACTTCTATATGCATAAATTCTATATATTCTATAGAATATATATTCTATATATAGAAGTCCCAGACATTGTCTGGCCCCAGGCAGAGTATATCTATATTCTATAGATATTCTATATACATAAACTGCCCTTTTAGTATGAGGAAGAGGTCTGACTGCTAACACTCCCATGATTTCTGTAGGCACAGCAAAAATGTATTGCGCTGAAAGAGGCAGGGAGATTTGCTTCCACTCAGATAGGATCCAGCTATTGGATCAGCCTCATACAAACCCCTTTCATTTCTGCAAAATTAACTTAGAGAGTTGTTGGGAGGCCTGTGTGTTGCTGTACTCTTAGTCTGGTGGAGAACTTAACAAATTTCACTGACTTTTTCAAACCAAAGTCTGTAAATCTTTTTCCTTACAGCTGATCCTCCACCATTCATTGATGGAATTCGAATCAACAGTCCCCACTATCTAACTAAGATAAAGCTGACCTCTCCAGGAACCCACACATTTACTTTGGTGGTTTCTCAGTATGAGAAACAGAACACCATCCACTATACCCTGAGGGTAAGTTCCGATGGGTAGCCTTGCAACAAAAGGTTAGGCTGCAATCACAAGTAAGCTCTTCAGGACTAGATGGGAGAAAGGAAGCTTGCCGTGGGAAGGGAGGCAGTGCTTACTCAGCAGAGATGGTTATTTGGGCCTTTACAAGTGGTTACAGAGGCTATATTGTAGAGTTGTTTGGTTTTCATATGTTGCTGTGAGAAGCTTGGCTCAATATTACCAGCAGGCCTGCTTTAAGGAAAAGATGTTAAATGTCTCAGTCCATTTGGGAGAGGGATGTCTTCTTGCTGCAGCTTGGAGAGAAATCATATTCAAGTTCCTCCGTGGAGAAATGTAAAGTCCCTCCCATACAGTGCACTTGATGGGCATGCACGTCGGCTTACAGTCTGCCTTCCTGTAATACATTTTGGCAGAAACTTCAATAAAACTAGTGAAACGTACTGGGCGAGCCTTCACATATCCCAGAATCCATTTGGTTGCCAACTTGTGCATTTCTTGGGGATCAGATTAGACATGGCATTTAGATGAGAGCAGGCTGCCTATTCCACTGCCAGCTTTAAGTGAAAAGAGGCTGTTCATTCTGTGCTTGTACCAACAAATCCAGCCTACAGGGCAAGAGTTCTTATTTGCCAAGATCAGCTGCTTCTCTTAGAAAAGTCATAAGCTTTTTGTGGACTTAAAGGGAGGCACCATTGCCTGGAGGATCAAGAGGGGATGGCACTGTTGACCAAACATGATTATCTGGAAAGTGCTTTCTCTGAGAGATTTTGATCAGCAAACATTCTTAGGTAGAAGGCAAGTCTTTCGCTCCGTTCTTTTCCTAAAGCACTTGAGAAGATATTTTTAGGTCTTCTCCTTATATAAGTTATGCAAATATATATTTGTGTGCAAAAGTTAATGTGTGTTTGCAGAAATTTGCATAGATGTGGGAAGTGTTTTTCTGTAATAAAGAACAAACAAAATAAGTTTCAGCTTTGTTTGGGTACTTCATATTTTCCTACTAAATGATAATCCCTAACAACTAACCCTTCTTCTGATCTCATGATACACTGAGCTAAGCTCTTCTTAAAAAACTCTTTCAGGTGTATTCAGTGTGCAAGTTCGCCTTCTCAAAGATCCCAACCCCATATACCATGTCCAAACGGGTAAGCAATAATTAAATACATTTATCGTCGTCTTAATGAATGCAGTTTATCCATGGGTGGACCTAGACAATACAATGCAAGTTTCTCACTGTTTTTAAGGGTCTTCGTTAAGCGTCGGCATTAAATCCTAGCTGTGCCAAATACCCATTGTGGGGGAATTTTAGCTCCATTCATCCTGTGATCACTTGGATGATTTGGAATAGTCATTTTTTACCTCCATAAAATTTCTTCACGTGGCCAGCATTGTTGGAGTCCATCCAGTTGGATAGGCAAGAAGGTAGACTCCTTGCAAGAGAATACCCCAGCTTGTTGAAACACTGCTGTGATCAAAACAGCTCAGATGGCTGTGGCATAATCTAATCCTTAAAGCATATTTAAAATGCCATTTCCCCACTCTAGGCTCCTTTCTGCTGCCAGAGTCTAGGGAATGTTCGACAACGTGTCTCAAAGAATATATGAAGACTTATTGGAAGCTCCAGTTAATACTGAATTCAGTAACAAGTTTGCTGACTGGCACTAAAGAAAACTTACCTCACTAGTTATTTTTTTTTAATTACACAGGCTGCCATTTTTCCCCCAGACTCAATACAAAGTGCTGTTTATTACCAACGTCTCTGGGCCTCTCCCCCCCTCCCTCCCCCAACTGAGATCTGCAGTCTGTGCTCCATAGTCCACCATTTTATGAAGTACTATGGGTAACTAAAAGAGCAGAGCCTTTTTGGTTTCAGTACCCCGATTGTAGCCTGTCCTCCTTACATCCAGCAACAAGACTTTTGAATTTTCAGCACCAGTTTAAAATCTGTCTTGCCTAAGCATCTTCCTGAGGATTTTATCCTTTATTTTTCTTTCCCATTGCTTGCCTTTTACTGTTATGTTTTATGGTACTTGTTTTTAAATAAACTATGTTGTTTATATCTAAAGCTGCTAAACTTACCAGTGCTTTAAAGATTTTCTGCCAATCATTCTGTGGTTATTTTTCCATTTTATTGTGGTTTATTTGACAACCACAGGAACTAAATATTAGTGGAGATCATAAGGTATAGATATGCAAATAAAATCATTTAAGATTTTTATTCAATTTATAATAACAACAACATTCAATTTATATACTGCCCTTCAGGATGACTTAACACCCGCTCAGAGCAGTTTAAAAAGTATGTCATTATTATCCCCACAACAAAACAGTCTTGTGAGATCGGTGAGGCTGAGAGAACTCCAGAGAACTGTGACTAGCCCAAGGTCACCCAGCTGGCTTCATGTGGAGGAGTGAGGAATCAAACCCGGCTCTCCAGAGTCCCACCAGACTGGCTCTCAGTTTTATAGAATTGTGTGCCTGAAAAGGATCTGACAGTGGCACCTTGAAGACTAACATTTGTTCCGTTATGAACTTTTGAAAAACAGAGCTCATTTCTTCAGATATAACAGAAGAAATATTATTTGGTATCTGAAGAAGTGAGCTATATTTGGCAAAAGCGCATACTGGAATAAATGTTAATCTTTAAGGTGCCATTGTGCATCTCTTTTGTTTTGCTTCAATAAATTAATGCAGCTACCCCACTGAACTTAGTTTGGATCCTACATTAGATGACTTAACTTTTCTTACGTATCATTCGCTGTCATTTCCCATGAGAATACATACTGTCAACATATCAAGAACTGGACATGAACTGTGCTTTAGAATAAACTTGACTTTAGCATAAAAGCTAGTGAGGTGGTGTTTAAAGAGTAACTAGGGATTTCAAAAAGAGAACATAATCTGCATTCTAAAGAAACCCTCTGGCTTGCTCTTCTATAGGTGAATGGGCAGTGGAAAGGTCAGAGTGCTGGCGGATGTGGGAATTTCAGAGACAGCTTCAAGAACAATCCTATATACCAGTTCCAGCTGGACAAGACTGGGCCACTCCTAATAGAGCTAAGAGGACCAAGGTTTGCACAAATTGAAGCCAGTGGTAAAATAGAATGCTTAGCTTGTCCACAGCCATTAAGGCAGCTTGTTGGGTAATTATGCTGTTCCTGGTGCTACACGCTAGACTCACTTTGTGTTCATTATAAGAAGCGGCAAAGAGTGGGACAGTAAAGCCCCCCCCCCCATCTAGATTAGCATGCCCCCCCCCTAGTTTCTAAGAGTTAACCAGCCATCGCTCTGATGCATCATAAGGGCAAGAACTTTTTTTTAAACAAAACCATTATATTCAGTAGTAGCAAACTTTGCACTTGAATAACATGAGTCGTATCATAGAATACTACTGAATCAGCTGACTGGTCCATCAAAGTCAGTGTTGGTTATTCAGACTGGCAGTGGCTCTCCAGGGTATTCACATCACCTGCTACTTGAGGCTTAACTGGAGATGCTGAGGATCAAGTCTGGGACCTTCTGCATACAAAGCAGATGCTTTGGCTCTGAGCCCACAGCCCTTCCCAATACACAGAATTCTATAAGATGAATAGCATAAGGTCCATAATACACTCTATATAGCCAGTGGTGACCAGAAGGTAGTGAAAACTTCTGATTTTGCTTGTAGGCAGTACAGTGTTGGCTTTGAAGTTGTGACAGTCTCCACCATAGGAGACCCAGGTCCCTCAGGCTTTCAGAAGAAGAATAGTGGTGACTACAGGTAAGAACTATCGCATTTGATCCAGTGTGTTTTCTTGATACATACTACATTAGATCTTTATTAATTTTTATCCTTTTTCTTCCCCAGGTGTGGATTTTGTTACTTGGAAATTGAGGCGGTACCCGCTGGAGTTTACAATATTATTGCCAGTACCTTTCTTCCTCAGCAAGAAGGACCTTTTTTCTTGGACTTCAACAGCAGTTCTACAGTTAAGACATCGCAGTTACAGTGAGGAAGTCTGGCATGTTTTTTCTCAGAAATGGCAGAGCTACCTGGTTGCTTGCTTCACAGGAGAGCCAACAATAAGAAAATGCTTAGCTGGAGATGCACAAAAAGGAACTTTTTTTTAAAGTCACACACCATACCAATCTTTCAGAGAGGAAGCATGAAGCTTTTTGTCCTGCCCACATTAATTCTGAATTGTGGCAAACATGACAGCAGGCAAGGAGAGTGCTTCAGTAACTCTTAACTTGCTGGTGTAATTAATTTGTAAGAGTATAAGCACTTTATATTTTTATCATCTGGCTTTGGTTTTTAAAGTGTCAGTCTTTCTCCTTTTCTGTGAACCACCTTGTTAACCCCTTCCTTCAAATAGATGGTGGGTATTGCTCAATCATTTGCCTTTCTCTGGGAATGGAAATATTTTCTCTCACTACACTGGATACCAGCCTCTGGTACCTGCAGCAGTAGAGAGATACTACCCAGGCAGAGTTCAAGAGTGTCGTGTGTTGCTGTGTGTGCGCTGCTAAGCCCAAAACCACATCAGCATCATGGGAGAGAACTGCATATGCAACACACTGGGCATATTATTTATAGCTTTATATTTTGGATCTGATATATCACACATTGGCACCCTAATGGGTCACAACAAGTTATACTCTTGTCTATCCTACACAAGGGGAGGGGGAATGAGCCTCATTCTATATACAGGCTCTTCTAGACCAGAGTATAACTCACCTGGTTTTATAATCTTATCTCACTAGCTTGTTTCAAACAAACCTGCACCCTTTCCCCTTAAGAGTGTGTGTTTAAGAAAACGCTGGTATTCTCACTCATAAATGTGCATATATGTACAGCTTTGTTACTGTGATGTTACTGCACGACGTGACAGTAAAAGCTTATTTTTTAGTATAATCTCAAGTGATAGCTGCCTTTGAAAAGAAATATTAAATCATGTACTTTGTAATTGCTGTACTGTGATGAGCCATATGGGCTAGTGGGAATTGAAGCCTGCTATGGGGATTGCCAGTAATTTGCAGCTTATCTGCTTTGCAGGGTAATTAGTCAGATGAAAGTTACAGCTGGAGCTTTGACAGCAAATAAGTCAACAGTACAAAGCAACAGCTACATCAATATGTCTTGAGCCTTTTCATGATCATGGACTGCATTCAGTTTAGGGTAGTATGAATCCTGTAGCTTCACAGATATCTTGCTGCATGTACACATAACAGAAATTCCTGGTTGGTGGTGGGGCAGGTACATGCTGTCAGGCTTTCTATAGGGCATGTTCCAGTTCTTCTACCTGTACCCCAGTGCAATGGTCAGAAACCTATGGGCACTGTTCACTGCAAGGCCCAGTTGAGTCACACTCAAAGGCCAAGTCTTAAAGTTTCAATGCTTGCTAGGTTAACCAAGAATGCCAGAAGTCAACCACACACATGCCTAACTATGGAGGCTTTGTTCTAGCCCATTATTTTGTATGCTGCATTTCAAGGGAGGAGAATCTCATTTAGCCATGCCCAGCAATCATAATGTATTACAGACCCAATAGCATCATTTTATGACTAGCCTGAAGAAAAGACTAAAAAAGGGACATAATTGCACTGTTCGAATACCTGAAGGGCTGTTAAATAGAACAGGGCAAGGTCTTGGTCTAAAGGGTATAAAATAATGACAGTAGATCTCAGCTGAAAGGTGGTAGGAGAAACTCCTTAACAGTTAAGGGCAATACAGTAAACCTGGTGAGGGTGGGGGAGAACTTGCCCAGAGGATTTTAAGCAGAGACCAGGCATGCAGCAGGCAGTTGGGCTGTTAAGACCCCTTCCAATGATACAGCCTAGTATCTGAACTGCTATGTGCTGTATATATGTGCTTTCTTCAAGCACGAAGGTGTGCATGGGAGACTGCGTTCAAGTATTGTATAGCTTTATTTTTGGGCACCACTTACTAACCGCAGCACTGGTGTCAACTAAATGTCCAGTTCCATTGTACTTTTGATAAAGCAGGAAGTATGTAAATGGCTCTATGAAGGTGCTTTAATACAATACAGAATCAACTGTTGACCACAGCAACTACCACTAGCAAGACAGGCAGTGTGGCTTCTCATCCCAGAGTACCCAATATACCCAGATACACTGCTGGCCACAAGGTGCCAATAATTCACTGAGGGTTGAACCAAGGGGCTTATTCAGGATATAGAAATGTTACTTAAAAGTTCCACATTTGATGCACCACAGGACTACAACCAGATATCATCGTACTCTAGGCACCTTTCTGTATAGGTCTCTGAACATACCACAAGAACTACAGTCAATCTCTTTAGTTTTCACTTTATTATTCCATTTGGCACTTGCAAAATTTGTTTCCTTAACTGAAGTAGATGCCAAAAGCACAAATGGAAGACGGGTATATTTTAGAACACTCAGGTAACAAGTTTTAAAAAGGGGTTTCTAAAGCATTTTTTAAAAAGCCATTTAATGGCTGTATTACACATGAAAACAAAATCAAGAGTGGAGGAAGAGTTTACTGTAGTGTAAAGGAGTTTACATTTGTTCTCAGACTACTTATACAAGCTATAATAGGGACTAAATACAACAAGATTGTAAGCTGAGAATCAGAGTTCGGGGGGGGGAGATGCTAAACCCTTTAAATAAATAAGTTAGATCTGGGGGATGACATATGGAAATTTAAGAAATTACTATCAAAGAAAATCCTACTTTTTAACTACCCCTGATTAGCAAAACTACCCAATTCTCTACTATAACAGCCACTGCTGAAGCATGCCCCAAACTCCTTCCAGTCTTACTCAGCTGTTGTGCTCAAGAGATGCTACCATTACTCTAAATACTCTAATAGTCCTATACATGATAACTTACAGAAATGCTCTAACTTGCAAAGATGCTATCCCTTCATGCATATCTCCCTTCTTTTTTACTTGGTAGGCCAAGATTTAAAATAATATTTTCCTATCCATGCCTAAATGAGGGGTCAAAGTCACAATAATGAAGTGCTGAAAAAAAAAGTGTGTCACAATGATAAACACAGTCCAACGTGTACATTTCATTTTGATTGCCAGATTTAGAATTTTAACTCCCAATCCAAATCTAAAATGATAGAAGGATCATGTATCTAACATTCACGTTTAAGGTTACCTTCAAGGTATGATTTTGCCCATCATTTTATGAGCTCTGAAAGTAGAGGAAAGATTTCTAGATTGGCCACATGCAACAGCTTCCTCTTACAATCCACAGTATAACAGTTCTACTATTTGACCATAATGCAGACATTAAAATACAGTGTGTTTTAAAAGGATATGCCACTGGCACTTTGGAATTCAACTGTGTCTAGACAGCAGCCCCAGTTTACAAAATGGATACCTGCCAACAAAACGGACACCAGCAACTCCCAAATGTTTCGCTTGTCCTTTGGATCCCAGGTGAGCACAGAACTCCATACGAAGGACAGTCCTAGTTATTGCTTCTGCCAAACTGCTACGAAACATGTTACAAAGGCTGTGAAGTAGAACAAACGCAGCTGATAACACGTTACAGATTTCCGTCATTACTTTCTTTTTTTAAAAAAAATCAGCTTCAGCCCTCAACACTGATGTAATTCTTAGTGCAGTTTCAAGAAGTAAATGCTTAAAAGATTTGGCATATATTAAATAGTTATTGGCACAAGGTTCTTCTGACATTCAGAAGAGGTTTGTGTATAAATAATTTAGGATTTCTCTTGAGCCCCAAACGGGACAAGAGCTCAGCCAATCTGCGCTGTTTTTCTGTCCGCACAAATCCCATCTTTGATTTTCAAATATTGAAGGGCAAGCTGTAGCGGTGCATTCAACGTTGGACCACTGGAATAAGAGCTGGTGCTGCTGCTCCTGTTCTTGTTCACTTTGTCAAGCATCTTGTTTTCTGCCCCTTCCGCCCGGTCTCCTGTGAAGTCAAAATGGAAAGGTTATGCAGCTTAAACTTAAATGGAAGTAATTTTGCTACAACAGACTGGAGGTAATTTAACATGAAATCAAAGAATCGTTCTTACTAGTTCAAAGCCTAATGGATTACAGTGATGTTTCTTCCCTCCTCCATCCAGTCATCTCGGGCAATGTGGCCAGATTCCAGATTTATCTAGTGCTATTACGGCTCTTGATACTTTAACTGAGGCCCAGCTGCAAATTATGTTGCTGCATCCATCAATCACATTTCCGCTCATTTCATAAAAAGCCCTTCCTCCTTGTCCATATCCAGACTGGGAATGGATAGCATCTTTTTAACTCACATAAGGTTGGATCTTATGCGATTATCCCATCATCACAGAGACAAGGGTCATGTTCACATAGGTATTTAAGGGCTTCAAGCAGTGTGGGACCTCTCTTCATCTCTACATGTTCATTGCATCAAATGTGCAAGTTAGATGATGTCATAAAGATCATCCACAGATGTTGAGAAATTTAAAATGGAACCATTCAGATGGAGATGGAGTTTATATGTAACAACCAAGTTCTATGCTACATGATGTCAACTGTTCTCTTTTTTCATGCTTCAACATGAAGGTAGTACATGATGCTCCCAGGAAGAAAAGCCTTAGGCAAACCCCACTCACCCTACTGCTTCAATAAGCCAACAACCATAGGGGGATCATCATGCAAATGTGCTTTTTGTACTTCCAATGTGATACCTAAAGTGGGATGTTAGGAATCTTGCTGCATGAAAGATACGTAGACATCAGATACAGACACAACTCACGCATCCCAGCACAGGTAAGATGTGCAGCTTTCCTTTTTGAATGTTAGATTGGGAGCACAGAAGGCAAAATGCAGTAGCCATTGCATATCCACTCCTGTGGCTCTCCTTCCATAACTAAAGCTGCCATAAGATTATATTGTAACTGGCTCTGTCTGAACACAGAAGTAGATTAACCTTTGAGCCTGAACTTCTCAGAAACAGGTTAAAGATGAAATGCAGCATCAGGCTTTATTCAGCAAATAGCACAAGTTTTTACTGTGACACTATAAATTATATATTTGAATACAAACCACAGCATTTCAACCAAGAGTTTCCCATTTCAACTGAATTTTTTTTACAGTTGTGATCAATGGGCTTGCTTACTGGTACACTTTCAATATTCCTTTCATCATGCAGCAACAAATCTGTGATCTCTAATGCCCTTGAGTATTGTTCCATCTATTAGTTACAGCCTGTTACTGCCAAATTGGTGACTTATTTTTAGATAAATTTTCACAGTCTCTTCACTGAATTACCTTTGTCTGGAAATCTCTTGCTGTACTAGACCACATTCTCGCTTTTTAACTTTAGCTGATGAGCATAAGTACTTAGGGATTTCTTATAATTACATATCAACGGACTGAATTAAAGCTCTAGTCACAGAATGATTTCACACTACGAATGAAGGGAGGCTTACGATTGCAGGTTAACATGATGCAGTGGCAAAAAAAGGCAAACTCAGTCTTGGGTTCTATCAAAAGAGCCATTGCATCAAAATCGCAGGAGGTCATAGTCCCTCTCTATAATGCCTTGGTCAGGCTGCACCTGGAGTATTGTGTGCAGTTCTGGAGGCCTCACTTCAAAAAGGATGTGGACAAAATTGAGAGGGTGCAGAGGAGAGCAACGAAGATGATCAGGGGTCTGGAGACTGAGCCCTGCGAGGAAAGGCTGAGGGCTTTGGGAATGTTTAGTTTGGAGAAGAGGAGATTTGAGGGGGGGACATGATTGCTCTCTTTAAATATTTGAAAGGCTGTCATTTGGAGGAGGGAAAGGAGCTGTTCCAGTTGGCAGCAGAGGATAGGACTTGAAGTAACGGGCTTAAATTACATGCAGAAAGGTACTGGCTAGATATTAGGAAAAACTTTTTCACGGTCAGAGTAGTTCAAAGGTGGAATCAGCTGCCTAGGGAGGTGGTGAGCTCCCCTTCACTGGCAGTTTTCAAGAAGAGGCTGGATGAATATTTGTCAGGGATGCTTTAGGCTCATCCTGCATTGGGCAGGGGGTTGGACTAGGAGGTTTGTATGGCCCCTTCCAACTCTGTGATTCTGTGATCTCCCCTGAAATACCTTCCAGCATTAAGGTCCAGAAAAAGACCAGGATGAGAACAGGGAAGGCTGGGCAAATCAATAAGGCTCAAAGCTTCTAGTCTAATTTTTGAATGATGCATGATGAAAGGACTTAATTTGTAAGCTTTCCATGTGGCTCTATCATATGTTTAAATGAACTTAGTACCATGTGTGCCAGCCCATACACAAATGAATGCTTTGCTGGCCAGCTGATGCTTATATGGCATATGGCCAACATATATTGCAGGTATATAAATATGACGGGGCCAAGGTGTGGGCATGGAATTTTTCTGCAGGTAAGCCCTTTTTCCCACTGTGACCAAATACATCATGTGCACATTGGGCTTGTCCAAATTAAGGATGGTGAAGACACAGAACA
The DNA here is from genome assembly GCF_028583425.1 of Eublepharis macularius. Classification (NCBI taxonomy): domain Eukaryota; kingdom Metazoa; phylum Chordata; class Lepidosauria; order Squamata; family Eublepharidae; genus Eublepharis; species Eublepharis macularius. Next base: position 35,855,080 of record NC_072800.1, read on the forward strand.
GACTGGTGAGGGAAATTACTTAGACTAAGCCCATGCATGGAGTACTCAGAGGCACCTGGTGAAGCAACAATGGGATTGCAGACAAGCATGGTAATCCTAGACCTCTGGACTTTTTAGAACTGGCCTTGTTTCTACTTTCAGGAGTGAATGCCTATGAGAGGAGGCTCTTTCAGGTGCAGTTCGGAAAGGGAATATGGAGTTGGCTATTAGCAGGAGCCAGCAATGACAGACAACACAGACCAAACCATACTCGGCTCTACCAATCCAGCTTACCTCTTTCAATTTCACATTCAGGAGAGGAAGCCCCACTGCATTCACTCCGAGGTCCGAGTAGAGGAAATATCCCAAACTCAGACAGTGAGATGGGGCTAGAGAGATCCAGGCTTCTAGGTCGCACCACTGGGAGAAACTGAGTTGTCATATCAAAAGGGCTTGTTGGACCTGAACTAAAACTGGATACAGACTGTGTTTCAGAGTCTTCTTCAGACACAAAACTGTTGCAGTTATCATCCTCAAATACTTCTGAAGCCACTGTGTGAACATTCAAAGATAATGTTAATTAGCAAAGATAATACCCCCTTTAGTATCTATTTACCAACACCCCTGGTTGTACTTAGACTGCACACCCACCTATCCCCAAAGGGTGAAGTTAAAAATTACAATACATTAAAACACAACATTTTTCCTGTGCTATAAGGCCAGCACAGAAATTAGGGAAAAACTAAGAAACTATACAGCACCTAGGGACATATTCAGACATCAGTCGACAGAGGCACAACTTTCTTTGTTACGCTTATGTTATGCAGTATGCATATATATTTATTTTAAGATTTGTAAAATACTATGGATCTTGCCTGTTCTATAGATTTCTGAGTCTGTGAAATCTCAGACTACAAGCTAAGAGCCAGACCCCAAGAGTCCCTTGACACTTGCCCTTCAGCTCATGCCTCTAGCTAGTTCTGATGTTAAAAGCTACACATGCAGAGGGGAGGGGCAAAGCCTCTACTCCAGCTCCAACCAGGGCCAGCTTAGAACATAGAATGAAAAACAGTAACAATTCAAACCAATATTTCTGCACATTTGATCCATTTCTTGACAAAAAGCAGTACTGAAATCAAAAGCATTTATGAAGATGAATTGTAGCTTCAACCCTGCTGTCTAAATATCTACAATTTCCAAAGCCTGTAGACCATTTAAAAACAAGACTACTGTGGATTTCAGAAAACAAGGAAGGCAATAAAGCATATCTAAATTTTAACCATGTAAAGAATTCACAACTGGACATGATTTTCCATAGTAGTTCAGAAACTCCTTCTACACAGGTCAATTTCACCAGTTCAGTTCCCATACTGCAGCGGGGGGGTTTTTTGGTGACCATCTGCACCCAATCTGCTGCCATGAGTAGTCACTCTGGCCACTACATGGCTTTTCTACAGCTTTCATGGGAGCACTTATACCCCAACAGTTTTTTAACATCTGTTTTGCAGCCAGCTGTTTCCCCGTGCATACTTTATTCCCTTTTTTGTGTGTTCTATCCTTTTTCCTACCCTCTCTTGCCCCCTGCCAGCCCACTGCATTGTGATTGTCTACACTTGTCTATCCAGCCACTCCCTCTCCCCTCTTTTCCATCCTCCCCCCCTCCCCTTTCCTCTTTTTTTTTTTTAATTAAGTCCAGCACAGGTTCGATGAATTGCTGGTTTGAAAGCATGCAGGTATGGCTGGGAATAATGTATAGAAGGCTAAATATATGGATACTAGAAATAAAGATTTTAATACCAAGTTTTATATTCTCTTTTTATCCCATGGTGGAGAAACAATAATAATAACAGCGCTTATATACTGCTCTTCTATTCAGATTAGTGCCTCACCCAGAGTGGTGAACAAAATAGTGTTGTTATTATCCCCACAACACAGCTGGGGAGCTGGGGCTGAGAGGAGTGGCTTACCCAAGGCCACCAACTGAGCTCATGGCAGTAGTGGGATTCAAACCAGTAGAGTGCTGATTCACAACCAAACCATTTAACCACTGTGCTACAGCAGCTCAGATGCTTGGGGGCAACAGACGAGGCAGGAACTGAGATTTGCCAGAAATGCATTGTTGCTCCAATGAGATGATCATTTCAAAATAAAATTTCTTTTTAAAAATATTTATATTTGTTTCTGGGAAAGAACATTTCCTTGTCCATGTGAGTGATTTAAGTGCACGCATGAACTCCCCCCTTCCTCTATTGTTTTCACTGCTTGGCTGGCTAATAGGCAGTTCTCACAGCCAATCACATGTGGAGTTCCTTAAAAGGAAAAAGAGGAGCACAGGCAAAATCAGCAAATCAGGATCAACAAAGGGAGGGATGGAAGGGTGGAGAAGCTGAAATCCAGGAAATAGGTTGATCCAATGCTCTAGCAATTCAGCACATGTGCAAAAAAGAAAGGGCAGGCGCTGTGACACCACAAATGATGGCATTGGCGACAACAACACAAGTACTCATGATCCCTACTCATTTTGACACAGAGCAGACTAAAAAAAAACCCTGCAGCCCTGCTGACCAAACATGAGAGGTACAAACGGCCACACAGAAGCCAATGCCATGCCTTTCAGTTTGACTTCAGGGACAGTGAGGAATTATGTCCCTGGTGCCGAAGGGGCTAGTAAGTCATTCAGTTTATACTGGGATCCTGAAGAATAGTCCCTCTTTTGTTCAACTTTTTCATATCCCAAGATGATTGTAGAACATTTCTTCCCCTGGCAACCGAAGCCACAGGCATACTTACTGGAGATGTTATCTGACTCCAATTTGCATGCCAACAGGTCTTCCGCGGGCACGTTGTTGCCTTCTGCACCCACCCCACATCCTCTGGGCCCCATTGAAGAGGCCCGTCTCCTCTCGTGTATCTCATCAGAGATCATCTCCAGATTCTTTAAGGCTGTTTTGTATTCACCCTTTGCCAAGGATAGCTTTGCTTGAAGATCATCCACAGTCTTCTTTAATTGCTAATGAAGAAATCAGAAAAGACTTCTTTACTAAGACAAATCACCCAGGCAGTATTTCATCATTACAGCAAAATTTACATTGACTGAGGCTACTGGGACATAAGTTTTAAAAGTGTCAGATATGCAGCATCTGAAGTCAGCTTGCAGTGCTAGTACAGAGTGTTGGACTAGGAACAGGGAGACCTGGATTCAAATCACACGCCATCCATGAAGCTCACAGGGTGACCACAGGCCAGTTACATTCTCTTGGCTTAACCTACCACACAAGATTGTTGTGAGGATAAAATGTGGGATGAGTGAACTAAGTATGCTGTCCTGAATGCGTTTACTCAAGATGACAATTTGTTCAAAGTCGAATCCTACCGATTTCACTCAAAGAATGCTAAGGACAGACAGCGTTCTGCCGCTGAAAGCAATAGAACTTTAATACTACATTCAGGGCTTGCTTGCACTCAGGCATTTAACTTAACAAGCATCTTCCTGTACGGACTAAGACATCAGCGGATCAGGAGTAGAATGCAGCCACACAAAGAAGAAATGAATGTTCGTGTGAATTTAAATAGGGGTGTTTTTTTTCCAAGTCAGACAATTCGTCTATCAAGGTCAGTGTTTCCTACTCAGACTAGCAGCAAATGCTGAGGATTAAACTTGGGCCCTTCGGTGTGCAAACAGATACCATCTAGATTTGGCATGCTCTGCAACATCCACTTGTTGGGGTGGAGGAAGTAATTGTATTTGATACATACCTCTAGCTGTACATAGTATTTTGCCTTAAGTTCAAAGTAAGGCCTGTGGAGAAAGCAAAAGAGAAAAAAGCCACTTTTAATGAAAAAATCCATGGTTAAAGGACAGAGAAAGAGACTTTGGACAATCCTTGAAAAGTCTTTCTTGCAAATGATCAATTCACATGCAACTATTTCTAACAAATTCTGCTCCCCTCTTCCTCCGTCTCAGTTCTGCTACTATAGAGAACCAGCATCATCTATTCTAGTGTGATGCAGTCATAGTTAGAAACAGGATCAAATCCTAACTCAGTATGAAAGTTATGTATGGGAGTGACTTTTGACCACTCTCTCTCAACCTAGCCTACCCTCACGGGCTGTTGTGAGAACAAAATGGCAGGGGAAAACTGGATGTAGTAGCCAAGACTCCTTAGGGGGTGGGTAGGATGCCAAATCATAACAGTATCATAATTCAGGGGGTGGAAGACAGCAGACTGCTCACCCAGGGTCTGGGAGAGAAGCCCTTACCACAATGGACTCACAAGGGCTTGCTTATGTTACTGACAGCGTAGGGAAGATTAGTCCCAAGGGCTCTCAGACTAAATTTGTATTTTAAAAATAGGCTTAAAAATTAAAGAGCCACTACTAAGTTCTGCAGGATCCCTGCCTTACCCTAGTGCCTGTATGAAAGCACAGAAAGAGAATCTCAGACAGCATTTACACAGATGCAGCATCATGGATAAATGCATCCTACACAATGCAGTTAAGCACACTTAAACACTTGAAAATTCAGGGGCTTAAATTGCTGTCCACACCTGCACACAAAAGAATAAGATGCACAGCAGCATTCCCCATGCTCTACAACACAACATGGGGAAAAGTTTAGACTGAGAAATGTTTAAGTACAACCAAGCAGCCTTAAATTATTCTTCACTTGCCTGTTCTTTTTTATTTTGCAAGAGACAGGCTTATTAGCTCTGTCTTGCTAGTTTTTGATTGTACAGCCTGGATAGTGAATTCTGAGAAACTGCAGAAATACACACACACAAAAATGCAACAGCCTTTATATATCCTGCTTTACATACCTGGAGTTCGTGGCAATAACTTAGGTATTTTCATGACCGAACTAAGTTTTGGAATAAAAATCACTACAGGCTTTTTAATGCCAGTGGCTGTAGAACTGGCAAGAAGCACATGCAGCCAAACATCTGTGCAAATTCCATTATTATTTGCAGCATTTCTGCCTTCCCCTGGAGCACCCAGCTGCCTGAACTAGGATGCTGAGGCTCCCAGAGTCCTTTTATTTTCCCTCCCCACAACTCCTTCATTCTTTAGCCCTATTCTCGCTTTTGCTCCTTGATAACTCCAACACCAACGGATGATCTGCGTGTATCAAAGAGCCTTCACAGAGCGAACATGTGTGTTCATACAATGTTCATGCATTCAGTTGCAAGTCTGCATGCATGTGTGAAGTGGTCCATATAATATGCCACAAACAGCCGCACGTACTTGGATTTATTTATAGCTCTTTTCAGTTTCTTCTCCAGCTGTTTCATTCTGCTCATGGCAGCATTGTATTTGGCTGCCGTCTCCTTGTGCACCAACTCGCTTCTGGTTTTCGTCTGTTCTGCTTCCATGACCTTTACAGCAAAAGGTAACAAAAAACAGTTTGGAGTTCAAGCAGCCTCAAGCCTGTCATGTACGATTCTTTTCACATCCCCAAAGGGCCATTTTTTCCCATACGTTCCCATGAGTCAAATGCTGGTTGGCACTTTTCACATGTTCACCCACTCAAGAAAGCATCTGTGGGAATATATTCCTTCTATAATGGCTCCCACTTCATGGAATATGAAGACAGCACCATCTTTAGAAGGTGCTGGAAGGCTATTTGCAAGGGCTATTAATGGGTTTTAAGCTGCAGGCATCAGAAGGGCAGTTAATGGAGTTTTATTGTATTTTGTGTGTTTGAGTCTTAAGACATGAGAGGCATAAATGGCCATTTTCACACTGCTTACTGGCCACAGAACATCGCGCCAAGCTCCCGGAACAGCAGCGTCTTCCTGATGCAATTTCATCTTCCTGCCGTTCTCGCGTGAAATCACACCAGGAAGATGCTGTCATTCTGAGAGCTTGGCGTGATGTTCTGTGCCCGGTAAGCAGTGTGAAAACTGCTGATATCTCTATAATAAATACATAAACAAATAAATAAGCAATTTATTATTTATTTAGTCTGCCTTTCTCACTGAGACTTCAGGCAGATTACATAATGTAAGTCAGTTCAATTAACAGGATGTTGAGACATCTAAAAGCAATGGAAATGGAAGTTGCAAATGCTTAGTTAGAATTCACTCACTTTTAAAGTAATGTCGCATTAAGGACATACTAATGACCACTTGAAAAAAAATTCTGATTTCAGGATGCTGAAATGCAAATACATAATAATAATAGGTGACTTCTGTATAAATAAATGCTGATAATGTCATAACTTGGACCTTGAGGAACAGAAGCAGAAACCTTTCTTAACTTAAACAAAGTAGTGGCCAGCATCTGGTTAAATATTGCTGGAGCTGCTTGGAAACATTAACTACAAGAAAGAAAGAGAAATGGAGGAGAACATTGCCAGTTCCTACAGCACAGGTGGACAGCAGGCTCTGGATACTGTCTAGGGAGCCCAAAAGCGTAGGAAAATCAAAAAGAGTCCAGTAGCACCTTTAAGACTAACCAATTTTATTGTAGCATAAGCTTTCGAGAATCAAGTTCTCTTCGTCAGATGCATGATACAGAGACGACCAGTTTCTGTACCATGCATCTGACGAAAAGAACTTGATTCTCGAAAGCTTATGCTACAATAAAATTGGCTAGTCTTAAAGGTGCTACTGGACTCTTTTTGATTTTGCTACCAAAGACTAACACGGCTAACTCCTCTGCAAAAGCGTAGGACCAGACTTATTAAGGGGGGGGGGCAGGAATGGTTGTCTCTCATCAGATGTCTGTTTTTAAAGCAGGGGGAGCACTGCTGCTCAGCAGAGAGGGAGCTGATCATTTCTGGCTGCTTCCAAACCTAAAGTACAGATCACAGAACACTACTAAAATTAGTGCAGCTCTGAACATGTGACCAGGAGGTATCCGGTCTCAGCTTAGACTGTAGTGGCTCTGATTGTCTGTAGCCATCACTGCCAGCACAGACATGCTTGCATTAATGATGTCATTAGCAGGCAAACAACATCTGGAGGACTCTGGTCTGGTGTCCTTTTGGTTGAGGAACCTGATGAGGTCCCCATTACACTTCTCCTCCCCCACCTAGCAATATAATTCTTGTGGGAAGTGCAATTTTTTTTAAAAAAAAAAAAACAATATTCCAAGAAGAGACTTCTATGTTGGATTTTTACAGCCTGGTTTGGAAAAGTGTGGTGGGATTTCTACACCATATTCACTGTGAGATCTATAAGTTACAATATAAACATTATATTAGAAGTAGGGAAAGCATTTGTGCAAATAAATTCAGCTGATTTCCTTCTCACTTCTACAAACCAGCTGTCACTGAAGTAGTGCATGTGAGAACCCAGTATTCTACAAGACAATCAACCCCATTAGGGTTGCCAGATCCCCTTACCTTCCTGATGAGAGGGGGAGACTGGCCCTCAACTTCGGGGACGTCTTTATGAGCACATATCCCATGCGCTCATGGGACATCATTGTGACATCATTGCACAGGGCAGGAATGCTTCTGTGCTTCGCAGCAGGCCGATTTTGGCCCCAAACGGGTCCAATTCAGCCTGTTTGAGGCCCAAATCAGCCCGCTGCGAAGTGCAGGAGTGCTCCCAGGAAGCCTGTTCCCACCTCTCCCCCACCACACACTGGTCAAGTGAGTGGTGGCGGGGAGCAGGGAGTGGGAGCGGAGGATCCCCCACTCTCACCGGGGGACCTGGGATCCCCACCTATCCTCCAGCCCCAAATAACCAAGTATTCCACTCAATACGCAAGCATTCCACTTGATACTCAACCGCAAGATGACCCTGATAAAGGTCTTACCCTCTGAGTAGCATGGTTGAGCATCTCTTGCCAGGCAGAATCAAACTGACGCTTGTCATCCTCCAGTAGCCGCTGCTCTGCGAGGGAAATGGTCTCTTTAGCAGCCCGCAGCACCTCTGTGGCCCTCTGGAAATCCTGTGTGGCCTTCTGAGCTTCCAGCTGCGCCTAAATTGAGAGATTCAGAAGTTGGTAGATTACAACCAACTTAAGGAGCCAAATCTAAGTTTTATTTAGAAAGGTGAGAGGGTGTCTGGTCCCTCCCAATTATGAATTGTATCCTTAAATGCCACTGAACAGCAACTTTAATTTTTTTAAAATTTAACACTCAACACAATATGCAATAATAAGCAATGCTATTGCTAGTATAATTTCTCAGCATACAGTTCTTTCATTCAGTCTCCCAAAAACTCTGACTAAGTTAGGCAGAGAGACAGCAGTTCCGCTATGGCATATAGCCATCGCATGAAGATGCTGACATCTTCCAGTACCTTCCAAGTGGCAGCCATAAGTTGTAAGTGCTAGGCTAAAGAAATTCATGGGATGGTGGGCAGGGGCAAGGAAAGAGAGCACATGTATTTTAAAAAAGAAAATAAAGCAATTTCTATTTAAAGTTTGAGAACATGTGACACAACAAAGTCAATCATTCCGTATGTACCTTTGCTATCTAGAGTTTGCCTGTCAGTTGGTCAAAAGAACACAATTTTATCCACTGAAATTTTCGGTTTGGCAACAATCATGCAAATACTTCTGAAACCAATGAAGTATAAAGTATCAGGCAAGTCCATTTCCCCCCAACCCAAGATGTGCAAAACTGAAAAATAAAAAATGGTAAAACTATAGAGTTTTTGGAGATTCCTAGAGAGAACTGTTGTCATTTCTGGGTTTTTCCCAGAACTGATGTCACGCCATCAGCCCAACGGCCTTTTTTATTTTTTTTCCACTGCTGCTCGAAGTGGAAGCAGGAAACAAGAGGCAGGGATGCCCAACCACCACCAGGGGGCCGGCAACCCTAGTCCGCAATGTATATGTCTGTAGCATCTTAAAGCAGCCTTGCCATACTTAACTTATGCATCACATGCAAGTTACCTGCTATATTCCTTTGGCTATATAAGATATTTAAATGGCCTATTATAATTGCCATAGAATCCTTAAACAATCATTGGCCACATTACCAAAAAAGAAGTGTGGTACAGGGGCCAAGGTTGACAACAAACTAGAGGAAGGGGCTCATAGATGCGAAAAAATCCACACTCCCTCCACAAGTGATCAGACCCCCCCCCCCACCACCACCACCAGAGCTGCTTTGGGCTCAGTCCAGGTACCAGAATTTTTTATTTCAACATGTGGCAATCCTAGGAGGGGCCAAAAGTGTGAACTAGCAAACTCCCAGGTCCAATCTCACCCCAACCACAGACAATCCGCTCATCTCTACTTTGAACACTTGAAACGTGCCTCTATACATCTTAAGAATTGTTGTTATTATTGCGCCCCAAGAGGAAAGAACCTCCCCAATGCACTACAGAAACCTAAACTGCCGCAATATAATCATTACATTTCTTTTCTCCTTCCCTTGCTTCTTAAAAAAAGCTACTGAACATTAAATGATTTTCAAAATGGGTTTTTGAAAAACAAACAAGAAATGCAATGAAATATTGAAGCATTTTCTTTAATTTAGGGCTTCCTGATCTGTGAACAATTCTGTTTAGCAGACTTTATTAGAATAAAGAGGACAGATGATTACTTACCACAGCAGAACAAAAAGAAAAGAAAGCTAATTATTTTAAAGAGTTACATCCTTAAAATGTTTTCCTCTGAAGTACAAGAAAGAACCAAATAATGCATCATATAAATCAGTAGTGTGCCTTGCGGGGAACAGACATATATGCACAAGGGTCCCTTCATCTGCCATAAAATGCTGGAATATGAGAACGATTTTTTTAAGTCTAAATTAGGAACAAAATTGCAGATGTTTATCATCATCTCCATGGCACTGTGTGAAACTACTACATATTGGACTATGCATGTAATATTCTTGCCCAATTCCCCCTTGAATGCAATCTCTCATATTATATACTTGAAAATGGAAGATCCCTTTACTGGGTATTTTGCCATGTATTGCAAGTGAGCCATTTACAACATGGTTGCTAGGCAGCCATATTGCTTCTAGCTACAGATATTGAATGTTGTCTTTCTCCATTACTGACAGATTCAAGTCAAGCATGGATGAAAGGGGCTGGGATAAAAAGTAGTCAATGAGGTAGATCTTAAATATTTGAAAAAGATATACCAATCCATCAGAGCTTATTTTACAGCTTGTTTGTGTCACCGAGGCCTACCCTACATAACAGCAAAGGAATAGCAAGATCCATCATGTATTAAGGTTGGATTTCTTCACAATGAATCGTTATACAGTTCTGATACCTAGGGATGCCTGTCCCCCGCCAGGGTTGGGGGATCCCCTGCTAGAACCCTCAACCCCCGCCCCCACTTACCTGGCCAGGGGGATGGGGGGGATGCACCTCCCAGGACATGCTCCCGAGTGACACGGCATGTTCCTGCCAGATTCAGGCCCAAATCAGGCCTCTGCGGCACGCAGGAGCATTGCTGTGATCCACAGCAGCCTAATTCGGGCCAAACAGAGCTGCTGCGGAGTGCGGCAGTGCTTCCGCACTCTGCAGTGGGCGGATTCGGGTTAAACTGGGCCCAATTCGGCCCCCTGATGAGCACAGGAGCCCTCCCAGAGTGGCACATGATCCATGCAATGACATCACTTCCCGGAAGTGACACCTTCGTGCACGCACACAGCATGCATGCAACATGGGAAACTATGCAGTAGGTGCCGGGCCTCTGACCTCCAACTGGGGGGTCGGGGAACCTGGCAACCCTACTACCTCAAAGTAAGTTTTCAGATATTTACTTGTTTCCGTCTCCATTGATTATGATAAAAGATTAGCACATTTTACACACACACATAGAATCTATAAAACAAGTAGAAAAATTTATAGCCTCATTTACTCTAATTTTGGTAAAACATGCTAATTAATAAAGGTTTTGAACATCTGCATTTTTGTTAAGCAAGCCTAAGCACAGAATTTACCCACTTTGGAAGTGGTTTCAGAGCAATTTGAAAGGAGAAGGAATGTAAAAAATTTGTCAGATATGCCTGGAACTTAGAGACAATATTATCATTTCTTCATCTTCTGCATTTTGAGCTTCCTTTTTTTCTCTGTTTAATTTAAATTACGCCTGGTTCTGGTTCTGCCCAAATAATACAGCTTCCTATGCCGCTTACTGAACACAGACCCGGTGTTAGCTATAGATGCAAGCTTAACTCCAATGATCACTTTTATGATTCTTTTGCCATATAAGTGAGATTTCAGTGACACATACAACATCTAGTCATTCCATATCTGTGCAAAGAAAATAAAATATGCAAGAACTTTCTATTTTCCCTCCTAATTAATTAATTAATTAATTAATTAATTAATTAATTAATTAATTAATTAAACTGATTTGATTTTTGCCTGCCCTCCCCACAAGCTGGTTCAAGGCTGGTTACAACATTTTAACAACAATAAAACCAGGGATTTTTTTTCTGGGAAAAGAGATGGTGGAACTCAGTGGTGGAAGACCACACAATGATGTCACTTTGGGTCAGCTGGAACAAGGGGGGGGGGTTTAAAGTTTAAATTGCCCTTGGCGAAATGGTCACATGGCCAGTGGCCCCGACCCCTGATCTCCAGACAGAGGGGAATTTAGATCAGGGGGCGGGGCCACCGGCCATGTGACCATTTTTAAGAGGTGCCATAACTCCATTCCACCGTGTTCCCGCTGAAAAAAAGCCCTGAATAAAACAATTTAAAATATAGTACATAGAAGTAAAAGCAACCATGTTATCAAGTTAAAACAGATTATCCAAGATGGCTATCAGTTGTCTTCATGAGCTATTCTCTTTTAATTTGTGACACTGCTACATCTTCTTAGCTGTATCATATATCTCAACTCCAGTTCCATATAGTTTTGACTGAAGTCCAAAAGTATTACAACTGCTGAGCTATCAGTACTGAGAAATACATCTATAAGACCCAAGCTATCTTGACCATCCTTCAGCAAGTCAAAGAAATTGACTAGTGCAGGGTGCAACTATACAGGTACTTTAGGGCAGAGATGGACCAGGTAAAGCAAAACCCTACTCACATTTTGGCGATGGTAATAGAAACTTGAATGTAGGGCTTCCCTCACATACACATATGGTAAAAAAATTCTGATAAGTTGTAGTGGCAAGTTAATTTATCTTAAATGCCTCATTAATTTAAAAAACAAACACTAACTTTATTTTACAATCATTTTAAGGCAATGTATACTACCTAACCATTAACTACCCCTGGCTAGATTGATAGAAAAGAAAAAAAGAATAGTATGCAGGATTTCAGAAAGAGTGTGTACTCATTTATTTCCAAACTCATGTTGCTCTGAAGCCCAGCAGTCAACTTTAAATCAGCTAAAAGCCAAGGACTTTCCCCATAATTCTACACACCATCACTGTTTTGGAAAGGTAAAGCTGGTCAGGTTTAGAAGTATAACTAGTGGTCAGCCTTTTACACATACTTCTCACCACTATCATCTTTCCTCATCTTGTCTGCCTCGATCTTGCACCAGCACCAACTTCAATCACCTGCTCTCTACCATTTAAACTACCTTCTGATATGTTACTGCTTGTCCTCAAATGCCCGTTCACATGTCAAAACAGCTGCCTAAATATCCCTGAGATTAGAGTCGTCATCTTCCACCACCCAAAGGTCATTGCTGCTTCTACACCCTTTCCTCATAGCTGCTTGAGGAAGCAAACTTCAAATTCAACACACGCTTTGGCACTTGTGCTGCTAACTTAAATGGAATGGATGAAAAGGTTAACAGCTGATACTGCTTTCCTCAGTACAGTCTAAGGACATTGGTCTTCTAGCCCTGAAGATGGTTCCTTAAGAGATGCACAGAGGAAGATAAATGACCCAATCTAACCCTTGGATTTGATGTTTGACAGCCCTGCTTTACACCATCTCGCATAAAGGCCAATATTATTGTATTACAGAGAGCTAGGGTCTCACTTATATTAGGGGAGCTGAAGTCTTATGACCCTTATTAATTTTGCTTTCTCATTTCCTCTCTCACCACTCTGGTAATGTGTCTCTCAATAGCTCTGATTGACATATTTTTATAAACTTGCCATTATCATATGAAAGCAACAAAACTAAGGGATTTGCTGACATTGAGCCATGTTTGACATTTTAGAGGCATTGGTTAAGTTTCCAGTTCCAAGTTTCAAGAATTACCCATGTTAAATAAAACCACAAAAAGCATTCCTTTCAGCCAGCTTGTACCATTTTGGGTTCCCTACCAATGGGCAGTGCTGTCGCACATCTGAGTTTTCCGTTTGGTTCTGTATGGTTTCTAGTTGTTGATCTGTGTCCTGGGGAAGCTGACTGTTTAATTGTTGCAACTATTTTACGATCTGTTCTCGACAGCACTCGGAAACCTTTTATTCAAGTTGGTACATTAAACAAGTGTGTTACAGTTCCTCTTTCAGACCTTTAGATGTAAGATGGAGGGCAACAGGAACAGCATCATGTCTAGAACAGTGATTTTTTTGTGGAATTAAAGGGACAGCCCTGGACATCATCTGCTGGGTGATGACTATGATTCATTCAATTTGACAAGTCTTTTCTAAGATTACTTGGAGAATGCAGGTGAAGAAGTATTAATAGTCACTTAAAACAAAAAGGAACAATTGCTAAGCATTATTACATGAATGGCAATGAATATTACTGTTCCAAACCTACACACATTTCCTCTGGAAATCTGCATAGAATTCAGCGACCACTATAGCTGGAGAACTCCATACCAAGGCTGTGGGATATGTTTTCCCTGCCTCCCAAACTCTCCTGCTGGTTGCTAGCACTTGGCTGGCAACTCTAGTGTAGAACCAACAGTCTCACAAGTCTATGCACATGTGACTTCATAAAGTCAGGAACCAGGCTGTGACTGCAGATAGTGCTCTGTTTGGACTTATAAAGCAATGATCCAGCTTCCCTTTCACAAAGAATATTCAGACAAGGGAGAGGGAGAGGTGCTAGATAGTCTCCGCCCATCCAATGGGACGTACCCATTTCCCCTTCCCACTGCTGTCCACTGAGCCCAGTGTTGTTTCTTAGGGTCAGCAGACTTTATGAACAGCATAGAGAGCCAAGTGGAGTTCTGCAGTGGGAGAAGGAGAACTGAAGGAAATCACTACCCCCTCTTCTGCAAACAGAAAGGCCATTCCATCAGAGGAAGTGTGTGGTTGGATACAGGCCATAGGTTTTAATAGATAACACACTGAACATGCTTCAAAGTGTGTAAACAGCAGAATTGTGCAAAAAAATTGGGAGCCAATACCATTTCATTCATATTTCCAGATAAGAATGTTAAGACTTTTTCCCAGTGATTTATACTATTTTCCCCAAAACTCCAAATATGACCTCAAACAGTTTCATTGAAGAATTTACTTAAAATCAAAGAGAAATTTCATTGTCTGCACACAGAAAGATCACCAGCAGCAGCCCAGCAAAGACAATGCCTTGAGGAGGAAAGCCTCTTGGGGCTCTAGCAGATACATCACTGGAAACCCTCCAAATCTAGCTCATTCAGGACAGCTATAAATACTCAAGAGCACTGGGAATTAAAGCCCTTAAGGGCAATCCCTTTCACTCAACTCCCTCCATGCTTCTAAAGCCAACTGAAATAGTGATGTCAAGGCTCATTTTCCTGCAAACAGATGATGCTCTTGCGGGAGTTTCTCCACCCCATAGAAGATATATCAACATTGCTTGCCCCTTTCTGTTATGTCAAAGGAATCACCCAAGGTAGTAAAATCCAAGTTCAGGAACCCACAATTACATCTATGGTACAAAAATGTGAAACAGGAAACTAATTAAATGCACAGTAAGCCGCCTTGTATAGTCAACACCATCTGCTAGCAGGTTATTTGTGCAGAGCCAAGAAAATCCTGTGATTACAGCTGACTCTCCCTCTAAATGGTGGGGGGTGTGGTGGGGGGAGAACTGCAGTGATTTGACAAGAACTGTCTCTCCCAACAAGCAGTTGCATAGAACATGTGTTAAGGTTAAATATCATAATAAGAATCAAAATTATAAAGTCCTGAAAATAAACCTACTGTGTTTCATAAAGCAAGTGTAATCTTCATTTTGCAGTCATGGTTACATTTAACATCACCCTCTCCAGCTAAATTTAAACACCTATCAGCACGAAGGTGTTACAGACTGCTAAATTCGCATCATCTGAGATGGTCCAAGTCAATATAATTATCTGGGGTGGAATGCGCTCCGACTCTCACACTCCAAGCACCTGAAAGCATGCTTCCAGGATCTCAGGGCCACTTCACACATGAAAAGGACAACAACAACAACACCCCACTTTTTCTTTTTGTATCTCTGAAGGGAAAACGACAGAGACCCATTTAGGGTTTGACAAACCCTTCCCCAACACAAAGACACTAATAAAGACATTTAGAAAAACAAACCATGTTCAGTGAAATGGAATCTCAATCATCTACTAAAGCATCAGTGATCATCCTTGAACCAATGAACCAATGAAGGAATACTCAGGTCTTTGAAAGGAAAAAAATCAGGTGCTCAGAACCATGGAGTAAGTGGCAGCCTGCACAATGCATCTGAACAGAGAACAGTTTACACATCTGAGCCAAGAGAAAGCCAGCAGGATCAAACCTGGAACAGCAGAAGTCTTCCATATAGTACACACTAGAACAAGGAGACTCACCATGAATATTGCCAACAAGGGAAACTCCCACAACCAGGTTCATGTCCGTTTAGTTAATCACAATGCAAGATAATGGGCAAGAGACTGATTTCTCTTTATCAGGAGGAGACGGCCTACTTTCCATTTACTAACCCCTAGGACTCAACGCCATGTTCCCTTTTCATTGTTTTTGACTTTTGTTTCCTGCTGATTAGGAATATATATTCAGATACTAACAAAATGAAAAGGGGCATTTTTATTAATCTGGGGATATTCAATACTACTCTGAAAAGTTCTCTGTGCCATGGGTCCACCAGTGCCTGTCTTCCTCTGCCTGTAATTTTGGTTGCCAAACACAAGCCTCTGTGCTTGCTGTGCCATATACTCTACCTGCTTCTGCCTACTCAACCATGTTGCCTGCCTTCCGGGGTTGCCAAATATCTCCTGACAACCACTTTGCAAACAACAGTTTTATTTGCCTGGAATAGAGTTGCCAGCCTCTAGGTGGTGGCTGGAGATCTCCCAGAATTACAACCTATCTCCAAGCCACAGAGATCAGTTCCCCTGGAGAAAATGGCTGCTTTGGAGGATAAACGCTATGGCATTATACCCCACTGAGGTCCTTCTCCTCTCCAAACCCTGCCCTCTCTAGGTTCCACACACACACCCCAAATCTCCAGGAATTTCCCAACTTGAAGCTGGCAACCCTAGCTTGGAAAAGGTAGGCTTTCTCCTGCCTGTCTGAAATTGGGCAGGGGGGAGGCAGAAGAGATTTTCTTTGAAGTAGGGTATAGTCTTTGAGCATTCTGTCCCAATTGGATGGGGACAGGATTACAATTAAAAATGTGTTTTCTGTTGAAATGAAAAAACAAACTGAGCAACAAAAAACAGCTGTTTACATAAAGAAACTGGGTATCACTTTAAAACCTAGAAAAAGGTATAAACACATCCTTACTACTGCTCATACAGTGGTATACTTTTCAACAACTAAGACCACAGAGAGGGAGGCTTGGAAAGGCCTCTGCCTGGTATCCCGGATAGAGGGATCCAAGTTTCTGCTGCGGTCAGTCAGTGGCAACAGCACAGGGCTAAAGAGACCCCTGGTCTGATTCAATATAAAAGTGACTCATAAGATACACTCCGCAGAACCAAAGGATGTTTTGCTCAGCATCCCAACCAATCATTATACGTGAAAATATCTTGCGGCTGTCCTTGGAGCAACTGCTTTCCTAAGAGAGCCTTTCCCACAAACTAAGAAAGAGGGAGTTCATAGGTTACTTATGCAAACCTTATCACAACGGACAGCAGGCAGAGGCTATCCATTTCAGGCTAGGAACAAACAGCGAAATGCCAGCTGACCGTAAAATGCACATTTGTCACTTCCATGGTAAACGCTATTTCTCAACACGATTGCATCAGCAGTAACAGGCTTTTGGACTCTTCCCACACACATGAAAGGGTACTCGTCCTTAACAGTGATCTTTATACACGCTGAACAAAGAGGGACTACAGTATGGGCTTGTTAGTATTGGCAGATACATCCCCATTGAGAATGTCAGCCTTAAAAAACATATTCAGAGCATCCTATCCCAAGCGCCTTCGTATCCACAGATACCCTACTGAGTACAAAGGAAATGAATTGTTCTCTGGCTTGACCTCCTCATCCAGGAATAATAAAGAGAATTCAGAGGGAGGGGCTGATGATACAGCTAAAAAGCAAGGCTTAAAGCCCCATGAATTAGAATATTATGTTGTGATATTCTTTAACACAAATTCAATAAGAAGGCTGTCCAATAGTCATAGTTTTCTACAGGCCATGGGAGACTCAGGATCAAATCCTAGCTTGCCATTAATCTCACTGTGCGACCATCATGGTTGTCTAGGGATAAAGGGGCAAAGGGTGCTACCCTCCACCCCCACCCCGCATCCTAAATTTACTGAAAGGTTTATATAGATCTTGACACATACATTCTTCCAGCTAGGCGGCAAGTTTTGCTTCTATTCTGAAGCACTGGTTTTGGGGGGGGGGGAGTCAGCTGGCTGAAAGTAAATAAATTGAAATTGACCCCTGACACTACGGAAATGATGCTGATTGGAAAAGCAGAGATCTTGAAGGACATTGTGCTTCCGACCTTTGATTGACCCTGGATGAGTAGAGGTTATACTCAATCCAGGACTGCTGCTAGAGAAAAAAGTAAATGCAACTGCAAAAAAGGCCTTCTCCCAATTCAGAGTAGCCTGGAAAATGGCTCCCTACCTTGACACAGTCGATCTAGCCACCTGAATTCATGGCACAGTAACATTGAGATTAGACTACTGTAATGCACTCTGCATAGGTCTGCCCTGAAAGTTGACACAGAGACTCCAGCTGGTGCAGATCACTGCATCTCATTAGGAGCCAGATGGAGCAGGCGCATCAGTCACATTCTGCAGTCACTCCATTGGCTTCCCATCAGTTACTGGGCTCAATTCAAAGTCGTGACTATCACATTCAAAGCCTTCCATGGCTTTGGCCTCTCATATCTATGTGACCACCTCTCCCCCTCCGTTCTGTCACAGCAGGTTCACTCGTCTGGACTGGGCCCTCTGGAGATACTGCCCTGCAGCTGGGCAAAATAAACAGCTGCCCGCACACGTGCTCTCTCTGTGGTGGTCCCTACCTTATGGAACGGCCTGCCTGAGGAGGTCAGGAAAGCTCCCACCCTCCTGGCTTTCTGCAAACAACGCAAAAGTGAATTATTCAGGAGGACTTTCTACCCAAGACACAGGGATGCGCCGTAAGAAGTAGCTCCGAGAAATGCATTGGTAAGGACAGAGACTGCACACTTTGCTGGGTGCCGTCTGTTGATATAGACATATGCCTACTAAAGAGCTTTCCATGTTGCTAAACAGCCATGTAAATTAGTTATGCATTGTTTCAGAAAGATTTCACCTCTCTGCTTGGCTTTATGCTTGTTTTTCAATTTTTCTGCTACCATACTATATTGTATCTCTTTCACTGAATGTCCTTACCATTGCTCACTATCGTGCTTTGCTGTTGATTATATTGTATTTTCACTTGCACTTGGATCTCCGTGAGAAAGGCAGACTAATCATCATCACCATCATCATCAGGGCCAGCGCCTCCATTGAGGCAAGCCCGGCAATCGCCTCCAGCGCTGAGGTGGTGGAAAGGGCGCTGGGGCCAGGGGTGGGGGCGCACACCATGGAGCTGGTGGCGGCAGCGTGCAGGCAGCTGACTGGGAGGGATGGGAAGCTGCCCACACGTTGCCCTAGCCGCCTGCCATGCCTGGCCCGCAGCTACTGCAACCTCCCAGCTCTCCCACGCTGCTGCCGCTGCCAACACACGCCCCTGGCCAGGAGCAGCAGCAGCGGGCCAGGCACAGCAGGCGTCCAGGGCGGCGCGTGGAGCAACAGAGCGGGAGGACGCACGCGTGCCTCCCCAGCTACCCACTGTGCCTGCTGGGCCAGCAGCCTCTCAGCCCTCCCGCCCAGCCACCCCACAGTCCAGGTGCGCAGGCGCAGGAGCAATCCTGAAGCTGCCCCCCCACCTCCGGCCTCAGGTGCCAGAAAACCTGGTGCCAGCCCTGATCATCATCATGTATGAACAGACCTGTTTAAGACTGGAAGAATCTCCAGATACTGCTGGGCAAATGTAAGTGCTTGGATATTCCTAAAGGAGTCCTGCAGATTAAGCCAAATGTAATTATAACATTTTAAAACAGCCAGAGAACAAAGGCCTGTTTATTTTGATCAACAGCAAAAGCTCAAGCCTGTGAAATCCAGCCTGCTGGAGTTGAAACTGCACGGGAAATGTCACACAGATCTGAGACTGAAAGACAGAAGGTATAGTCATCCACAGACCACTCTCCTAACAACTTAAGATTTCCTTTCCCAAGTCAAGCAAACATCCTGCCTTAGAAAAATAACTTCTCATATTCAATTCCAGAGTTGAGGAGCAGGAAGCAATTTCAGTCCATTCTGCAGTTTCTGTTCGGACCGTGTTTCCACGCTTACTAAAATAATGTTTTATTCATCGTTTAAAAAAGAAAAGTATTTTTTAAAAGCAACGCTGCTTTAAACTGGGGCATATTCTTGGTCCCCCATATAGGCTACCCTAACGCATTCAATGCGAGTCAAGGATAGAGATCTGGTTTGATTAGGATTTTGTGTCTGACGTCACACAACCACAATTTACCCAAGGAGGAGGGGATGTAATGTTGTTTCATAACAAAAATGAAATAATCTCAGAAGAGAAAGGTTGCTACAAAGAGCAAGCCCAAAGGGCACAGTAAATCATGAAGGGGCATGGGAGTGAAAGCAGAGGAAGTCAAAGCTTACAGCGTATTGTACTATCAATCACTGCCTACACCAGGAACCATGTCAGAGCCGAGAAACAAATACGAATCTCTCTCTCGCTGGCAATAGCAGTGGCAGCACCTTAGCGACCCATCCTCATGAGGAGGTAACCATAGAAAGAACGTTTTTGTCTGTGACAAACCAAGACAGATGAACCAAAACATGGATACACACGTTCATCGCCCTGACCCTATTCCATTATTATTATTTCATTTACTATGCCAATATCCCTGGCCTCAGGTACCGTTGCCAGTTGGCTGCTGCTAGGAATAAGGAACTGTTGGCAGCTGCTTCCAGAATACTCACTCTCATTTTCAAAAGCAAGAGGGGAAAATATTTCATAGGAGTAGTTTATATTGTCAGACATTCCCCAAATTTCGGGTTACGATGGCACAAGCAGAGGGACTGAGGGGCAGCAAGGGGACCTCTGACTATAGTTCTGCCTTCCTCTTTTCAATGCTGTGCTGCCAAACAGGGGATCTGGATGGTTGTTTCCCTCATTCAGAAACATAAGACTGTTTTCTGTACCGCCCATTTTTTCTTTTTTCTTTTTTTTTAGGGGAGAACTCTAGCGGGTAGAGTTGGGGTTCAAACTGTTAAAAGAGGCATCACTACAGCTAGGAGAGATCAGCCAGTTATTTTCTTGAAATAAGACCAGCTGTTTTGCTCCTCCATCAACCTAGTGGCAGACTGCCAAGTATGAATACAGCTCTGGTCCCATTTTTATTGACAAGCTACTTTCGTTTTTCAAATTCATCTGCCAAAAAATATTTTGCAAGACCGCACAAATGCATTAGTGCTTGGTTTGTCACAAATTCAACAAAGAATGTCTAAATGAATCTGAAGGTTGCTTGACTTCTCAGTGCGATCAAATTCACACTGGGGCGGATTTTTAAATGTGGATTTTTCATCATACAGGTTTTAGATCAATTGGAGCTGAAGGGGTAAGTAAACCTATTAGTAAACGTATTAGTCCTGTATTCAGCTCTTGATTCAAACACCACAAAAAAGCACATCTCTGCATTTAGCGAGGAAGTAGGAAAAACAGACTGGGTGTTTCACCTTGGAAAATAACATAACAGCCCCCTACTTCTGCATAAACCATGCTGGCTTTTTTGAAGCATGCATAGCCTGCAGAAAGAGCTACTTGCACAACCACAATAAATAACTGACAAGGTGTCTTTTGGCTCGCAGCAAGTCAATGAGTTTCTCAAGGATGAGCTTTGGAAACCAGAGCTACAAATGAAAGTTCAGAATAATCTATAAGCCAGTAACAGGACCGTTTTGAGGGCTCACATTCAGTCTGTGCAATTTAGTCTTGTTAGTTCAGCTGAAGGGAGATGGAAGAAAGGAATTCTCTCAAACAACATCTCTCCCCCCCCCTCCCCGCCTCCAAGAAGTCCAGCTCAGCAGGTCACTCGCACCACTACTGGGATGTTAAAAGCACAGGACGAACGGTTACGGTCACTCACAAATGAATCATACTCCAGCCTAACAGAAGACACATGAACAGTGCCACCATCATTTTTTTCTTTGTTGAAAGGAAAACTTGAAAGGGAAAGAGAGGGGGGACCCTGTACATCATATTATAACTCTCAGTGAGTTACAGAAGACATTAATGACTCCAATGTCCCCCATGAGACAGCAAGCTCCAGTCATTTTCATATAACGATAAAACGTCATGCCTTTTCTATTTAGTAGCTTAGTTTCTTCATATCGTGCCTTGGAAGGTACTAACCCAAACAATAAGACCCTTCTGCTCCGATGCCACTACAGCTATTAGAATAGAAAGGCAAATCCTGAGTAGGCTGTTGGAAACAAAGTATTTCATGAAAGACCATTATTAGTAGGGATCGAAAAGGGGACAAGAACAAGTCTTTTCATACAAATAAAGTACGTGGGTGGTACATGTGGGGGAAATTTGTGTCATCAGTCCCGTGGCAAGTGCGCAGTTGAGAGTTCAGATGAATACTGACCCTATAAATAGCATCCTTGTGCTTTTAGTGCATGTTTTTTAAAAAAGAAATGAACGTTTATCAGTGCCTTCCTTTTAAAAACTATAAACACAATCCTTCAGAGAAAACAGGATGGGTAAGATTTTAATTCTAATAGACACAGGTCTAGTATAGCATGAACTCATACAGCGTACACACAAAATAAGTATACATACTGAGCTTGCTAGGAAACCCTTATCTGGCAGTATCTGTCTTCATTTTGTAGGCATCTAACACACTTATAGCTGACTTATGGCAACCCCAGTTTGGTTTTCATGGCAAGAGACAAACCGAGGCGGTTCACCATTGCCTGCTTCTGCAACCCGGGTCTTTGCTGGAGGCCTCCCTTTCAATTACTAACCAAGGCTGACTTTACTTAGCTTTCGAGATCTGTTGAGATCAAGCTTACTTGGGCTATCCAGGTCAGGGCACAGTATACTGTAAGCATCAAAAATTCAAAAAGCCCCACCTGGCCCCACCCACTATCTAAAAGCACTTTGTTGGCTCCAGGAAGAGTGCTGATGGAAGCCATGGTGCCTGGGCACCATGTTGAGCTATATGTCATTTTAGACTGATGTGAGGGGTGTCATTTTGCTTGATCTTTCTTGTAAAAGTTCCCTTCAAATTAAAAGATTAGCATAACTTGGAGAAAAATTCTAGTACAGTCCTTCATGTATTGTGCCTTTTAAAAAAATATATATTTTGTCTCTGCATTGTTTGACCAGCCCTTAAGAGGCAGTTGATCTTACCTGCCTGGCAACCCTCCTTGCTTCCCAGTATGGTTTAGAGTCTTCTACGGCTTTACCGATCTTCTTGGCAAGTTCATCTAGCTTTATTGTTGCTTCAACCAGGACAGAACGAAATTTCTGGCGTGCATCCTACAAAGGAAAGATAAGATGTTACTAAAACAGTTCTGTCTGGTCATTAGTAATGAACTTTACCTGCCCAACTGCTTCTACTACCTGGAGGATCTCTTCAGAACAATATTTCTGGGGTAAGTAACGGAACAGTTTCTGAAGTTTGATCGATCGTCATACTAATGAAAGCCCGACAAACAGGCAAAGACTAAATCATGTCTACCAACACTACCCTTCTTTTCTGACCACACCGCTTTTTATTTTTCTGACCACACCAGAGGCCAAATCCTGCACATTGTATCAAAAGACATTCATTGCTCATTTAATCAAGAAATCTTCCTTGCTGCAGTCCAGATTTAAGGTTCACTTTTCCTGTTATATTGTTTCAAAAACTCCCAATATCAGGAGTGATTTTTGGACTCAAACTTCTGCCCTCCACCTGCAAAAAGATTACTTAGTTATAGAAAAATAACTGCATTTCACTCCTCAAGATCATGAGCAGGAGTCACTATTCTGGGAATACCACTCGATGACCCACAATTCTGTCAGTCCACGGGGGCAACAGAATGATCTAATCACACCCATTGCAAAGACATCACCAGGCCCCAGTGAAAACCAATTACAAGCAGGCAACAAGCAACCTGTGGGTATTTACTTTGGGACATAAAATCTTACAATGCACTGAGAATCTCTATAAGGAAGAATAAGAGGCAGGGTTCCATGTGCAGCAGAAGCCTTGAGTTTGCTGGAATGTCCCATTTCAGCCTAGCCTACCTTTACAAGGATGCTGTGGGCAAAGTGATGGGCGTAGAAAACAAAAGTCAAGTATCTTATATACCACAAAGCCCACAGAAATTCTAGCTAGTAGCTTTTATTTTTTTTCTTAGAATAATCTTTCCCCTTCTTATAACTGAGGATGAAGCAGAATCTATTTAACCACTTTCAAATTAAGATTACTTTACAGCAGCAAGTAAACTTTTCCCTCTCATTTCTCTGAGCACCTTCTCCTTTCCTACAGGTCCCGGCTGTCACTTACGGTCCCCCTCCCATGTTACACATAGTCCAGCCTTTATTACTTTACTCACCCACAGTTACTCCTTATCCCAAAAAGGAAAAAAAAAACACAGCATGTGTTTTCAACCACAAACATATACGTGTGAGAATGAAACATACAGTACAAGTATGTCTGTGGGTGATTGCAGAATTTGGAACATCTGACTGCAAAACGTAGAAGAATTTAACAGGGACTTGTAGATCTTTCTACTAACAGAAATATGAACCTAGGCACAGATTCTTTAATTTAAACAAAACAACCTTGGCTTGGATCCTAACTTGCTTCTCCACTTGTGGAAGAGGAGAGGGAGATTTTTGCCAATTACCCTCCCCCTCGCAGCATTCCACTTGTCTCTCATGATGTTCATGGGGGGGGGAGGGCTACTGACCCACGGAGAGCTGGGAAAGTTGCCATGTATATACAGACCTCCATTTGCCCTGAAAAGGATTCAAAACCCTATTTTGTACTTAATTTTAAACATAGGTCTTTGTATTACCTGAGCTCATACAAACCCTACGCTGACACAGGAAATCTGGTTATCTTTCCAGAAGGAGATTCTCATCAGTTCATGAAAAACAGGTTTCTCTTCACATTAAAGAGATGGCAATTAATTGACAAACAGCTGGTTTGGAATAGTATCTAGCTACGCTAGCTTTCGAGAAACAAAATTTCATTTATTCATGAAAGGATAAGAACACATATTGTTTGACATCCAAAAAGAAAATGCCAGAAAAGGGAATTCATTTGCATCACAGTTTTAATTTACCTTTTTAAAATTACAGCTTTTTAAAAAATTACAGATTGAAAAAGTCAAAGTATTTTTTGTGTAACTTCTTCTTAAGATAATGCTATTCAGTTTAAGAACTACGTATGGATGACATCAGTTTTTATAATGTAATCTCTCCTACAAAAACTAGGTCAAGGATACAAAACAGAATGTAACTGTAATAAGCCCTTGTCCTGAGAGTGAAGAATATGCTGATGTAAGCAACTGGAAGATCCTTATCTAAATGAGACGGCAGCAATACATGTATGAAATTAAGGACTTGGGTGCATTCTAAATGCTGTAATTTCCCAGCAAATTCTGATTTAATCTTCGTCTCCTAACAAAGCCGAGTGACATTTGCGGGTCGACCAACCAGATTTCTGGGCAATCAAAAATACTAGGTCTATTTTCCCTAGCATAAATCCCAAATGTGAGAAGGTAAAATATTCTTCTTTCTTTGTGATGTATAGGCATCATTCTTTATCAAGGAGTGGAGTGGAAACTATCCAAGTGATCCAGCCTACAATGATAGGAATACAGAGGTGAGGGCTGCAAGCAGACATTAAATTGCAGTTTAAACTTCAGTTCAGTGTGATGTCTGAATGCTGATAACCTCATTAACTCTAGTTAGCAGAAAGGCTACAAACTGGGCCAGAGTTCACATTTTATCAGAGTTACATTTTGCCTTGTGAATCCTAGTTTGCATTAACACTGGTTAGTCACTATGCACAAATGCAGGAATCTCAGTCTAACCCCCAGCCTTTTTGGTGCAGGATACAAAGCCATTGTGTGGCAAAACAACCTCTCAGGCTCCAGCCACAGTTGGCTTTCACTGGGAGCAAACAAACCAAGATTCTGATCAGTAGTCTGCCCCGCTAATCATGGCTGGTTCAATTAACCATGGGTAATCAAAATATCTGAATGCAGCTAGAGACTCAAATGTTATCATATAAACTTCACATTCAGGTCCTGAACAAAGGAACTGTGTTGTGCCCCCATGCCCTCCCCCAACAAAAATTCTTTCTGGAGGCCCGTTGCATCAGTCACATCCAACCCAAGCATTAAATGAAAGCAAAATTGGGGGGGGGGGGATGAAGCTAAGATTTGTTCCCTAGCACCCCCTCCCAATTCTCAGTAGCCACGAAAAAGCTAATCTTGCTCCCCTTCAGATGAACTGCTTACAGTACTAAATGTAATTCTATAGTCAAGGAAACAGCTATCTAGCCAGGCAAACACAAGAGTAAAATTTATTCTCTTCCTGAGCTCCATGTACTGCAGAGGTTGCATTATCTTCTTGTCAAGTCACTATGACAGAAGGAATTGTTATTCTTTTGACAGCACATTACTCAGTGGAAAAGAATAAATTACTGACTGTAGGATAGGTTCAGTGTGCATTTAAAATTGCCATTGGCTTTATTAATCCAACATTAACAATTTAAATGTTCAGAGTAAGGCCAATATAATCCTATGTTTGAGATCTTTTGAAAAAGGAATACAAAGTTCAGAACATGGAAGCTAGAATCTATTCATACTATACATGGACAGTGATAGGACTTTGGACTAATGCACAGTGAACTCATACTTGAGAACAACAAAGAGTCTTATAGCACTTTAAGAGATTCACCATTGATTGCAGAATAAATTTTTGTAGACCTGTTTTGTCAGATGCATAGAAAGTAACCTCAGAGAGAGGTAGGTCTACAAAATGAGGTCAAAAGGACACGTGATACAAAAAGACTACATAGAGCACAAAGGAAAATGAGATCCAACCCAAAGAGTAAAGATCCAATCAGTGTGGGCATGACTCACTCGTCTCAACTGGTGATAAACTTGTAAGGCAAGATGAAAAGCACACAAACCTCTAAAGATAGACAACTCCAGATGGATAGCCACGTTAATATGCAGCAGCAACATAAAACAAGAATCCAGAGAGATCAGTTCAAAACAACACCCACTCAAAAGAATAATCAAACCATCCAAAGTGGGTGAGGACAACTCCTGAGTGCTGATAGAAAGGCACAGTAGAATTGATATAATATCAGATGTAATCTAGGAAAGCGCAGGGTCCATCTAGAAAAGCAGAACCAACAAGCAAAGTAGAGAGAGAAATGTTTTTTTTTAACTAATTAACATCCTTAAGGGGCAGGCTATGCTACGATGTTAGCACCTGAGAGAAACTCCTTGTTTGGGGGCATGGTGCTTGATGAATTCTTACTCAGCAATTTCACAATGGATTCTTCCTTTGAAGTTCTTTTGCAGGAGAGCAGTGATTCTCCTTGCTGGACTTCTTCTCCCCCTGTCCTTTTTTGTTTGCACCTTTTAATACAAATGAGCCTTCCTAATGAATAAAGCAACCTGAATAGCCCAGATTTGCTAAGCTTGTTAAAGCTTGATTGCTAAGCAGTTAGCCATGGTTGATACTTGAATGGGAGACCACCAAAGATGACCAGGGTTGTTATGCAGAGGATGGCAATGGCAAACCACCTCTGCTTATCTCTTGCTTTGAAAACCCTATGAGTTACCATAAGCCTGCTGTGACTTAACAGCACTTTATTATTATTATAATTATTATTATCAATGAACCATATATCTCATGAAGTGATCTCTGACTCACACAAGTGCTAGAATAAATGTTGTTAGTCCTCAAGATGCCACTGGAGTCCTGGTTTAAGGAGGGATACATACTTTCTGCAGTGAGCTAGTCAGTCTCAGCGTTTTAGTGAACACTGTATATTCTGAAAACTCAGCAGCTTCACACTGGCCTCCCTTCAAAATGATTTTTGTTGAAGTATGGCAACTTTGAAGTCTAGTACTGAATATCCAGGGAGACTGAAATCCCACCCCCTATGGCTTCCAAGTGTTGGCAACTAAAACAAACTGAAACGCCATTGTTTTGTATACCTTACTCCGTTGTCTGCAAGGCATAGACCAGCCAGATCATCGTTTATTCACATGACCTTTAACTTCTCCATATCATCTAAGCTGCACAAGGGAAGCCTATAGGTGACTTTAGAATTCATTCTCATGTTGTATTGTTAAAGAGCCACCCTCCACAATGCAAAAGACCTTGGCATATTCTGGGCGAAGCATTTTCTTAAACCACTTGATGCTTTACGGGCTTTCTGCAGTCGCAACAGCCCTCTCTACATACTCTGGGCCACCTGTTCAGCATCAATGTACAATCAGATATTTCCTTTTATTCTTCACAAGCATCCGCTGTGGCATTCTACTTCTTAAAACCAAGCCTAATGACCTAATTCTGTTCCTGCTCGTTTCCAGATGGGCCTTCC